>NC_041382.1:71989632-72011095 GCF_002162155.2 Triticum dicoccoides | reverse complement strand
GCTCCCTCTCTCCTCCACCGAGCGGAGCCCCGTCGCCACCGACGCCGTTCGCCGTGCCCACCGCCGATGCCTTGCCTCCCCGATCAGTCCAGCACCTCCGCCACCTTGCACCACGCCTCTCCATTGAGGAAAGCCAACGCAGAGGCCCTATGGAGCCGCCATCGTCGCCATCTTCCTCGTCCCTGTCCGATAATCGCCGTCGTCGATTTGCCGCACCCCGGACGTCCCCGAGCCTACTGACTGCCCCCTCGAACTCGCTGTGAGCTCCTGCGCCTTCCCCCTTGCTCACCCCCTCCGTTCTCGTCCGTTAGCCGCCGCCCCACGAAACCGAGCTCCGCCCATCGCCATGGCCAGTGAGCCCCGTGCTCCCGAGCTCCTCCGCTCGCCCTAGTAGCACCCGCCTGCTAACCGTGCTCTCAGGAGCCGAACGCACACATCTGCTCCTTCCCCCGTGCACCGCAGCGCCGTCCTCACTGACGCCAAACTCCGGCCGCCGCTAAAGCTCGTCGCCGACCACTCTCCGGCCACTCCCCGGCCACGCCACCACCCTGGTTAGATGCGGACGAGCGTCCGCATCCCGTAGTTGTGCTCCGCGCGCCAAACGGCGCTCTGTAGGCCATTTCCGCAGCGCACCACCGCGTCGGGACTCGCCGGCGGCTAAACGCCGACGACCGTTGACCCTTGACCGGCGTGGGTTGACCCACTGCCCGGTTTGACCCTCCCCTCTCTCTGACTGACGTGTGGGCCCAGCCCCCCCTGTTTAATTAGTACCAGGTTAAGTTAGTGTTAACTAACTTAGTTAAGTAGATAGGACACTGACATGCGGGCCCAGGCTCTAATTAAACTTAGGTTAGTTAACTGTGTCACTGACGTGTGGTCCCCACACGTCAGGTTTGACCTGGACCCGCCCTGTTGACCTGATGACGTCAGGGTGAGGTCATGCTGACGCAATATTCATTTTCTGGAATTTAGTTTATTTTATTATATTCAGGAAATTCCAGAAAATAGCTAAAACTTCTAAAAATTATAGAAATTCAACCGTAACTCCAAATTAAATAATTTATATATGAAAAATTATCAGAAAATTTCAAGGAATCCATCTGTACCATTTTCATGCATGATAGAACAACTTATAGCTGCTGTTTAGCACAAATCAATTAAATGGCATTTGAATAATCACATATGGAGTTTAAATTTGAATCTTGTATTCAAACCAACTTCATTTAATCTGTTGCTTGTTGCATTAGCTCAAAACACATTCATTTTGCCATGTCATGATCATGCATCATATTGTGCATTGCATTGATTGTGTTCCCTTCTATGTTGCCGGTAATTGTCCCCTCTCGATAGACGTGATACCGATGATGTGATCGTTGACACTGATGAAGACTCAATGCTATCTTCAGAAGTGCCAGGCAAGCAAAACCCCCTTGTTCATTCCGATACAATCCTACTCTCTCGCTCCTGCTCTCTTTTACTGCATTAGGACAACACCGATTCATCTGTTACTTGCTGCGGTAGCTGAACCCCCTTTATCCTTTGCATGACCTGTCATTGCCACAGTAAATAGATGAAACCCACTAGCATGAGTAGGAGTTGTTTGAGACCTGATGTGCCTACTCATTCATGCTTGTTTGTCATGCCTGCTACTGCTTAGAGTTGAGTCAGGTCTGATTCATCGAGGATGAATCAGAGGTGTGTGAACATGTCCTACTATGTGTGAGCTAAGTGTGTGAACACGATTTGGTAAAAGGTGTCGGTGAGAGGCCATGTAGGAGTACATGGTGGGTTGTCTCATTGAAGCCGTCCTTAGGAACTGAGTTCTGTGTTTGTGATCCATGATTCAGCTACTACCATGCATTGGGCCCTGAAATATGACCCCGCTCGACTTCTTATTCACCCTAGTCCTCTGTCCAGGAGTTGCAAGTAGTTTCTGGTGTTTGTAGTATGCTGGAGGCCGTGGACAGCGCTGACCGTAGGGGTGGGCTGTGATGTGGTAGGCACGTGGCCGGGTAAACCGGGCACCCGTTTGGTGTCACGGAACCCTGTTCACATCGTTTGGGGCTGTGAGCGAAACTCCGGCCGGATCTCCTCATGGATGGAACCCGAATAGGCGATAAACCTGGACTAGAGACTTAGGTGTTTAGGTAGGTCATGGTCTACACCCACGTCGGCTTTCGCTTGAAGTCTGCCGAGCACATGTCGTGTGCAGACGCTAAGTGGTGGAAACATGTATGAAGAAGTACACCCCTGCAGGGTTAACATCATCTATTCGAATAGCCGTGTCCGCGGTAAAGGACTTCTGGGTTGCTTATATCAGTTCATAGACAAGTGAAAGTGGATACTCTAAAATACGCAAGATAAGCGTGAGTGCTATGGATGGCGTTCTCGTAGGGGAACGAGAGCGGATCCATAGTGGTGTATTGATATGGTGAATATGTGGACTCGTGTGCGCCACCTCAAAAGAGTCGCTTGCAGTCGTAGTTTAGGATAGCCACCGAGTCAAAGCTGGCTTGCTGCAGTTAAACCCCACCATCCCCTTGTTGAAAATGATGCATATGTAGTTAGTTCTGATGTAAGTCTTGCTGGGTACATTTGTACTCACGTTTGCCTATTTTATGTTTTGCAGAGAGACTTCAGTCTCACTAGTAGTTCCACGTGGACTTCGACGTTTAGCTTGTTACCTCAGCTACGATCTTGTGCCCTCGGCAGGATCTGATAGATAGTCAGGCTTCTCAGCCTTTTTCATTTATAGATGTCTGTACCCAGACATGATAGCTTCCGCTTGTGCTTTGATTTGTATGCTCTGAATGTTGGGTCATGAGACCCCTGTTTGTAATATCTCGCTCCTTGGAGCCTATTGAATAAATTACTTGAGTCGTAGAGTCATGTTGTGATGCCATGTTGTGTTTGCACATATCGAGCATATTGTGTGTATGTTATTGAAATGCTTGGTATGTGTGGGATCTGACTATCTAGTTGTTTATCTTTAGTAGCCTCTCTTATCGGGAAATGTCTCCTAGTGTTTCCACCGAGCCATGGTAGCTTGCTACTGCTCCGGAACACTTAGGCTGGCCGGCATGTGTCCTTCTTCGTTCCTGTGTCTGTCCCTTCGGGGAAATGTCACGCGATGAATACCGGAGTCCTGTTAGCCCGCTACAGCCCGGTTCACCGGAGTCCTGCTAGCCCAGTGCTACAGCCTGGATTCACTCGCTGATGACCGACACGTTCGATGCTGGGTCATGGATGCCTGTCCCTGTAAGTCTGTGCCACTTTGGGTTTACGACTAGCCATGTCAGCCCCGGGCTCCTTATCATATGGATGCTAGCGACACTGTCATATACGTGTGCCAAAAGGCACAAACGGTCCCGGGCAAAGGTAAGGCGACACCCTTGGGAATACCGTGCGTGAGGCCGCAAAGTGATATGAGGTGTTACATGCTAGATCGATGTGGCATCGAGTCGGGGTCCTGACAAAAAAAGATATATTTTGATGTGGAATGCTATACCTAGCATAATCTTGATCACATATCTAATCATGGCATGAATATTAAGATACGAGTTATTCAAAGCAATAGTCTATCATTTGACATAAAAGCAATCATGTATTTTCAAAATAACAAGGCCAAAGAAAGTTATCCCTACAAAATCATATAGTCTGGCTAAGCTCCATCTTCACCAGACAAAAAATTCACATCATGCACAACCCCGATGACAAGCCGAGCAATTGGTTCGTACTTTTTAACGCGCTTCAACATTTTAAACCCTCACGCAATACATGAGGGTGAGCCATGGATATAGCACTATAGGTGGAATAGAATGGTGGTTGTGGGGAAGACAAAAAGGAGAAGATAGTCTCACATCAACTAGGCGTATCAACGGGCTATGGAGATGCCCATCAATATATATCAATGTGAGTGAGTAGGGATTGCCATGCAATGGATGCACTAAGAGCTATAAGTGTATGAAAGCTCAGACTGAAAACTAAGTGGGTGTGCATCCAACTTGCTTGCTCATGAAGACATCGGGCGTTTGAGGAAGCCCATCATCGGAATATACAAGCCAAGTTCTATAATGAAAATTCCCACTAGTATATGAAAATTATAACTCAAGAGACTCTCTATATGAAGAACATGGTGCTACTTTGAAGCACAAGTGTGGTAAAAGGATAGTAACATTGCCCCTTCTCTCTTTTTCTCTCATTTTTTGGGCCTTCTCTTTTTTTGGCCTTTCTCTTTTTTTTTGTTCGTCCGGAGTCTCATCCATACTTGTGGGGGAATCATAGTCTCCATCATCCTTTCCTCACTGGGGCAATGCTATAATGATGATGACCATCACACTTTTATTTACTTACAACTCAATATTACAACTCGATACTAGAACAAAATATGAATCTATATGAATGCCTCCGGTGGTGTACCGGGATGTGCAATGATCTAGCGTAGCAATGACATCAAAAAAAACGGACAAGCCATGAAAACATCATGCTAGCTATCTTACGATCATGCAAAGCAATATGACAATGAATTCTCAAGTCATGTATATGATGATGATGGAAGTTGCATGGCAATATATCCCGGGATGGCTATGGAAATGCCATGATAGATAGGTATGGTGGCTGTTTTGAGGAAGGTATATGGTGGATTTATGGTACCGGCGAAAGTTGTGTGGTACTAGAGAGGCTAGCAATGATGGAAGGGTGAGAGTGCGTATAATCCATGGACTCAACATTAGTCATAAAGAACTCACATACTTATTGCAAAAGTTTATTAGCCCTCAAAGCAAAGTACTACTAGGCATGCCCCTAGGGGGATAGATTGGTAGGAAAAGACCATCGCTCATCCCCGACCGCCACTCATAAGGAAGACAATCAATAAATACCTCATGCTCCGACTTCGTTACATAACGGTTCACCATACGTGCATGCTACGGGAATCAGAAACGTCAACACAAGTATTTCTACTAATCCACAACTACCCACTAGCATGACTCTAATATCACCATCTTTATCTCACAAAACTATTGCAAGGAATCAAACATATCATATTCAGTGATCTACAAATTTTATGTAGGATTTTATGACTAACCATGTGAATGACCAATTCCTGTCATCTCTCTAAATAGATATAAGTGAAGCAAGAGAGTTCAATTATTTCTACAAAAGATATGCCCGCGCTCTAACAAATATAAGTGAAGCAAAAGAGCATTCTCCAAATGGCGGTTTTCTATGTAAAGAGAAACAGGCAATCCATACTTCAAATGATATAAGTGAAGCACATGAAGCATTCTATAAAGCCATACTCAAAAGATATAAGTGAAGTGCAATGAGCATTCTATAAATCAACCAAGGACTATATCATACCAGCATGGTGCATAAAATAAAGATGAAAACTAAATGCAAAAGACGCTCCAAGATTGCACATATCGCATGAACGAAACGAATCCAAAATCATACCGATACTTGTTGAAGAAAGAGGGGATGCCTTCCGGGGCATCCCCAAGCTTAGAAGCTTGAGTCTCCTTGAATATTTACTTGGGGTGCCTCAGGCATCCCCAAGCTTGAGCTCTTTTCTCTCTTCCTTCTTCTCACATCAAGACCTTCTCGATCATCGAACACTTCATCCACACAAAACATCAACAGAAAACTCGGTAAGATCCGTTAGTATAATAAAGAAAATCACTACTCTAAGTACTATTGCAAACCAATTAATATTTTGTTTTTGCATTGTGTCTACTGTAATATAACTTTTTCATGGCTCAATCCACTGATATAAATCGTTAGTTTCATCAAAACAAGCAAATTATGCATCAAAAACAGAATCTGTCTAAAACAGAACAGTCTGTAACAATCTGAACATTCACCATACTTCTGATACTTGAGAAATTCTGCCAAAATTAGGAAAAATAGACAATTTCGATATAAATACAGTTCTAAAATAATCAGAACCATTTGACCTTCCAGCTAAAAACGTAAAATCGCGCACTACAGCCAAAGTTTCTGTCCTACACCATACAAACCGTCAAGCAAATGTAAACATCCTAAAGGCAAACCTTGGTACATTATTTTTATAATACGATGGAATAGTACAAGGGGATAATTATTTTTGTTGAAAAGTTTCTGTAATCAAGATTCACAAAGTTACCGTGAGCATGAACAAAGTTCAAGGAGCTCTCCCACTTCAACAATGCTTGTCTTTCTCACTTTCACTTTCCTTTTTGAAAAAGTTTTGGGTCCCCTCTTTATTTTTGTTGTTTTTAAACTATATGAAAGTACTCAACAGAAATAAATGACTCTCTAAAACTTTCGGGTTGTCTCCCTGGTAGCGCTTTCTTTAAAGCCATTAAGCTAGGCATATAGTGCTCAAGTAATGAATCCACCCGGATCCCAAGGTATATCAAAGCCGATTTTAATTAACAATGATTTGTAATTTATTAGTGAGCACAAAGTAACATATATCATGCAACAACGAATTATAACTCTCTTCCTATGCATCGGCATGTCATAAAAGAACAATTCATGCACACATTGTAAAGGCCAATGCATAGTATAAACAGTTTCTTGCATTTTTATCGTATTGGAAACATAGAGAGGTGGAGATATAGTTCCTCTCTCATAATAATTGCAGGTAGGAGAAGAAATCACATGCATATTATATTCATCAAAATCATCATGTGTAACGGTAAAAGGCAACCCATTAATATAATCCTTAATAAGTGCAAACTTCTCCGATATAGTGTAGTCAGGAGAATTCAAAAAGATAATAGGACTATCATGCGTGGGTGCAATAGCAACAATTTCATGTTTAACATAAGGAACTATAGAAAGTTCATCTCCATAAGCATAATTCATATTGGCATCTTGGCCACAAGCATAGCAAGCATCATCAAAAAGGGATATTTCAAGAGAATCAACGGGATCATAACAATCATCCTTCGGTAAGCACGAAGGGAAATTAAACAATGTATGAGTTGAAGAGTTACTCTCATTAGAAGGTGGGCAAGGGTAGCTAATCCGCTCTTCCTCCTTTTGTTCTTCGCTCTCCTCCTCATCTTTTTCATCCAATGAGCTCATAGTTTCATTAATTTCTTCTTCCATAGACTCCTGCAAATTATTAGTCTCTTCATGGATAGCGGAGACTTTCTCAATAAGCGCATTAATATGGGAATTATATTCATAATTATCATAGCAATATTTTAGGATAGCTAAATTTTCAAGCCTATAAACATCATCATCAAAATCTTCAAACTCTTTAAACATAGATTCAATTTCATAAGCACCCATAAAAGCAAGAAATTCTTCATAGTAATCATATATACCATTAGCATAAGAAGCTAAGGTTTTATTATCATTAAATTCGCATAATAAGGGAAGGTGTGTAGCCTTCATCCTAGAGCAACAAGTATAATCATATCTCAGGCATAGTTTCCTAGCATACCAATTCAATATATGAATTTGATCCCATAATAGTTTCCCTTTTTGTGTCAAGCGATAATCCCTAAAGTATTCATGTTGATCCAACGTTACTCCCATTACATAATTGGATGGGGTTTTCTCAGGATTATTAAAGTAGTACATAATATCTTTCACATAACCAGCATCGAGGGTTTTAGGAGGTTCCCCATCTCCATGAGCAGCAAGTACACCTAATTTTTTTTGGTATTTCGTGTTCCATATCCATAACTAAAGATAAAGAACAACTAAGAACAACAAATTAAATTACTTAATGATAAAGCAAAGAAGCACACCTGGGAATATTCACCCCACGCTATTGCTCCCTTGCAACGGCGCCAGAAAAAGGTCTTGATAACCCACAAGTATAGGGGATTGCAACAGTTTTCGATAAGTAAGAGTGTCGAACCCAACGAGGAGCTAAAGGCAGAACAAATATTACCTCAAGTTCTATCGACCACGATACAACTCTACGCGCACTTGATGTTCGCTTTACCTATAACAAGTATGAAACTAGAAGTACTTTGTAGGTGTTGTTGGATATGTTTGCAAGATAATAAAAATTACGTAAATAAAAGCTAGGGGTTGTTGTAAGTAAAGAAGCAATAAAGTAAATATAGCAAGTGTGGAAAAGTGTTGGTAGGAGTTGCGAAATTGTCCCTAAGCAATTGACTACTTTACTAGACCGATAGCAAGTATTATGTGGGAGAGGCCACTGCTAGCATGTCATCCCTGACTTGGAATTCTATGCACTTATGATTGGAACTATTAGCAAGCGTCCGCAACTACTAACGTTCATTAAGGTAAAACCCAACCATAGCATTAAGATATATTGGTCCCCCTTCAATCCCGTATGCATCAATTTCTATGCTAGGTTGAAGCTTCTGTCACTCTTGCCCTCCAATACATATTCCTATCAACATGCAAATAACCCTATGGTGTGATCCACGCGCGCGCTCATATGATGGGCACCAAAGGACAACAACATAACTACAAGCAAATTAAATCAATCATAGAAATTCATCAACCACCGATAGGACAACGAAAATCTACTCACACATCATAGGATGGCAACACATCATTGGATAATAATATGAAGCATAAAGCACCATGTTCGAGTAGAGGGTACATCGGGTTGCGGGAGAGTGGACCGCTGTAGATAGAGAGGGGAAGGTGATGCAGATGTTGGTGAAGATGGCGTAGGTGTTGGTGTAGATCGCGGTGATAATGATGATGGCACGGCAGCGTTCCGGCGCCAACGGAGGAGAAGGGGAGAGGGGGCCCCTTCGTCTTATTCTTCCTTGACCTCCTCCCTAGATGGGAGAAGGGTTTCCCCTCTGGCCCTTGGCCTCCATGGCATGGGAGGGGCAAGAGCCCCTCCGAGATTGGATATGTCTCTCTGTCTCTCTCTGGTTCTGCGTTCTGTTATGCTGCCCTTTCACCGTTTCGTATATATATGGAGATCCGTAATTCCGATTGGCCTGAAACCTTCACCGTGATTTTTTTAGCAAAAATTAGCTTTCTTGCGGCCGAAGAAGGGCATCAACCGCCTTACGGGTGGCCCACGAGGGTCAGGGGCGCGCCCCTGCCTCGTGGCTACCTCGGGCACCATCTCGCGTGGATTTTTCTTCTGGAATTTTTCAAATATTCCAATAATATGCTCCGTCTATTTTTATCCCGTTTGATTCCGTTTGATATGGATATTCTGCAAAACATAAAACATGCAACAAACAGGAACTGGCACTGGGCACTGGATCAATATGTTAGTCCCAAAAATAATATAAAAAGTTGCCAAAAGTATATGAAAGTTGTAGAATATGGCATGGAACAATCAAAATTACAGATACGACAGAGACATATCAGGGATTACAAGGGGTAATCAAACTAATCGAAAGAGGAAAAGAACAAAAGGAGAAAAATACAAAACAAGGGCCTCAAGGAGGCAGAAATGAGACCCATCTAAGGAGGTCATCGTTGTAGGCAGCTTTCACTCTATATTGCATCAAAGTGATGTCATGAATGAATGCACTTCTCCTTTTATTAAACCTAGCTCTCTCATGCCTGAACACTTTAGCATTCCTGATGATCCATATATTCCAACATGCAATAAACACCACTTCAGTGAAGAAGATTTTCCCAAAGCTCCTTCTAGCATTGATAACCAAATCAGTCATGGAGTCACCAGATGACCAATCAACTTGCAAATAGTTCCAGACTCTGACACTAAAGTTGCAATTGAAGAACAGATGATCCCTTGTTTCCCTAGCCTACAAAGGACATAGAACACAGTTGACTCCATCCTCCAGATGCCAATGTCTCCTTTCCACCATGTCCTTAGTGTTTAATCTGTCCATAATGAGCATCCAAGCAAAAACCTTGATTTTCATTGTACAAGAGGATTTCCAGAGCCAAGTGGTCAATGGATTAAAGGACTCTGATGCAAAAGTATGGGAGTAAAACATCTTTCACATGTATCCCTTGGGAGTGCCATGCCAAAACCAGACGTCATTGGACCTAGGTGCCCTGTTGTGGCCGTCCATCAGAGACTACAGAGTGGCAAGGTCATCAAAAGCTTGATTAGACAGAGGAAGATGGAAGTGCTGGAACACATCTTGTGAGTCCAAAAACTCTTTAACAGTGATCCAGGGGTCCTTAACATACGAAAACAGCATGGGAAATCTGAATTGAAGGTTAGAAACCTGTTGGTCAAGCTGCCAGTTATCAGACCACATGAGGGCAGTGTCCCCTTCATTTATCTGCACCCAAGCACTTTCTCTATAGCTTTGCATAATCTTGCATATATCTTTCCACCAGAAAGAGCCACAATCAGTAGTTCCTTGAGGCACTCTGCCATGATAGTAAGAGTCCCAGATCAAAGACACCCAGGGAAGGTCTTTCTTATTGAGAAAGTTATTTGCATGTTTGAGCAGAAAGGCTACATTCTGAACCCCCAGGTTGAGAATACCAAGACCTCCATTGTTCTTTGGCCTACAAATAAGGTCCCAAGCAGCAAGTGAAGGAGCAGGCTCAACCCAATGTTTCCTCCAGAGGAGTTGCCTCTGATTTCTCTCCAGGTGTTTCAAGATGCCAGTAGTAATAGCCAAACTGCAAAGGAAAAAAATGGGCATAGAAGACAAGGTTGAGTTCAAAAACTGTAGTCTTTCACCTTGATTTAAAAAAGAGGAGCTAGCTGACATTCTTCTCTCCATGTAGTCTACCAATGGCATAAAATCAACATTTTTGGCCTTGTAGTCCCCACAGGCAACCCAAGGTAAGTAAAAGGCATTTTTCCAATCTGACACCCAAAAGAAGCAGCTAATTTAGTCATCACAGCAGAATCCACATTGATTGGTATGATAAAGGATTTGTGGTAGTTTACATCAAGACCAGTGGACACAGAGAAGACCTTCAGCTTGTCCTTCACAGCTACAAGTTGTTCCTTGACAGCAGGCAAAATAATCAGTGTATCATCTGCATACTGAATGTCAGTGGGAACGACACCTATGGGATCACAAGAATCCCTACTACGGTTAGCGGGGCGCGGGGTCGTGAGAAGAGCGGATCTAACAGGTAGCACACGGTTCGTTTATCTAGGTTCGGGCCGCGAGGATGCGTAAAACCCTACTCCTGCTTTGGTGGATTGTATATCTGTGTTCTATAGCTATGGGGCGTGAGGAGCTTCAAAAAGCCGAATCCTTCCTCCGGTCGCCTCGGGCCTCCTTTTATAGAAAAAGGGGCTGCCACAGTGGCACACAGGAGGTGGAAAGGGTCCGTGATGTGAGGTTATCCCTCGCATTACATGACAAGGCGCATTTAATGCATATTGCTTAGGTGTCCTTGCTTTATCGGGTACGGGGGAGAAACCTGTCTCATCCGTCGCCGCTCCTTCTTGTGTCGACACGCGCCCTGGCCAGCAATGCCTGCGATGCCATGTAGGTAGGCATGCAGCTGAGGTGGCGCAATGGTGGGTCTTCACGAAGATCTGCATGCCGCCACGCAGGTGCCTGCCCAGCTGGTTGGGTCGGCAGCTGCATGCATGCGGTGGTGGAGGTTTAGTCGGCGTGGGCCTGATGGTGGCCCTGCAGGTGTCCTTGGTAAGGGCCTTGCCAGGGCCCCGACAAGGGTCTTACCGAGGCGCCTGCTGTCATCCCCGGCAAGGCGCTTGCCGGGGGCCTTGTGGTCTTCCTCGGCTGGGATCCCGCCAAGGGTTGTCGTCTCCTTAGTGCGTATCTGATCTTGAATGTCTTCATGAAGATCTGCATGCCGCCACGGGGATGTCTCCCGAATCCTTGCCCTTTGGGGGCAGTGGACTCAAGGGTGATTTGCTCCGTAGGCGCGGGACGAGTCACCGCGACAAGGGTCTTGCCGGGGCTGCTAGAACTGTCTCCCGGCAAGGATCTTTCCGGGGGAGTCCGCTTCGTCCCCTTTGCTCTTCGTGGTCTTGGCCTTGGTGTTGTTCTAGTTCTCTTGAGCTTCGGTCTTACCCTAGCTCACCTCCCTTGCCTTGCTTGATGTGGTGGTGCCCATGGCTCAGACTGCCCGTGCACAGTAATAGGGGTACAAAAAGTGTACCCCTCTTTTTCTACACCGACACTTAATCATAGGGTAATCTTGGTCATGACAAGGTATGGGAAGGTGAAGGATGCCTCTTCTAAACATGTCATTAATGACTATCTGTAACAGATCAACAGCTAGGACAAAAAGGAGGGGGAGACTAGATCACCCTGTCTGACACCTTTTTCATAGATGAACTTCCTACCATGAACTCCATTAAGCAGAACAGAGGAGGTACCTGTGGATAATAGCTGCTTCATCCAAAGAATCCAATTCTCATTGAAGCCCTTACATCTCAAAATTTTCACTATAGCCTCATGCTCAAGAGAATCAAAAGCCTTCTCAAAATCCAGTTTAAGTATTACAATTGGTCTCTTTGACTGATGACACTGGTGAAAATACTCAAAAGTCCATCCAATGCAATCCTGGACTGTTCTGCTTTTTGTTGGGATATCATTATTATCTCGTATTTACTTTAATGCATCTATATACTTGGTAAAGGGTGGAAGGCTAGGCCTTATGCCTGGTGTTTTGTTCCACTCTTGCCGCCCTAGTTTCTGTCATACCGGTGTTATGTTCCTTGATTTTGTGTTCCTTACGTGATTGGGTCTTATGGGAACCCCTTGACAGTTCACTTTCAATAAAACTCCTCCAGCAAGGCCCAACCTTGGTTTTAACATTTGCCACCTAAGCCTTTTTCCCTTGGGTTTCGCGGACTCGAGGGTCATCTTTATTTTAACCCCTCCCCCTCCCCGGGCCAGTGCTTCTCTAAGTGTTGGTCCGAACTGAGTACACTGCGGGGCCACCTCAGGGAAACTTGAGGGCTGGTTTTACTCGTAGGATGTCTCATTCGGTGTTGCCCTGAGAACGAGATATGTGCAGCTCCTATCAGGATTGTCGGCACATCGGGCGGCTTTGCTGGTCTTGTTTTACCATTGTCGAAATGTCTTGTAACTGGGATTCCGTGTCTGATCGGGTCTTTTTGGGAGAAGGAATATCTTTCATTGACCGTGAGAGCTTGTGATGGGCTAAGTTGGGACACCCCTGCAGGGTATAAACTTTCGAGAGTCGTGCCCGCAGTTATGTGGCAGATTGGAATTTGTTAATATCCGGTTGTAGAGAACTGAACTCTTTTCGGCGGAGTCCAGGAAGTGAACACGGTCTTGTGTTATGCTTGAAAGTAAGTAGTTTCAGGATCACTTCTTGATCATTTCTAGCTTCTCGACCGTGTGTTGCTTCTCTTCTCACTCTTACTTGCGTATGTTAGCCACCATATATGCTTAGTGCTTGCTGCAGCTCCACCTCTCTACCTTCTCCTACCCATAAGCTTAAATAGTCTTGATCTCGCGAGTGTGAGATTGCTATGTCCTCGTGACTCACGGATACTTCCAAACAGTTGTAGGTGTCGATCATACCAATGCAGGTGATGAAACCACGCTCAAGTGTGAGCTTGATGAAGACCTTGGTCAATGTTTTATGTCTTTTCCGGTTGATCAGTAGTGGAGCCCAAGTTGGGATGATCGGGGATCTAGCATTTGGGGGGTATCTTCCTTTTTATTTGGATTAGGTCGTAGTCAGTCTTTGAGTGTATTTGGATGATGTATGAATTATTTATGTATTGTGTGAAGTAGCAATTGTAAGCCAACTCTTTATCCCTATCTTCTTCAGTACATGGGATTATGTGAAAATTATCCCACTTGCGACTAAACTACCATGCGGCTATGCCTCTAAGTCGTGCCCCAACACGTGGGAGATATAGCCGCATTGTGGGTGTTACATATGCCCCCCATGGGTCCCGTTTCATGACTGAACCGGCACTAATGGGCTGGCCAGGCCCCAACCAAAGCCATGTTTTCTACTAGCATGCCATCGCCGCGCCGCCGCCGTCAAAGCCCGACACCGCCGCCGGACTCGCTGACCCGTCGCCCGAGCCCCGATCCGTCGTCGGCCAAACCGGTAATCACCCTAGGTTTTTTCTCTGGCTTATTTTTTAGGTTCGGTTTTCGTTTAAAAACCCGATCTGTTCTTTTAAGTTAGATCTGATTAGCGAATGTTTTCTGTTTAGGAAGTTATAGTGAACGTTCTCATTCTGTAGTTCTGTTTAGAAAACGCCCGTTAGTTAGATTTTTCTTTTTCTGTTTATTTTATATCTAGGACCTTTTCGTGAATAAAAGTTTTACAATTTAGCCCCTGATCTTTAAATGTTTGTTACTTTTTACTCGTTTGTCCAAAGTTCTCGTTGTGATCCCCTCTATCTAGATAACCAACTTAACAGTATTTTTGAAAGTTTAAAATTTGATTTCAAATAGATTTGAATTTGAACTTCTTTTGACCATAACTTGAGTTTCGTAGTTCCGATTTGGTTGATTCTTTTTGCAAATCGAAGCTCTTGACCTTAACTTTCTATTAAGATCTAATCCACATAATTTAGGTACTGTTAGAAATTGTTTTCTGTTGGAAAAGAATTATTCGCTTATTTTTGGTTTTTCGAATCTTTCTCTTCGGTTTTTTTTGCATGATATGCTTGAGTGCTTATGTATGCTATTGTTTGTATATGATAGATTTTCCGGAGTGCAAAGCTTGCTAGTACGTATCTCTAGGGTTTTTCGATCGTCAGCAAGGCAAGTTACACTTTGATCATACCCTTTTATACCCAGATTTTATGCATTAGTTTCAACCCTCAAAGATTGCAATGAGTAGGATTGGGAACATGTGGTTATGCTATGTAGTTGATGAGGTAGGAACCTATTACCTTTGATCACCCCGGGAATATACGTTATGCTCATATTGCTTAGCCATGATCGTAGACGGGGATTGGTATGTGAGAATCATGCAAGCTGTGAGAGTTATTAATTAAGGATAACTTAAGGTGGCAACTTTAAACACACATGTCGGTGGAGAGGTTGCGGGCACCTAGAGAATCCAGTGTTGTCCCAGAGTACCCATGTGACCATCCTATGGAATGCCACCTAGGCTCAAAGGGATCATATAATTATTCATGCCTAGAAACTTCTGTGTGCAGCCACAAGCCATTATGGGCCCTGGCATAGTTGAGTAATTTGTGTGACCTCTTTTAGTGGTGGACTAGCAGATGTAGGGGAAAGTAGGTGTACTGTTCTACCCAGAGTAAAGAGTTAATGCTTTAGAAAGACTGTGTCTCGATTTTTCGATCATGGAGGTGGTCGAGTCTTGTGGGGAAAAGTTCGCAACCTTTGTAGAGTGTGTAAACTAATCATGATTAGTCATGTCACCGGTTATGGACATCTTGAGTATCTAGAAGTGGATTATTTGTTGATCTCATTGATACGTCTCCAACATATCTATAATTTTTTATTGTTACATGCTATTATATTATCCATCTAGGATGTTTTATATGCATTTATATGCTATTTTATATGATTTTTGGGACTAACCTATTAACCTAGAGCCCAGTGCCAGTTTCTGTTTTTTCCTTGTTTTTGAGTATCGCAGATAAGGAATACCAAACGGAGTCCAATTGACGTGCCAATTTTTGATGATTTTTTATGGACTAAAAGAAGCCCCCAGAGTAAAAGAGTTGGGCCAGAAGAGTCCCGGGCTGTCCAGGAGGGTGGGGGCGTGCCCACCCCCTGGGTGTGGGCCTCTATCTCGTGGATGACTTGGAGACCCCCTGATGCGAGACCTACACCATAAATTCCTATAAATACAGAAACGTCCAGAAAATAACCTAGATCAGGAGTTCTGCCGCCGCAAGCCTCTCTAGCCACCGAAAACCAATCTAGACCCTTTCCGGCACCCTGCCAGAGGGGGGAATACCTCTCCGGTGGCAATCTTCGTCATCCCGACGCTCTCCATGACGAGGAGGGAGTTGTTCACCCTCGGGGCTGAAATTATGTACCAGTAGCTATGTGTTTGATCTCTCTGTCTCGTGTTCTTGATTCGCATGATCTTGATATATCGTGAGCTTTGCTATTATAGTTGGATCTTATGATGTTTCTCCCACTCTTTCTCCTTGTGATGAATTGAGTTTTCCCTTTGAAGTTATCTTATCGGATTGAGTCTTTAAGGATTTGAGAACACTTGATGTATGTCTTGCATGTGCTTATCTATGGTGACAATGGGATATCACGTGATCCACTTGATGTATGTTTTGGTGATCAACTTGCGAGTTCCGTGACCTCGTGAACATATGCATAGGGGTTGGCACACGTTTTCGTCTTGTCTCTCCAGTAGAAACTTTGGGGCACTCTTTGAAGTTCTTTGTGTTGGTTGAATAGATGAATATGAGATTGTGTGATGCATATCGTATAATCATACCCATGGATACTTGAGGTGACATTGGAGTATCTAGGTGACATTAGGGTTTTTGGTTGATTTGTGTCTTAAGGTGTTATTCTAGTATGAACTCTAGGATAGATTGAACGGAAAGAATAGCTTCATGTTATTTTACTACGGACACTTGAAAAGATCGATCAAAAAGGATAACTTTGAGGTGGTTTCGTTCCCTACAATAATCTCTTCGTTTGTTCTCCGCTATTAGTGACTTTGGAGTGACTCATTGTTGCATGTTGAGGGATAGTTACATGATCCAATTATGTTATTATTGTTGAGAGACCTTGCACTAGTGAAAGTATGAACCTAGGCCTTGTTTCCTAGCATTGCAATACTGTTTACGTTCAATTCTATCATTAGTTACCTTGCTGTTTTAATATTTTCAGATTACAAAAACCTATATCTACTATCCATAATGCACTTGTATCACCATCTCTTCGTCGAACTAGTGCACCTATACAATTTACCATTGTATTGGGTGTGTTGGGGACAAAAGAGACTCTTTGTTATTTGGTTCCAGGGTTGTTTGAGAGAGACCATCTTCATCCTATGCCTCCCACGGATTGATAAACCTTAGGTCATCCACTTGAGGGAAATTTGCTACTGTCCTACAAACCTCTGCACTTGGAGGCCCAACAACGTCTACAAGAAGAAGGTTGTGTAGTAGACATCAATCCTTGACCAATTTAAATTGATGACAAGCAACGGATTTGACTTACTACTTATTCTCGTAGAAAGAATTAAGATAGATATGGTGCAAACTTGGGAAGGTCTTCAACGATCTGTCGGTAGGATTGGAAAGAACGAATGAATCTATATGATAACGAAGGAAGAGAACTCTTGTACGAACCACCGTAAGAATTGAAAATGAAAGAAGATACTTGAGAATAATTTAGATACAAGTTAACGAAGAGATCCCGAGCTGATTTGATCATACTTGAATGATGCACCGGTATGATTTGGAGAACGAGAGCTGAAACTAAGAATGAATAAACCCAAAATGATGGTCTCCGGAGAATCAAACTGAAAAGACACCTGAATTGCTCCGGATGGGTGAAATGAATTCTCACAATCAAAAACAATTATGAGAGGATCGCATCATGCTTGAACTACACATCTTTGGAAAAAAACGGGTAAGATTTTAAGAGGAGCTCTTATTCGGTCTTCAAATGTAGAGAATTATGATGAGAAACACCACCATGAATTGTTGAGATACTCCGGGATGAAAATTAGAAAGGTTGAACCAATGATGAAACGAATTTGAAAGATCTTGGAGAAAGGCATTTTACTGATGACAATTCATTCTTACGTCAAACTTTGAAATGAATTTGAAAGTAACTCCGAAAAAAGTTAGAAGAGTCTGGTAAGATCCTGGGAAAAGACCTGTGGGTTAGGGCCCACTCAAGAGAAAACACCGTTGAACGATTTAAAAGAGAGATTGCGCCCGTTGAATAAATGGCTTGAATGATATAACAACCTCGAGATATCTTGAACGGATTAAGAATGGAAACATGAATCTCCTGAGATATCTTCAGCACTCCAAACAAATGAATAGAGAGAAGTGAATGATTAAGAGGTGCACCGGCATGAGAAAAGCATTTGAAACGAGGAAAAGGTATGATCGACAAAGCTTGAATTGAATCCACCGTAGAAGAAAAGAGAACGAAGAATAATAAACTTGAAGCTCCGTTAGTATCTTCCTAAGAATCACCGGATAAGAACATAGAATAAAAGAATGAAGAGACTTCACATCAATAAAAGGTTACTTGAATAAGAAATCTGATTCCTTGAAGGAAAAGGGTGGGAGGGCGGGAAAACAAAGGCAACTTGGAGCATATGGAATGGAACAAACACCATCGAGAAAAACTGATAATTAATCTAATGCATGAGGAGAATGATGGGATCATCTCAAAGAGAAGCACACTGGTTGGAAATAAAATTGGGATGACAACCTCGATGATCAAGAAGGATTGGTATTCACATAGCAGTATGAGAACACCGCTTCAGAAAGGTATGGAATCAACACTTGACAATGAAGCAACTCGAATACCACAACTCAAAACAAAAAAAGGATTTGGCTCGCAAAATAAGCCAGAAACAAACATATGATATATCCCATATCGTATCATGTGTCTGTTGGAAAGATATCCTATGAGATACTTGAATTCCCACATATAAACTCCCAAAACTTTCTGGTTATGCAGTCAGCTATTGGGGATATAGGGGAAGCATAATATCTCACCCAAACTAACAATACCTACATCCAGCTGTATCCATCCTTTAACACATAACCAAGAAACCTTCGGAAATCGTGTACCTCAACCTTCGAAAAGCATCCATTATACGAGTTATGGCAATACTCCCGAACTCATGCCCCAGTAATGGTGGCGTCGAGGTTATCTCACCAGCAACTGCATAAAAGAGATTTTCGATGTCGGTGAACTCATGTATTCCAGAACTGCAATGATAAAATTGTGACGACAACACCTCAGAGCTCAACTCCCCGAGACACTGCCACAACCCCTAAATGTCAGGAGGCACCAAGAACAATGATCTCGTCACAAGACTCTTAGAACGATTCCAAGATACCCGCGTGATCCTAATTTTTTTTTCATGAAATTTGAGGAGAGGAGAGTCAAAACTTCTACGTCAGGCAGCCTCACTAGAGCGACGAAGGGACTGAGGAGTAAAAAGAATCCTACTCTCCGATATATATAATCCTAAGACTCAAAACATTTTGTTCTAGGCTCAACAACGTCAGTGATTCGATCAAGCAGGGGGCTCTGAAATCGGGGATGGCTCTGATTACCAACTTGGAACACCCACAATGCGGCTATATCTCCCACATGTCGGGGCATGACTTAGAGGCATAGCCGCATGGTAGTTTAGTCGCAAGTGGGGTAATTTTCACACAATCCCATGTACTGAAGAAGAAAGGGATAAAGAGTTGGCTTACAATCGCCACTTCTCACAATAAATAAATAATTCATACATCATCCAAATACACTTAAAGACCGACTACGGCCAAATCCAAATAAAAAGGAAGATACCCCCCCAAATGCTAGATCCCCGATCGTCCCAACTTGGGCTCCACTACTGATCAACCGAAAAAGACATAAAACATCGACCAAGGTCTTCATTGAGCTCACACTTGAGCGCGGTTGCGTCACTTGCACTGGTATCATCGGCACCTGCAACTGTTTGGAAGTATCCCTGAGTCATGAGGACTCAACAATCTTACACCCACGAGATCAAGACTATTTAAGCTTATGGGTAGGAGAAGGCAGAGAGGTGGAGGTGCAACAAGCACTAAGCATACATGGTGGCTAACATACGCAAGTAAGAGCAAGAAGAGAAGCAACGCACGGTCGAGAAGCTAGAAATGATCAAGAAGTGATCCTGAAACTACTTACGTTCAAGCATAACACAAGACTGTGTTCACTTCCTACACTCCACCGAAAAGAGACCATCACGGCTACACACGCGGTTGATGCATTTTAAGTAAGTTAAGTGTTAAGTTCTCTACAACCAGATATTAACAAATTCCCATCTGCCACATAACCGCGGGCACAACTCTCGAAAGTTTATACCCTGCAGGGGTGTCCCAACTTAGCTAATCACAATCTCTCATGGTCAACAAAGGATATTCCTTCTGCCAGAAAGAACCGATCAAACTCGGAATCCCGGTTACGAGACATTTCGACAATGGTAAAACAAGACCAGCAAAGCCGCCCGATGTGCCGACAATCCCGATAGGAGCTGCACATATCTCGTTCTCAGGGCAACACCGGATGAGACATCCTACGAGTAAAACAAGCCCTAAAGTTTCCCCGAGGTGGCCCCGCAGTCTACTCAGTTTGGACCAACACTTAGAGAAGCACTGGCCCCAGGGGGGTTTAAAATAAAGATGACCCTCGAGTCCGCGGAACCCAAGAGAAAAAGGCTTAGGTGGAAAATGTTAAAACCAAGGTTGGGCCTTGCTGGAGGAGTTTTATTCAAAGTGAATTATCAAGGGGTTCCCATAACACCCAACCGCGTAAGGAACACAAAATCAAGGAACATAACACCGGTATGATGGAAACTAGGGCGGCAAGAGTGGAACAAAACACCAGGCATAAGGTCGAGCCTTCCACCCTTTACCAAGTATATAGATGCATTAAAGTAAGTAAGAGATAATAATGATATCCCAACAATATCCATGTTCCAACACGGAACAACCTTCATCTTCACCTGCAACTAGCAACACTATAAGAGGGGCTAAGCAAAAGCGGTAACATACACTACTAGGCAAAACCTTATACACAGAATCTTAGCAGCAGCGCGGTCTAAAAACAGGCACTACTGCTAATTAGTAGTAGCGAGCTTCAGTAAAGAGTGCTACTAATGACTAAGTAGCAGTAGCGCTCTAGGTGAAAAGAGCGCTACTACTATAATTGCCACGGTGTTGCCCCCAGGCTAGATATAGTAGTAGCGCCCTTCCCGTGGACGTGCTACTGCTAAAGAACTTAGTAGCAGCGATTTTCTTCAAAACTCGATGCTGCTAAGTATCACCGCAACTAATTAAGTTTAGTCCCATACTACTAAGCGAACAAGGTGTTTACCACCTTAAATATGTTACTTATCAACCTATTTCGAGCACTTGGTCTTCATTGAACTATATGTGTATGATTTGTGGTTGCAATATGAATCCTAGCCTGTACCTATACAGGTACAGTAAGGATTCATGTTGACTATTTAGATTATACACGGAAAGATCAATGATGACCAATGTATATTTTTGATGTTTTTACATTGCTTAGACTTATAGCGTTTTTTCAGGACAAAGCGTTACTGATATTGGGATAAACAAAAGAAATAACTACTTCCATTAGTAGTAGCGGTTTTCTCTAAAACGCGCTATAGATGAGTTAGCTATAGCGCGTTTTCCATATGAGCGCTACTGCTAGTTCGAGTTAACCACCCCCCGAATCAAAATTTCGCTAAGTCCTCCTTCCCCTCCCCCCACCCGGCCGGTTCCCCTACTCCTGTCGCTGCCGCCGCCTGCCCTCAACCTCACCGCCGCCGCTCTCGACCAAACTGTCGCCGCCCTCGACCTCACCGCGGCCACCCTCGACCAAGCCCGCCACCCAGGACCGCCGCCTCCCGATCC
>NC_041382.1:71921185-71989195 GCF_002162155.2 Triticum dicoccoides | reverse complement strand
CCCTCTCTCTTTGCTTAGTTAGTAGATAATTTTAGTAGTAGTAGATGTTAATTTACGGTTCATAGATTATGATTTTTAGAAGTAGTGATGGTAAACTAGTTGTATAATTAGCAGTAGTAGATGTTAATTAGTAGTAGATGTTAATTAGTAGTAGATGTAGTAGTTAGATGTTAATTAGTAGTAGGTGTAGTAGTTAGATGTTAATTAGTAGTAGTAGATGTGCTAGTTTCTTTCTATTTATAGTAAGTTTATATTTAGTAAGAACGAGTTGAATTAATAGAACTAGTTAGTAACTTGCGAGTTCCGTGACCATGTGAACTTATGCATGGCACACATTTTCGTCTTGACTCTCCGGTAGAAACTTTGGGGCACTCTTTGAAGTTCTTTGTGTTGGTTGAATAGATGAATCTGAGATTGTGTGATGCATATCATATAATCATACCCATGGATACTTGAGGTGACATTGGAGTATCTAGGTGACATTAGGGTTTTGGTTGATTTGTATCTTAAGGTGTTATTCTAGTACGAACTATATGATAGATTGAACGGAAAGAATAGCTTCGTGTTATTTACTATGGACTCTTGAATAGATCGATCAGAAAGGATAACTTTGAGGTGGTTTCGTACCCTACAATAATCTCTTTGTTTGTTCTCCGCTATTAGTGACTTTGGAGTGACTCTTTGTTGCATGTTGAGGGATAGTTATATGATCCAATTATGTTATTATTGTTGACAGAACTTGCACTATTGAAAGTATGAACCCTAGGCCTTGTTTCAACGCATTGCAATACCGTTTTTGCTCACTTTTATCATTAGTTACCTTGCTGTTTTTATATTTTCATATTATAAATACCTTTATCTACCATCCATATTGCACTTGTATCACCATCTCTTCACCGAACTAGTGCACCTATACAATTTACAATTGTATTGGGTGTGTTGGGGACACAAGAGACTCTTTTCTATTTGGTTGCAGGGTTGTTTGAGAGGGACGGTCTTCATCCTATGCCTCTCACGGATTGATAAACCTTAGGTCATCCACTTGGGGGGAATTTCTTACCGTCCTACAAACCTCTGCACTTGGAGGCCCAACAACATCTACAAGAAGAAGGTTGTGTAGTAGACATCAAGTTATTTTCTGGCGCCGTTGTCGGGGAGGCGAGTAAAGCGGCACTAACACCCCGTCAACCAAGCTCTTTTCTGGCGCCGTTGCCGGGGAGGTCAGCGCTTGAAGGTATATATTTAGATCTTGCAATCGACTCTTTTTGTTTCTTGTTTTATCACTAGTTTAGTCTATAAAAGAAAACTACAAAAAATGGAATTGAGGGTGCCTCATATGCTTCATATTTTTAATATCTTTCGTGGAAATAAGGATTTCGATAGTTGTGCCAAAATGCTAGAAGAAGAATGCATTAAAATGTTTGGCACCAAATCTTTGAATGATGAGCATGATTGCAATATTGTTAGTACGAACTCTTTGAATATCCATAGTACTAATGATGATTGCACTAGTCATGATGAAAATGTCTCTTATAAGCATGTCAATTTTTGTGGAGTGCATAGAGTTTGCAAGTACACACCAAATAGGGAAGATAGATTTTGCAAGTGGCATAAGTATTTAGAAACTAAATGGTTGTTAGAAAGGCTAGATGTTTGTGCTGAAAATTTAAATTTTCTTAGCCATCCTTGTGAACTTTGCAATGAACGTGGTCATTTAAATATCCAATGCAAATTGTTTCATGATTGAATTGTGTCCAAAAATTGTGATGACTTGATTTCCCTTGCACATCATAATGAACTTAGTTTGCTTGTGGGTTATGAAGAAATGAAACATATAACTAAGGATCTTCCAGAATTTGTCCTTGATAAAGTTCTTGATTTTGATTTAGAGGAAATTTATATGTATTGTGCAGTGAATTGCATTGAAATCCTTATATTGCCAATTACATAAAGACAATAAAACAAATAGAATATGAAGAAAATACTAATGGAAGGGAAGGGACTTCCCAATATCCTCCTATTATTTCTTATGATGAATTAGGTAATGAGGAGGAGCCTTCTATTCAACCAATCTCATTAATAAGGAGCTCCAAAAAGAGGATTAAACCCACACATGAAGCAAAGGTAAAAAGGTATCCCTCCCAAATGATGTTGCTCCTGTTACTCATTGTGATGATGATAATTGTTATACTATTGGTGTCATCCATACTATTAATGATGAGAGTGATTATGCTTATGATATGAAAAGGCCCAAGCTTGGGGCTGTTATGTTGGATGAGAATGACATGTTTGAGAATTTATTTGATGCAATTAATGTTTGTCCCAAGCTAGGGGATGCTATGTTTAATGAATATGATATTTTTAGTCTCCCACGTTTTGATGAGCAAATTTATTATGATGATAGCATGCCTCCGATTGATGATGATTATTGTGATGACACTTATCTATAAAAAATAGTGATGATTATATTTATAAAACTTGTCATGATTATGATTACCCTTTTTCTGAACATTACTCTTTTAATCTAGAAACAATTTATAGTATTCGAGTTTCTTATGATACTCCCGCTATTCCATATGAGAAAAAAATTCTTATGTGGAGAGTAATAAAAATTCTATGATTGTGGATCATGAAAAGAATGCTTTATGTGATAGTTACATTGTTGAATTCAATCATGATGCTACTGAAAATTATTATGAGGGAGGAATATATGCTTGTAGGAATTGCAATAATATCAAGTTTCCTCTCTATGTGCTTAAAATATTGAAGTTATGCTTGTTTTGGTTTCCTATGCTAGTTGATAATTGTTCCCATAAATTGTTTGCTCACAAAATCCCAATGCATAGTGTCGGTGTCAAAACCGGCAGATCTCGGGTAGGGGGTCCCGAACTGTGCGTCTAAGGCTGATGGTAAAAGGAGGCGGGGGACACAATGTTTACCCAGGTTCGGGCCCTCTCGATGGAGGTAATACCCTACTTCCTGCTTGATTGATCTTGATGATATGAGTACTACAAGAGTTGATCTACCACGAGATTGTAGAGGCTAAACCCTAGAAGCTAGCCTATGATTATGATTGTTGTTGTCCTACGGACTAAACCCTCCAGTTTATATAGACATCGGAGGGGGCTAGGGTAACACAAAGCCGGTTACAAGGGAGGAGATCTACATATCCGAATTGCCAAGCTTGCCTTCCACACAAAGGAGAGTCCCGCCCGAGCACGGGACGAAGTCTTCAATCCTGTATCTTCATAGCCCAACAGTTCAGGCAAAGTATATAGTTCGGCTGTCCGAGGACCCCCTAATCCAGGACTCCCTCAGTAGCCCCTGAACCAGGCTTCAATGACAATGAGTCCGGCGCATAGATTGTCTTCGGCATTGCAAGGCGGGTTCTTCTCCAAATCCTGAGTACCCGTCGTAATGAGTATTGTCCGGCTTCCCATTAATGTTCCACTCCTCGGCTGTCAGGACCCTGATTCCAAGTCACATCGATCTAGCCGGTAACACCTCATATCACTTTGCGGCCTCACGCACGGTATTCCCACGGGTGTCGCCTTACCATGGCCCGGGACCGTTTGCGCCTTTTGGCTCACGTATATGATAGTGTCGCTAGCATCCATGTGACAGAGAACCCGGGCTGACATGACTAGTCATGAACCCAAAGTGGCACTAACTTACAGGAACAGGCATACATGAATCAACATCGAGCATGTCGGTCAGCAGCGTGCGAATCCGGGTTGTAGCACTAGGCTAACAGGACTCCAGGAACCCGGGCTATAGCAGGCTAGGCAGGACTCCGGATGTCACTGCGTGACATTTCCCCGAAGGGACAGACACAGGAACGAAGTGACTCACATGCCGGCTAGTCAAGTGTTCTGGAGAAGTAATGCTGGGCTAGCAGGACTCCGGTGACCCGGGCTGTAGCGGACTACTATGGCTCATGGAAGCACAAGACTACATTTCCCCATAAGAGAGGCTACCAAGGATAAACAACTAGGTTGTCGGATCCCACACATACCAAGCATTTCAATCATACACACAATATGCTCAATATGTGCAATACACCATGGCATCACAACAAGACTCTATGATTCAGAGTATTTATTCATTAGGCTCCGAGGAGCGAGATATTACAAACATGGGTCTCATGACCCAACATTCAGAGCAAACAAGTCAAAGCACATGCGGAAGCTTAACTTGTCCAAGTACAGACAACTACAAATGAAAAAGGCTAAGAAGCCTGACTATCTACCAGATCCTGCCGAGGGCACAAGATCGTAGCTACGGTAGCAAGCTAAACGTCGAAGCCCACGCGAAAATACTAGCGAGACTGATGTCTCTCTGCAAAACATAAATTAAGCAAACATGAGTACAAATGTACCCAGCAAGACTTACATCAGAACTAACTACATATGCATCGGTATCAACAAAGGGGGTGGTGAAGTTTAACTACAGCAAGCCAGCTTTGACCCAGTGGCAAACCTAAATTACGATTGCAAATAACTCTTTTGAGGTGGCGCACACGAGTCCACATATTCACCATACCAATACAGCACTATGGATCCGCTCCCGTCTCCCTGCGAGAACGCCATCCATAGCACTCACACTTATCTTGCGCATTTTAGAGTATCCACTTCCACTTGTCTATGAACTATGCAAGGGGTCCAAGTTTCCATATCCGAGGAATCCGGCTATTCGAATAGATAATGATAACCCTGCAGGGGTGTACTTCTTCACACACGCTCTCGCCACTTACCACCATGTACACGTTGTGTATCTCAGCAACCTTCAAGCGGAAGCCTGGCGAGGGAGTCGGCCACGACCTGACTAACCAACAAGTCTCTAGTCCAGGTTTATCGCCTATTCGGGTTCCATCCGCAAGGAGATCCGGCCGGGGTGTCGCTCACGGCCCCAAACGATGTGTACAGGGTTCCCAAGGCCACCATCCGGGTGCCACTTGGTACACCGGGCCATGGTGCCTAGTCTGTCCCAAGCCCACCTGTACCGGGTGCCACTTGGTAGACTACTAACACTACCTACAAACACCAGAAACTAGTTGCAACTCCTAGACAGAGATCAAGTTGATTAATAAGTCGAGAGGGGCACTTAAGCATTCCAATGCGTGGTAGTAGCTATTCATGGATCACAAACATAGAACTCAGTTCCTAAGGACGGCTGCAATAAGACAACCCACAATGTACTCCTACATGGCCTCTCACCGCTACCTTTACCAAATCGTATTCACACACTTAGCTCTCAACAGTAGGACATGTTCACCACATTCCAATTCATCCCCGATGAATTAGACCTGACTCAACTCTAAGCAGTAGCAGGCATGACAAACAAACATGAATGAGTAGGCACATCAGGGCTCAAACAACTCCTACTGATGCTAGTGGGTTTCATCTCTTTACTATGGCAATGACAGGTCATGCAGAGGAAAGGGGTTCAGCTACCGCAGCATGTAACAGTTGAAACGTTGTTGTCCTAATGCAGTAAGAGAGAGCAGGAGCGAGAGAGTGGGATTGCATCGGAATGAACAAGGGGGTTTTGCTTGCCTGGCACTTCTGAAGGTAACATTGAGTCTTCATCAGTGTCAACGATCACAGCGTCGGAGCAGCGTCTACCGAGAGGGGACAATTACCGGAAAACAAGGAAGAGCACAATCAATGCAATGCACAATATGATGCATGATCATGACATGACAATATGTTGTGATTTGAGCTAATGCAACTAGTAACATAAAGGTTTGGGTTGATTTGAACTCAAGGTTCAAATTCAAATTCAAACTATGAATTCAAATAGTTCATTATCATGTTTTGGACTAAACAGTGAGGTTAAGTTGTTGAAAAATGCATGAAACTAGCATAAATGGATAGATTGGATTTTTCTGATAATTTTTCATATATAATTTATCTTATTTGGAGTTATAGATAATTTTCTATGATTTTTAGAAGTTTTCGGCATTTTTTGGAATTTTCTAATTACTTTAAATCCAGAAAATCAATTACTGCATCAGCATTGCGTCTGTGTGACGTCAGCAGTGTCAACAGGACGATCCAGGTCAAACCTGACGTGCGGGGTCCACACGTCAGTGGCACAGAGCCGGTTTGGGCGGATGACAGGTGGGACCGGTCAACGGCCACGTCAGCAGGGTCAATGCTGACGCGTGGGGCCACTGTGCTTAACTAAAGCTAAACAAGAATTAATTATGCGGTTAATTAGGTAGCGGGGACCACTCGTCAGTGATAGAGGAGGGTAGTTAGCCCTGTCATTAGTGTTAATGGCGGTGCCACGTCGGCTTCGGCGGAGGGCTGCGGGAACGCTGCTCAGGGTGCCATTCGCTACGCGGTTTGCTCCTATGCGCTCCTTGGAGTGAGCCGCATCGGCTGGTGGTGGTGGCTAAGCTCGAGATGGCCGGAAATGGCGCCGGCGATGACCACCGCGGCGGCCGGACTTCAAAGTTGACGGATTCAATGCCACAACACGCGGGAGGACCAACGGTTTGCACCTACGAGCTCTACGCGTGCTCACGAACCCTACGGGAACACCAACGGGACCAAAGGGTCACCGGAACTTCGTCGGCGACAAGGTCGTGTGGCGGTGCACTCTCATCCTCGACAAAAACAGTGGCTACGGCAAGAACTAGGCCACGGAATTAGAGGGGAATGGTGCAGGGGCTCACGGGGATCACGATGAGGCGGTCGGCGTGCTTAGGGTAGTCCTGGGGCGACGGGACGGCGACGGCGTTCTCCGGCGACCGAAGCTTGAAGACGGAGTCAAGGCGGTCAAGTTGGGGCGTCCGAGCGCTCGAGGCGGTGTAACGGACGGTGGCAGAGCTTGCCGACTACACGGGGAGGTGAGAGGAGCATCGTGGGCGTGGAGGCAGCGAACATATGGAGGGAGCAGAGGAGGTGGGGAACCAAAGAGCAAGGGGAAAGTGAGGGGAGGCGTTGGGCATCTCCATGGCGTGGCTAGAAGTGCTGGGTTATCGCACTGGAGTAGGAGGTGGCCTCGTCAGCCGCGCGTGTGCAGGCACGCAGCTGCTTCTCCTCCTGGCAGGAGGAAGAAGACAGCATTGCCCCTGTGGGCTGGGCCAGAACTGGAGTTGGGCCAGGCAGGTAAGTCAGGTAAGGCCTTGCCTTTCCTATTTTCTGTTTGTTCTGTTTTCAATTTTTTTTAAGTTTGTTTTGAGTTTGGTTTTCAAACAAACCAATTTTTATGCTTCTGAAAATTATTTTGAGGACTTAGGAAACTAGTTCAGAGCCACATGCAAATTTTCAAAATTATTGAGCTTATATCTATTTTATAGTAAATATAAACCCAAATCAAATAGCTAGTGATTTAATTCAAATGCCCAAGAATAATTATTTCTGTGATTCCAAAAATATTGGTTTGAGTTATAGCTCTTGCCAATATTTTTAGAGGTTAGCAGGAACATTTTGTTGGGGCTCATTTGAAACAATTTTTAATGTTGATCATTTTTGTTAAAGACTTCTGAGGCTTTCCACTTTCCCCAATTCAACTTTCAATAAAATTTAAACATGATGCAACAAGATCAAGCAAGGACAAGAGGGGCTGAGCTAGGGCTGTGACAACTCACCCCCACTAAACAAGAATCTCGGCCCAAGATTCGAGACGTGAGGTAAGAAGGAAGGGGGTCACAAAACTATCGCAGTCTTCTCGACCCAACGGCCCTTCCCGAGGATGTTGATTCATTGTGTCATCTTGATCTTAACGTCTTTGCTTTCGGGATCTTCATCCAGCATGATGACGGAAAGAAAAGAAACCCTCGAAGAATCGATCTTCTCGAAGATCGAGCAACCGACGATCAACTCTCAGAACGAGACATAGCGACATCTGTCAAGATGAGACATGATACACACATTAAGAATGATGGAAATGAGCATATGACAAGGTTTAAATAAGTAGCGGAATTCCCACACCTAGGAGGGTGGTGAACGGTGTCAACGTAGCAAGGAGTTGGGTTGCCATGATACCACAATGAGACACCTTTAAGAAGGTGACTCGTAGAGATATTCCCTTAAGTGGCAAAAAGAATTACTTTTGATCCATAGATCATTGAACTCTTCATTCCAGCTTAAGGCAATTTACAACTGATCGTTTGAAATAGCTCGAAGAAATGGCATACTTGGACTAGGATGGACGATGTGGACTACCTTGTTGAAGACAACACAAGGGATGATTTTGCTTGCGTGTGCTCTCAGGAACTTGAGCATTTCCATATTCATCAAGGTTCTACCAACATCCATGTCGAGGATCCTGGCAACACATCTTACTACCTTGACAAATAGTGATGGACAATGCAGATGCATAGAAAGACACCCCTTTCTCAAATTATACCTTAGCGAGGCCAAGGGAACGAAATCTGGATGATCGACCGAGAGACATTTAGCACCCCGCTTCTAACATTCTCCTTGATGTGCTAGCGCAACCCATTTGTAGATACGGTTTGATAACTAGAACATCAATTAAAAGGTCGGACTTCGGAAGCTTAAGAATCCATAAGGAATAACTACGGAGGCAGATCCTATGAGATCCTTATGGGGAGGTGACCAACTTCTTCAACCAAGATATTACAATAATAGACCTTCCGGCTAGGTGGGTTGGCCACGACATCCACGTTACCGGGTTACCGAGAGACCAATATTATAATTCTTGGGACATGTTCCAACCATCATATCTGCCTGAGATTCAGATCTGGTTGGTGTCAGGATATTCCAGACTTGTCGAATCTAGAAAGAAAAGTGAAAGTTTGCAACACAAATCGATGAGATGACGTTGCGAGATTCTCGGGAAATGAGCTACGATAGCAAGCTCCAGAACATGAGCTGGTCCTGCTAAACATATGTGAACATGTTGTCCTAGACAAGCATGACCACATAGTAGTCTTACAATGAAACACTACCGAGTCCTGGTTGGGAACCATCATCAAGGATATCGAAGTCCTTGTATAAGTCATATGATTAGCTCTTATGGAGAACTTCTTCTCCCTGAACAAGTCAATCAGTGGCTTGGTGTGCTAGGGATACGTATGGAATGAAGATGATCAGTCTATCAAACCATAGAATACTTCGCACGTGCATGACTGACTTGGGATGATTCCAGAGGAAGCAAAACAAACTTTCCCGGATTCACGGAGGCAACTTACATAAAATGCACGTGAATTAAAGGAAGTCACTTCTTTCATCCAAACATATACTTCATGAACAGGGCGTGAAGAAAATAATTACACAAGTTTCCAACATTAGATGCATGTTCAACACAAATCATGGAGGAGACAAAAATGCCGCTGATGGGCTCAACAGCAATTCATCAGAATTTCCATATCAATGGACTTCCACCACTATGTGGACAATGTGATAGTATTGGTCAGGCCAAAGATGTAATGGTCTATGCTCGAGGAGTCAACCATGAGTAAGACAACATTACGAACATCGTTGGTTCTGGTTTGATTTGAGGATAGCCCACACTCAAAACAAAGTTTGGACAAGGCAATAGATCCCACAACTGATCACAGGGACCAATCGATGAAGATATCTTTCTTCAATTAACACACACAAACACAAGGATATCCCTTAGAGATGAACTAAGTCAGACAAGCTTTTATCTTCCAACTCTCCAAGTTGTTGTTTAGCTTAACCAACTAGCTCGGGGGTATCCAACATAGATTCTTGGAGAATGGCTAGTTTACAAGAAACCAACTTGATCACTAACTCCACATATCGGTCAGGGGACGACCTAGTGATACTTCCATGAAGATATCCAGAAAAGCACGAAGCACCGATATGTTACTAAGCTCGAGAACAATCTTGCTTTTCAGGGCAGGACGACATGATCAGGAAGAGCGAGGGATTGATACAATCCTAACTCGTTGACCAAGGAGTGCACCAGGAAAAATGGACTAGGTAACACGATCAATCCCAGGATGATGATTGAATAACCAACACGCTAAGAATGAGATTGTTGTCCATTAACTACCAAGCAACATGGTTGCTAGGAGTATTGATTTCACACATCACAATTCACTTGTCGGCGTTCCGGTTACAATAACATGGGGACCAAGGAATGAATAATGATGGCAATAAGTATCACTGTATCAAGAGTTCATCGGATGGTGTGCAATTTCCATGACATTATTGATATAAAGATGGTAATACTCCAAGGTAGAACAGAATCAAAAGCTCTATTGGCATTTGATTTGCGGATTACAACTGCTTTGACCCAATCTTGGATATGGATGAGGTACTGCAGTTTGTTTCTCCTAGTCATTCTGGAATAGAATGGCTTGACGAACCACAAGAGTAATAGGCATCGATAACACGAGTGCACGACTACTCCTGACTATCAATTGATAGATGAAGGTCGGAATATAACTGGAGGGGGACAACTCAAAGGAACATATAACTTTCTGAGTTGTGGATGCATAGATTAGTATGTCGAACGAGTTCAACATATTTCTTCTGGATAACCCATGCAGAAAGGTAGAACTGGCAAAATCACAATTATGGATGGAGAACTCCTCAGGAGTACTCTAATGGTGATCTTTTGTTTCAAAGAACTTCTGCCTTAATGGTTCATGGTATTTGGAAGAAGGAAATACCACGGACCTCGAGGACTATCACAAAGGTTACTAATATCTTAAAGGAACTAGCAACACTATCAACATGAAGTAAGTAGGGTCAACCTCGGGTTCAGAAACCCAGGAGTAGAATACCTACTACTAAGTAGCATCACGGGATGCTTTCAAGAAAGGTGGCCAGAATTTTCACACTGGGGATATAAAGCATTGCTAGATTAGTGGGTGGTTCGCTAGAATGCCTAGGGTCATAATACTAGCTCCAACATATATGTCAAGGCAATGGAGTACCTCAACAAACCGATTAGTGTGCTTAATCTGGCCCAAAAGGACATCGGAAACGGGATAGAGAGATTTGCAAATGCATCAGACTGTTTAGAAACCTGGGATGACTCGGACAACATAACGGCTGTAAATGCTCAAAAGATTTGAGACATCCTGCAAAATGGTGGCATAACCACTCAACATCACAATATCAAGGTTCTGAGGCCAGCTGTGAACATATGGAAGTAGTAGGAACTGAACTAAGGCTTGAACTCAATGATCCTAGGGAACTACGGTTTAGTAACACGTCATCCTGAGAGATAGATGAGAAGCCTAGTTCTTAACCCCGTAGAAAAGATAAGATGACTCAGATCAAAAGGTTGTGAGGATAAGGAGTAAAAAGAGCCTTATGTTCCCTTCCATAATCAATTCCCTTACATAACTAAAGCATTTATAGACTCAACTTCGACTGGTTTGGCTTGGTAATCCTACAGGCAGTCGGGCTCTGATACCAAAGCTGTCAGGACCCCGATTCCAAGTCACATCGATCTAGCCGGTAACACCTCATATCACTTTGCGGCCTCACGCACGGTATTCCCATGGGTGTCACCTTACCATGGCCCGGGACCGTTTGCACCTCATATGATAGTGTCGCTAGCATCCATGTGACAGAGAACCAGGGACGACATGACTAGTCGTGAACCCAAAGTGGCACTAACTTATGGGAACAGGCATACATGAATCAACATTGAGCATGTCGGTCAGCAGCGTGCGAATCCGGGCTGTAGCACTGGGCTAACAGGACTCTAGTAACCCGGGCTGTAGCAGGCTAGGCAGGACTCCGGATGTCACCGCGTGACATTTCCCCGAAGGGACAGACATAGGAACGAAGTGAATCACATGCCGGCCAGTCAAGTGTTCCGGAGCAGTAGTGCTGGGCTAGCAGGACTCTGGTGACCCGGTCTGTAGCGGACTACTATGGCTCATGGAAGCACAAGACTACATTTCCCCATAAGAGAGGCTAGCAAGGATAAACAACTAGGTTGTCGGATCCCACACATACCAAGCACTTCAATCATACACACAATATGCTCAATATGTGCAAGACACCATGGCATCACAACAAGACTCTACGACTCAGAGTATTTATTCATTAGGCTCCGAGGAGCGAGATATTACAAACATGGGTCTCATGACCCAACATTCAGAGCAAACAAGTCAAAGCACATGCGGAAGCTTAAGTTGTCCGAGTACAGACAATTACAAATGAAAAAGGCTAAGAAGTCTGACTATCTACCAGATCCTGCCGAGGGCACAAGATCGTAGCTGAGGTAGCAAGCTAAACGACGAAGCCCACGTGGAACTACTAGCGAGACTGACGTCTCTCTGCAAAACATAAATTAAGCAAACGTGAGTACAAATTTACCCAGCAAGACTTACATCAGAACGAACTACATATGCATCGGTATCAACAAAGGGGGTGGTGAAGTTTAACTGCAGCAAGCCAGCTTTGACCCAGTGGCTAAAGTGAATTATGATTGCAAGTAACTCTTTTGAGGTGGCGCACACGAGTCCACATATTCACCATACCAACACACCACTATCGATCCGCTCCCGTCTCCCTGCGAGAATGCCATCCATAACACTCACACTTATCTTGCGCATTTTAGAGTATCCACTTCCACTTGTCTATGAACTATGCAAGGGGTCCAAGTTTCCATATCCGAGGAATCCGGCTATTCGAATAGATAATGATAACCCTGCAGGGGTGTACTTCTTCACACACGCTCTCGCCACTTACCACCATCTAAACATTGTGTATCTCGGCAACCTTCAAGCGGAAGCCTGGCGAGGGAGTCGGCCACATCCTGACTAACCAACAAGTCTCTAGTACAGGTTTATCGCCTATTCAGGTTCCATCCGCAAGGAGATCCGGTCGGGGTGTCGCTCACGGTCCCAAACGATGTGTACAGGGTTCCCAAGCCCACCATCCGGGTGCCACTTGGTACACCGGGCCATGGTGCCTAGTCTGTCGCAAGCCCACATATACCGGGTGCCACTTGGTAGACTACTAACACTACCTACAAACACCAGAAACTAGTTGCAACTCCTGGACAGAGATTAGGTTGATTAATAAGTCAAGAGGGGCACTTAAGCATTCCAATGCGTGGTAGTAGATGTTCATGGATCACTAACACAGAACTCAGTTCCTAAGGACAGCTGCAATGAGACAACCCACCATGTACTCCTACATGGCCTCTCACCGCTACCTTTACCAAATCGTGTTCACACACTTAGCTCTCAACAGCAGGACATGTTCACCACATTCTAATTCATTCCCGATGAATCAGACCTGACTCAACTCTAAGCAGTAGCAGGCATGACAAACAAACATGAATGAGTAGGCGCATCAGGGCTCAAACAACTCCTACTCATGCTAGTGGGTTTCATCTATTTACTGTGGCAATGACAAGTCATGCAGAGGAAAGGGGTTCAGCTACCACAGCATGTAACAGTTGAAACGTTGTTGTCCTAATGCAGTAAGAGAGAGCAGGAGTGAGAGAGTGGGATTGTATCGGAATGAACAAGGGGATTTTTCTTGCCTGGCACTTCTGAAGGTAACATTGAGTCTTCATCAGTGTCAACGATCACAGCGTCGGAGCAGCGTCTACCGAGAGGGGACAATTACCGGCAAACAAGGAAGAGCATAATCAATGCAATGCACAATATGATGCATGATCATGACATGACAATATCTTTTGATTTTAGCTAATGCAACTAGTAACATAAACGTTTGGGTTGATTTGAACTCAAGGTTCAAATTGAAATTCAAACTATGAATTCAAATAGTGCATTATTATGTTTTGGACTAAACAGTGAGGTTAAGTTGCTCAAACATGCATGAAACTAGCATAAATGGATAGATTGGATTTTTCTGATAATTTTTCATATATAATTTATCTTATTTGGAGTTATAGATAATTTTCTATGATTTTCAGAAGTTTTTGGCATTTTATGGAATTTTCTAATTACTTTAAATCCAGAAAATCAATTACTGCATCAGCATTGCGTCTGGGTGATGTCAGCAGGGTCAACAGACCGGTCCAGCTCAAACCTGACGTGCGGGGTCCACACGTCAGTGGCACAGAGCCGGTTTGGGTGGATGACTGGTGGGATCGGTCAACGGCCACATCAGCAGGGTCAATGCTGACGCGTGGGGCCACTGTGCTTAACTAAAGCTAAACATGAATTAATTCTGCGGTTAATTAGGCAGCGGGGCCCACGTCAGCTTCGCCGAAGTTAGGCGGCCGGCGAGGTGCCGCGGCGGCGGAGGGCTGCGGGAACGCTGCTCAGGGTTCCATTCACCGCGCGATTTGCTCCTACGCGCTCCTGGGAGTGAGCCGCATCGGCTGGTGGTGGTGGCTAAGCTCGATATGGCCGGAAACGGCGCCGGTGATGACCACCACGGCGGCCGGAGTTCAAATGTCAACGGATTCAATGCCACGGCACGCGGGAGGACCAGCGGTTTGCACCTACGATCTCTACACGTGCTCACGGACCCTACGGGAACACCCACGGGACCAAAGGGTCACCGGAACTTCGTCGGTGACAAGGTCGTGCGGCGGCGCACTCTCAACCACGACGAAAACAGTGGCTACGGCGAGAACTAGGCCACGGAATTAGAGGGGAACGGTGCAGGGGCTCACGGGGATCACGATGAGGCGGTCGGCGTGTCGGGGTAGGCCTGGGGCGACGGGACGGCGACGGCGTTCTCCAGCGACCGAAGCTTGAAGATGGAGTCGAGGCGGTTGAGTGGTGCGTCCGAGCGCTCGAGGCTTGCTCAAGGCGGCGTAACGGACGGTGGCAGAGCTTGCAGACTACACAGGGAGGCGAGAGGAGCATGGTGGGCGTGGTGGCAGCGAACGACGGCGGCGGTTGGCGGCTGCGTTCGGACGCGAGCGAGGGAGCAGAGGAGGTGGGGAACCAGAGAGCAAGGGGAAAGTGAGGGGAGGCGTTGGGCGTCTCCGTGGCATTGCTGGAAGCGCCGCGTCGTCGCGCTGGAGCAGGAGGTGGCATCGTCAGCCGCGCGTGTGCAGGCACGCAGCTGCTTCTCCTCCTGGCAGGAGGAAGAAGACGGCATTGGCCCTTTTAGCTGGGCCAGAACAGGAGTTGGGCCAGGCAGGTAAGTCGGGTAAGGCCCTGCCTTTTCTATTTTCTCTTTGTTCTGTTTTCTATTTTTTTGAAGTTTGTTTTGAGTTTGGTTTTCAAACAAACCAAATTTTATGCTTTTGAAAATTATTGTGTGGACTTAGGAAACTAGTTCAGAGCCACATGCAAATTTTCAAAATTATTGGGCTTATATCTATTTTATAGTAAATATAAACCCAAATCAAATAGCTAGTGATTTAATTCAAATGCCCAAGAATAATTATTTCTGTGATTCCAAAAATATTGGTTTGAGTTCTAGCTCTTGCCAATATTTTTAGAGGTTAGCAGGAACATTTTGTTAGGGCTCATTTGAAACAATTTTTAATGTTGATCATTTTTGTTAAAGACTTCTAAGGCTTTCCACTTTCCCCAATTCAACTTTCATTAAAATTTAAACATGATGCAAGAAGATCAAGCAAGGACAACAGGGGCTGAGCTAGGGCTGTGACATCGGCTTTTGCGCTTTAATAATGGCTATCTTCCACGTGTCGAGCGAATGCGAGAAGTCGGGGCATTTTTACATTTGCCACCCTAACCATGTGAGTAGATCACCTATTTAAAGAGGCGGGGATCCTTAGATCCAAATCAAACCATCCTCCCACAGCGAGTATCCATCAGAGCGCGCCCGGAAAAGTCCATCCCATCATGGCCGGCCATCGCAGCTCCTCCTCTCTCTCCCGTAGCACTAAGCCAGGCAATTGGGAGAAGTGTTCCGTCCCCCGTAGCCAATTAGCAGAGTTACAGACCCAGGGGTTTCTCCCTCCTGCGTATATGGTCCCCGTCTGAGCCAAACTAGCCACTTATAATGGTGGGGAGCAAGCGGAGAGCTTTCCTAACCCATCCATGGGGGAGCGGGTATGCCTTGTCCCTTACTTATTGAGGGGACTCGGATTTCCAATCCATCCGTTCCTCCCCGGGCTCGTGGAGTTCTACGGCCTCCAGCTGCATAACTTTACTCCCGCCTCCATATTACACATCACCGGCTACGTCGCCCTTTGCGAGCTGTTTCTGGGCTGCGAAGCTCATTTCGAGCTATGGAAGAGGCTATTCTGCCTCGTACCCCGTACACAAGAGGGGTCAATATATCAAGTGGGCGGAGCCGAAATATGGGGCATCGCCGGGACCGGATACCCGAAGAAGACATCCGAAGACTGGCCTTTGGAGTGGTTTTATATGGAGGACGTCCCTCTTCCGGACCCTATTTGGATGGGCCTCCCTGAGTTTAATAATGCTCCTTTGAAGAGACGCCACAGCTGGCGCCCTCGGAGCCCCCAGGAGGAAGATAACAGAAAGGTCCTTTACCTGATGGGCAGGATAAAAATGCTGGCCAAATCAGGACTGACAATAATCGAGGTTATGTCAGTATGTATAATGCGGGGGTGCAGCCACTTCAGTATCGGGGGAAACCCATGTGGCACTTCAATGAAGAAGACGATGCCACCCGCTACGGCCGTAAAGGTCCGGACTCCGCCACTGCTCTAGCGAAAATACTGTCCGATTTATACAAAGGAGAGGAAGAGGAGTTCATCGGCATTAAGCCACGGGATGGATTCTCCATGTACAACCCCAAACAGTGTGAGCTGCTACTTTTACTCCAGACCTTCCCGCATTCTTCATCATAAATATTTACCTTGCTATTTCATAGCAGGAACTGCGAAAAGCTGTGAGGGAGGTCCACAGCCCGTCTCCATTGCCAGAGGACCTTGACCGGGCCCTCAACCGCGGACTCGAAGAAGATCCGGACATATTTGTGGAGCTTACCGACATGACGTTCTATCAGTTAAGCTACGACGGTGAATTGGTGGACATCATAGCCGATATCCTGGCCTACTCCCCGCATCGCATATAAGTAAAACCGGAGTCCCAACTTCCAAGAAGGATCCTTTTTTGCACTTCACCCACCACACACATATGGTGTCTTACAGGGAAGGCCCTCGGGATGCCATGCCGAACCCGCGGTGACTCACCAACGAGGGGCACCGAAGCCGGGTAGGCTTAAAAGGAAGGCGGTCAGGACTGGGACGCCGTCGCAGAGGTATGAAAAAGAACCCTGCTCTGTGGTTACTACCTTTAAAATATAATAACGTCCATGGTTCTTGGCAGAAAAAATGCTCGCCGGACAGTGTCCGGAGAGCCTGCCGGCCACGCCTCCACCAGCCGGACTCTAGAGCCAGTCTTAGGGGCAGATTCTAACATGGGGACAACACCGGATGTTCCTCCTATAGAGGATGTGGATAGGCTGTCCGCTACGAATTCCGAAGTGGAGAGTGCCATGAATCACAGGCGTTGCCAGGCCGTACTCCGCGACCCTGGTTTTTCCGAAGAGGCGTTCGATGCCTTTAACTCGGGAGACGCGTACATCTGAGCGGCTCATGATGGTATTGCCAGAGCCACGGACCAGTATGTAAAGGATATACGTGTAAGAAAATCTGATAATTATGTATATTAGTAGCCCCTGAGACTTGAAACAGTTGGCACAACTGATTTAAGGATCATTATATGCGTAGGTTCTTATGGAGAAGAATATCCGGTTATCCCAAGAGCTGAAGGAGTGCAAAGCCCAGCTACGGGCCGCAGTTGCTGAAATGAAGGAGTCCAAGAAGGCCCCATCTGGTAACACTTGTTCTGATCGAAAAGAATGAAATGACATGTACCAGTTAGTATTCGGCATGCATGCGAATCTAACAATAGATTCTGCAGATGATCCCAGAGTGAATCCGAAGGTCGTGCGAGGGGATGATCAATATGCTCAACGACAGCTAGATGCTGGTGGGCGGGTGCTTACACGGGTTAGGCAGGAGAAAAACGATCTCCAAGATGCCAATACCCGGCTGCGCGTTGAACTGAAAGATGTTTGGGCCCAGCTAGCTGACTCCGTAAAGGAGAATAAGGAGCTTCGACGCGGCATTTTTAGTAAGTGCTTGAATGAACTTTTATGGAGTTTGGCGAAGAAACTGACTAACAGAGTTATATCAGTAGGTTTGTTGACGGGTCGTCCCAAAGAGGAGATGCCCGGGTCTGCGGGCGATCTTCTGCCAGAGCTCTTACAACTGCACGAATAAGTTCGGCAGGTGATGTAGGGCATTGCCCAGGCCTTGTGGCCATCCGCCTCCCTGCCAAGAGGCATGGTGGAGCTCGTAGAGATGCTCAAGGGAGCGCGGCGGTGCTTCCAATTATGGAAGATATCTTCCTGTCGACAAGGTGCAAGGGAAGCCTGGGCCATGGTGAAGACGCGATATACCAAGGCTAACCCGAACCACATGGCCGAGGTCGGACCTGTGGGGTCACTACAAAAAAAGACACATCCGTGACATTTTGGGCCGAACGAAATTTTTTCTGTCATACATATGACACTTCTATGAAGATAATTGTGACAAAACCCGGTATCACCATAGATGTGGTGGGCTCCTACTTCTATGACAAAAAATCATGACAGAAAATGGGCTTTTCATACTGGGCGGGCTGGAGACGCAGTTGCATGACATTCCTTGGGACGTCCATGACGGAAAAAACCGTGGTAGAAGCGAGGGCGAGGAAATTTTCGGGGAGTTCCCGGTTACGGTGGGAGGTCGGGGGCCGAGCGATGCGCGCTTCTCTCATACACGTACGCGCGTGTGTGCGAGGCGTTGGCTCTAACTGAACCCGAGCGAGGCGTTGGGCTCTAACTGAACCTGAGCGATCGATCGATGGCTATTAACTGAACCCGATCGAGCGATTCCTTCGCTACTGCTTCTAACTGAAGCCGATCGATGCTCCCTCTGGATGAATAGTGAGTGTTGGGGGGGGGTGGGTTGGATGAACAGTTCCCGGTGGGGGTGGATGAACAGGACCCCGTGGAGGGCTGGATGAACAGGACCACCCCGTGGAGGGCAGGATGAACAGTAGACAGTGGAGGGCAGGATGAACAGTAGCCCGTGGAGGGGTGGTTGAACAAGAGCCCGTGGAGAGGGCTAGTTGAACAGTAGCTAGTGGAGTAGCGCGCGGTGGAGGCTGGATGAACAGGAGCTCGTGGATGAACAGTCGCAAGTGGAGGCTGGAGGAGGTCGACGGTGGATGAATAGTAGCTCATGGACGCTGGAGGGGATCGATGGTGGAGATGAACAGTATCCCATGGAGTCTCGTTTTGCGGTATGCCACACCCCTCCCGATGAACAGGACCCCCATTTCGACCGTAACGCTCCAAAACAAGTCCGTTTTGTCCGTTTTGCGGTACACCACACCCCTCCTGATCAACAGGACCCCCGTTTCGACCGTAGGAGGTCCGTTTCCTCCGTTTTGCGGTACGCTAGACCCCTCCCGATGAACAGGATCCTGTTTCGAACGTGGCCGGTCAAACACAAGGCCGTTTCCTCCGTTCTGCAGTACATCGGGCCTCGTTTCCATCGCCTGTTCCATCCAAGCCCTCCCGATGAACACGACCACGCATTCCGTTGCCTCCCCATGAACACGACGCATTCCGTTGCCTCCCCGTGAACACGACGCATTCCGTTGCCTCCCCATGAACACGATGACGATGTTGTTTCTCCGTTCCGACCCAGCCATGTACACGAGCCCTAGCCGAACGTATGCGCGAGTAGGCGTTCGAGACCCCACCCGTATGTACACATACGTGGCCGTATTTTCTTTCTTGCACCCTGGCCGCCTCTACTACGACACGTGCGCGCCTCTACATCCACCAGTATATATGTACGTACACGTTTGCGACCAGAATGACAACGCTACGTACGCTTCGACCAGGTGGGTCCCGACTGTCAGGCACTTCCTTGCGTGCGAAGATGTAGCTGGTGGGTCCCAGCAGTCAGGGGGGAGAAATACGGTGGCCCGTCCGGTGGGTCCCCGATGTTAGGTGGAGGAATAATTATTTTGCACGTAATAAGGAGGCACTTCCTTGCTGCGGCCGTGGACCCAGCTGTCAGCCTCTCCACGTACAGTCCACATCGGATGGAAGCCATTCCTTGACCACATTGACCACGCCATGCCGAGAGCACCAGGGCGGTGGACGACGGCGAGGCCTAGGAAGGGGACGACATGGAGCCGGGGAAGACGCGACAGTGGATGCCCACGTGTAGAGGAGTATGAGGGTTCACTAGTTCGCTGCCGTGTGAGGCTGCCATCGCCGCAGAATAACACGGGGTGTGGGTGAGTAGAGGGATGGCCTGGCCAGCGGTGGGAGTAGTAGGGGGTGAGGCCTCCGCCGCATCGCAGCCGGCACGGGAGGCAGGAGCACGAGGCACGACCGGCGCTAGTTTGGGCGGCTGGAGCAAGAAGACCAGAGGTTGAAGAAGCACTACGGCCGTTGCATGGACATCGTACGGTCACTGGAGCTAGAATCGTGCATATTGACTAAGTTGACAAAGCCCTCCGTCCCCGTCAACTTAGTAGGCCCACAAGTCAGCCTGCCACTACACTGGGTCCCAGCTAACAGGGGGAGTATTCATTTTTTGTGCGTAATAAGGAGGCACTTCCTTGCGTGTGAAGATATAGCTGGTGGGTCCGAGTTGTCAGCGGCGGTAACATTTTTTCGCGAAATACAGAGGCCCTTTCGGTGGGTCCCTGATGTAAAGTGGAGGAATCATTATTTTGCGTGTAATAAGGAGGCATTTCCTTGCGTGCGGCCGTGGACCCAGCTATTGGCCTCTCCACATAAAGTCCACTTCAGATGCATGTCGGTCGTTGACCACGTTGACTAGGCCACGCCGAGAGCACTAGGGCGGCGGACGACAGCGAGGCCTAGGAAGGGAACAACACGGAGGCAGGGAAGACTCGGCAGTTGTTTCCCACGTGGAGGGGAGTACGATTGTACGAGGGCTTACTGGTTCGTCTGCCATCGCCGGAGAATAACAGCGGGTGTGGGTGAGTAGAGGGATGGCTAGGCCAGCGATGGGAGTACGGTGGGGCGGTGAGGCCTGCGCGGCAGCAGAGCCGGCCACAGGGAGGAGGGAGCAGACAGTCCCGCCGGTGCCTGTTTGAGTGCGTGGAGCAGAAAGAGCAGAGATTGAAGAAGCACGACGGTCGTTGGATGGCCATCCAACAGTCACTGCTTGTGCGTCAACCTTTTTTTAGGAAAGCCTCAAATCTGTGGAAAACAGCATACAGCCCATCTGCCATTATTTCTATTAATTTACAGCCCATTTGCTAATTATTAAGGTTTTTTTGGAGCCCATATTCTTTTTGTTAGCATTACAGCCCATATTGTCGCCACGGTTAAAAAATTATACGAAATTTTGCATATTTAGGTGCGGTCCGAACTATTTTTAATCCTGAAATTTTGACTCACCTTCTAACTGATTTTAAAAATAAATGTATATCAATATAAAATCCAACAAATTCTCCACGCATAAAAATTAATGTAATTTCAAATCTCAAAATGAAAAAAAGATATTTGAAACTAATTGCCGGCTTGATGTGTTTTAAAAATGTACAACCCATTTCTCATTACTGATGGGCCATTTTCTCGGCCAGCCGAATGAAAGTTCCCCTCGTCCTGAAAGATTTGCAACCCAACAGGCCTTACTAAGCGACTTACTTGGCAAATCACAAAAAAACTGGGTTGTGGCCGTGGACCCAGCTGTCAGCCTTTCCACGTACAGTACTCTTCCGATGGAATGTCGTTGACCATGTTGACCATGCCACGTCGAGAGCACCAAGGCGGTGGACGACGACGAGGCCTAGGAAGGGGACGATGCGGAGCCGGGGAAGACGCGACAGTGAATGCCCACGCGGAGAGGAGTACGAGGGTTCACTGGTACGGCTGCGGTGTGAGGCTGCCATCGCCGCAGGGCCTGGCTAGTGGTGGGAGTAGTAGGGGGCGATGAGGCCTCATCGGCAGCACAGCCGGCCACTGGAGGCAGGAGAAGGCGGTCTCCCCGGTGCTGGTTTGGGCGGCTAGTGCAAGAAGAGCAACGATTGAAGAAGCAGCATGACCGTTCGATTCAAATCCAACGGTTACTGCTGCTAGAATCGTTTGTTGACTAAGTTGACAAGCCCTGCATACGCGTCAACTTAGTAGGACCACAGGTCAGCCTCCCAACCGGTGCGCCCCAGATGTCAGTGGGAGGAATCATTTTTTCGCGTAATAAGGAGGCAGTTGATTGCGTGCGGCCAGGCCAGCGGAGGGAGTAGGGTGGGTCGGGGAAGCCTGTGCGGCATCATAGCGGGCCACGAGAGGAGGGAGTAGGCAGTCCCGCCAGCGCTATTTTAGGCGGCTACACCAGGAAGATCACAAACTGAAGAAGCACGCCGGCCGTTGGATGGACATCCAACAGTAACTACTGCTAGAATCGTGTGTTCATTGACAAAGCCTTGCGTAAACAAGTCAGCCTCGAAATCTGTGGCGTGTACAACCCATTTTCTATTATTTTTATAATTTTTACTCATTTTCTAATTCATATGGAATTTATTGCAGCCCGTTTTCCATTCTTAGAATTGCTGGCCATTTTCTGGTCAGTAACAGGGTCAAAAACTTAACTAAATATGTGGGAAATTTTAAAAATTGGCAAATTTTTGCTGGGGAACAAAATATTCTTAATCCAGAAATTAATAACCATACTAAAACAAATTTAAAAATAAATTAGTACTATGTCATGTTAAATCCAATGAAATCTATACTCCTAATGGAGCAGTTGGTAGTCTCGCTTCCAGGTTTTTTTTCGTCCCACCACTTTCGTCCAGTTTTTTTTCGTAGGTTAACCGCCGTAGATTTTTTTCGTCGCCTCCCCCACTTCATCGGTTTATTTTCACTTCACCCTCTCACACAACGAAAAAAACTGAACGGATCAGAACTTTCCATACTGACGCAAATTATTTAGTAATGTCTTTATGTAAAAGAATCAATCACAATCAATCTCTAAAGATCAAATCTAAATTAATTAATCTTCATAATGTTTGTTTCCTTCCGAATCACGTCCATAACTTTCCTTATTTGTATGGGCAGAAACTGTTTGGTAGCAGAGATTAGGAAGCTTCCTATGAGTGTAGTAATAGGAAGTATTCTTTTTCTTGATGATTCGTTTCCATGCATGATGATAGTAAATTAGGCCAACATTCACCACTATTTATCAACATCATCAATCGTATCTATTCCTACCAGTTTTAAGGGAATCTGCTCGCTATGTCTTTTTTAAGGGGATCCGCTCGCTAAGTCGTCGTCGCACGTTATTTTCACAAGCAATCCCCCTAAAAAAGGCGTGGGTATTGGTAGTTGAACGCCCGCTAGGTTTTCCGCCTGTCCCATCCTCGCGCTGTGCCGCCGCCACCCGCCGAATTTCCAGCCGCCCGAGCCCGTTAACTTCGCCAGCCATCGGGTCGACTGCCCCCGCCCCAAACCCCCATCCCCGAGCACTAGCTATCACCGCATTGCCACCCCAAGATCCACACCACCGGGAACGAATCAAGCGCCGTCCCGACACCGCCGTCGCCGGCCCAGCACCTCCAGCCTTGCATGGACAGCTTCAATGTGCAGTCTCCCTTGCTGCCTCACCTTCTGCCAGCGCATGCAGCGGTGGGGTTGGACGCGTGCGTGCTTGCTAGCTTGCTCTCCGTGCGTACGTACTTGCTCTGCATGCGTCGCACCGGCCAATGCGCATGATGCGTGTGTGCCTGCTTTTCTGTATGTGTATGCCAGCGTGATGCGTGTGTGCGTTGCTGTGTGTGTATGATATAGATGGCCCGAGTGTGTGCATGCTGTGCTCTACTCTCTGCTGATCTATGTGTTGGTGCTCCTGCTATATGTTCATGCCATACAAATGAAATTTCTGTTAATCTTCTGACATGTTGAGTTGGTTCTCTCTGTCTTCTGAGGGGGTGAATGCAAAGCAGTCTATTAAGCCAGGCACTATTGCTGAGCTAAATTGAGAAAAAAATATTGGTAGCCATAGTTGTAGTTTAAGTAGTAGCGAGTTGTCTGATATGTATAAAGAGCCCGTTGCAACTGAGCCCGTTGCTAAATTGACAAAAAAGGTCTCCAGTGTCACTTGATATGTATGAGAATATTAAATGTATTATTAACATGATTAATATTGAACTCTTAAAGTTAATGTGGCCCCGTTGCAACGCACGGGCGTTCTTCTAGTACGTATAAGATATCAGTGAAGAACAAAAACAAAAAAAAGAAACTTATATCCCATTTGCTATAAATTTTTTGGAATTTTCAACCCCTTTTGATATTACTTTTAACAGACATTGACCATACTCTTAAGCCAGGCCGGAATGCATCCCTCCTCGTCTTGAAAGATTTGCAGCCCAGTAATTCAGAGAAAACAAATAGGCCTAGCTTGGGTATTCTTCAAAAAGAAATACTGGGCTACCTATTTTCCCAAAGAACTGGTGCATGAGCATTTAGCTTTATTTATTTATTTATTTACTTATTTATGTTTAGGGGACCATGAGCATGTACCTGGGCCGGATTCATGTGAGAGCCTCCCTTCTAGTTAATTATGGGCTTCTCTATTGGGCCTTCATCAGTGGGCTGCATGTTATCAACAAGTGGAAAATGTGTTCCGAGTTTCAAAAAAAATTGTGTTCCGTACCATAAATAGTATGCGCTACATATAGTACAGGGCACTAAAGGATCGAACCGTGCAACGACTTCCAAAACATTGTGTTTGTCGTTCGAACAACACATTTATTCAACCAACAGACGAAATATACTACTGATTGTACATTGAAAATAGCAGCAGCAACCAGGGCTTGGGATGCAATAGAAGCAGTAAATAGGCCAGAAGAGTGAAGACGCAGCTCTCTCTTCCAAACCAAACATCATCCATCATTACAAAAGGGATACCAAAAAAGAACAAGTGTATGCATCAAACTAAATAAAGATCCTACTACACCAAGTGTACGCATCTAACTAACTGGCTCAGTTAGACGTTACTATTTATTTTTTTCGAAACGGAGGCAAAAGAATTGCCTTGTCGATTAATTAAGAAGAAGAGAATTGCCCAGTTAATCTACGGAAAACCGGGCTAAAACTGAAGACGTTACTATTTATTAAGCTGCAGTGGAGTCTTAGATGGAGAGGAGTGGGAAACTTCACTGGTTTGGGTGCGCGGCAGCACAGCCACGGTGCCGCCCATGGGAGACAGGAGCAAGAACAGAGGTTGAAGAAGGAGCACAACTGTTTGATTAAGACCCAACGGTCCAGCTGCTAGAATCATTTGTTGATTAAGTTGATAAAGCCGTGCATACACGTCCGCTTAGTAGGCCCACAAGTCAGTCACCAAATCTGACGGGTCCCAGTTATCAACGGGATGAATAATTTTTTTCGCAAAACAACGAGGCACTTCCTTCCGTGCGAAGATACAGCCGGTGGGTCCCAGCTGTCAGGTGGAGGAAACATTTTTTTCATCTTAATAAGGAGGAACTTTCCTTGCGTGCGACCATGGACCTCGTGGGTCCCAGCCGTCAGGCTCTCCACGTAAAGTCCTCTTCCGAAGACTCTCATTTGTTGACCACACGCCGCACCGGACGCAGCGAGGCCCCGGACGACGGCGAGGCCCCGTACGAGAACGACTCGGAGATGGGAAAACGCGGCAGTAGAGTCGCAGATTGAGAGGAGGAGAATGGTTATAACTAGTTCTGTTGCAGCATGGGGCTGTAGTCTGTGGAGAATAACAAGAGATGTCAAGGGGTGGAGGGATAGCCTGGCCGGCGGTGGGGTAGAGCTTCGCAGCGATGCGTGCTAAGCAGAGCCGCTAGCCGCTGGAGGCCGGACCAGGCGGTCCCAGCGATGCTAGAGGAAGAAGACGAGAGATTGAAGGTGCATGCCGGCCGTTGGATATAAATCCAATGGCTGTGGATGACACAATCATTTGTCGACCAAGTTGACAACGCCCTGCGTAGGCTTCGACCTATTGGCCCACATGCCAGCCTGCAAAAATGTGGCATATATTTAACCCATGTTTTGTAGAATGTACAGTCCATTTGCTGGGCTGGGTGAACAAATAATTTCACGTCAATCAGAACCAACAAATAAGATGCAAATAATAAGTACAACAAAGATGCCTACACATCTCATTGATTCCCAGCTTGCAAGATTCCGAACCAAGAAATAAGATCCAAATAATAAGTACAACAAAGATGCCTACACATCTCACTGATTCCCAGCTTGCAAGATTCAGAACCAACCCATTAGAGCCTTTTGATAAAGTGAATATCGGTATTAAGTCCATCTTGGCTAGCCATGTCATACAATCGAAGAACTTGGCGCACTACAAGAAATATGTCAACTTTTGACCCTCACTATTGGTCCCTGAAAGGTCATTGATTTTCATTTGCGACCTTTTTTTGACCAAAATAGATGGTCAAAAGCTGGTGGTCATAAACTGAAATTAACGACCTTCTCTGTGAGAAGGTCGTAGATGTTTACGACCAAAATAAGCCTACTATTTTGTTTTGGTCACTAGCAGCCTCCTCAGGCCACGTAGGCATCCGACGGGGCAATCTGATGTGGCACAAGAATCAGCCTAGTCCAATTCGATTTTCTACATGGGCCTAGCCCAACAATTCGGCCTTTTTAATGTATATTTTTCCTATTAATTTTTGCTAGCTACATGGGCATGGCCCAGCAATTCAGCCTTTTTATGTCTAGATGCGGCCTTTTACAGCGTATGATCTTTTATTTTTTGCCATTTTATTTTCCACCGTTTTACATTTGTCCCAAATATCATAATATCATACACTGGTCCCATGCGTCAGAAATTTCAAATGTGCTCAAATTATTTTGATAAGTGGGTTGCATGAGTCATGTTTCCATTGCACACATTTTCAAATCACATACATAATTACTATTTCATATGAAACAGAAATTGTAGTTCTGAAACATACATGAAATTCAGAGAGAAAATACATTAAATCACATACATAATTACTATTTCATTCACAAATAGATAGAAGATACATTAAATTCCCAGATAACCCTTCCCCTGCTGCTGCTACTTCTGATGTACAAAAGCAGGATCATCAGGTTTTACAAAACGCCAACACTCTCCTACTCCTTGTGCTCACCCTTCTGATGTACAGACACCTTTTAGATGAATTTGTCTACAGAAAACATCAAAGAATCTAGTAAAAAAACTGGAATCATCAGGTTCTAACAGACTGAAAGCAACACTGAAATATATTTAGATCAGGGTAAAAATAATAAACCAACAGGTAATACGGAGTTAAAAAGCATTGGAAATACACAAGAAAATAAGGGCGTTAATGTAGCTGCAATTTATAATGTCAGAAGACCAGGAAATTAGAGATAAAGCATGGAGTATGATAAATGTGGGACTTTACATTGTAATAGAAATTGAGGATATACGGTGAAAAAATAGAGGAATTCCACTATAAATACCTGCAGTTTATACAATGTATAAAATGGGTTATTTACAGTGTAACTCCCTAAAAAAATCTTAGGTATTCCACTGTAATACCTACAAGTTTTGCAGTGACTATGCAGTAAATTACACTGTAAAACTGGGCGATATTACAGTAAAATGAAACTGAAAAAGCACACTATAGGAATGACAACAATGAAGTAGGCACAAAGACAACATTTTAGACACATCAGAGAAAATTCACTGAATAATAAGTCAGCACTCTTAAGAAACCATTTTAAATGACCAATGATCCACCACTCATGATGTAATGGGTCTACTTCCAAGTGGACGCATGATTCACATGGTGTATTGTTGCAGAAGTGAAGAAAACAAACCCACGGTGGATGACCGACAGTTGGCACTTGATGTGCGCACCCACCCTAGCTGAACAATCCAGCTCAATCGGGTCTACTAGAACAGAAGGAAAAACTAACACTGTAAATATACGGAGGATCACCAACAACATCCCACACTTGGATGCACACCCAGCAACAGATAGACAGCAACAAATGGACATTCTATATGAGAACAAAACGGCATTGATCAAGCAAATGTTACGAGGACAGATATGTGACTGCTACAGATTAGTGAATTATCAAAAAAAGGAAGAGCTACAGATATGCATCTGCCTGCCAAATACATAAGACTAGTGCAGCTAAAGGATGATGGGAAATAATGCTAGCAATTAATTTTAGTGCATGGCAAGACAAAAAGCATGGCATCAACAACATCAGCAGCAGCATACTACCATCGTAAATAGCAGCACAATAGCAACAGTAGGTAGTAGAAGTAGAAGAGTGAGGGCGCTATCATGCACAGGGGCACGACCAGGAATCGGGGAGGACGGGGCCGGAGTAGGTGAAGAGGCCATCATCCTCCTTGTGGTGCATGCCGGCCGTTGTGACGGCCTTGACTTGCTCCCCGGCAGGAATATATACCAATAAAACGAGGTAAAATGAGAACCAATAGAACACTTTCTGTATTACCAGAACAAAACTGAAATTCAAACAATAACATGGCCCTTGGTATGGAAACAATTCTGCAGGTATATACCAATAAAATGAGGTGAAATGAGAACCAATGGCACAATGTCCAAAAAAGGCCAGCAGGATGAAGCTATAGCCAGCTAGCTATGCACCATAGGTGTTTGTACGGCCAGGTCAGAAGAATAACACGGCTAACATAAGGAGCGACACAACAGTTGTTGTGCTACCACAGAAAAATTGGGATTCAAACCTACTATAACTATCACTCCATCCATTATTTAAACTACCAAAACGTCTTTATATTGAGAAACATAGGTACTGGTTGCATATATAGACTAGTAGCAGTACTATGTGTGGCAGTTTTAACATGTCAAATAATTTTACTGTAGACAAGTTGCATATATAGACTAGTAGTAGTACTGTAATCTAACAGTGGCTAAAGCATACAAGAAACATATTGCAGTGTACTCTAGCCCAAACGAATTCCCACCCATGCCTTGTTTCAGATTAGACACTTTCTTACAACTGAATTCTAGATACAATTGGTTTAAGCTCCATGTGTACTAATTAAGAAGGAGGCGACAAGTAGCCATTGCATGTGACGGCAGGCAGACAGGAAATGGTTAGGAAGAAGAGGAGGAGTGGAGCACTAACTGGTCCATTGGAGGCCCTGGTCTTGTCCTTCTTGAAGATGACCCCGAATCCACTACAAGAAATATGTCAACTTATGACCACCACTATTGGTCACTGAATGGTCACAAATTTCCATTTATGACCTTTTTGTGACAAAAAATAAGGTCAAAAGCTGGGCATCGTAAACTGACTAGCGACCTTTCTTCTGGAATGGTCGCAAACGTTTATGACCAAAATAAGCCTATTGTTCTGTTTTGGTCACTAGCAACCTCCCCAGTCCACGTAGGCATCCAGCATGGCAAGCTGATGTGGCACAAGATTCAGCCCGGTCCAATTCAGTTTTCTACATGGGCCTAGCCCAACAATTCGGCCTTTCATATTATTATTTTTCTGTCAATTCTTGTGGGCTACTTGGGCCAAGCCTAGTATTTCAGCTTCTTTGTTTTTGGGCCTTGGCTTTCTTACAATCAATTTATTTTCTATTTTCAATAATTATATTTTGGAGCTGGTCCCACTAGTCAGAAGGGTCCCACAAGTCATAATGCCATACATGAGTCCCACATGTCAGAAATTTCAAAATTGCTCAGATTATATTCATAAGTGGGTTCCACTAGTGAAGTTTCCATATCTTCTCAACATACATAACTGCTATTTCAAACAGGACAGAACAAACATAGTTCATCAAATAACACTACATAGCCTTTTACGATCCGTTACAATATTACAGTTTACAGTCTACTAAATAGCCAAAAGAACTCTTTGCAAAGTACGGCTTCACTACTTCGCACTTGGCTTCACGGCTTCACACTCAGAAAAATTAGGACTAGAGTTCCTGTAAAAGAGTGAACATAAAGGAAAAAAATTAGGCTTGGAGCTCCTGAAAAAGTGTAAACGCATAAAGGAAAACAAGTAAGAGAACTATACAGGAAAACAAGTAGAGTGTATTGAGCATATATATGTTGTCCCTGGAAGGCGAACACATACAACAACAAGAACAGCAAGAGAATTATCCAAGAATAGAGCATGGAAGCGGATTAACTATATGGAACCAAAAACTGAATCATTGTAGATCAGATTACACAGGAACAAAATGTAGAAGCAGATCATATGGTAGCAAAACCAAATCATTACGGAGAACATAATAATACATGAAGAGAAAGATGCAACTATCCAGGCCAAAACTGGACAAACCACAAACAACAACAACAATAACAACAACACAACGAGAGAAGTACCCCTATTTGCATCATGTTGACCAGCACAAGCAGCCATATATGCATCACAAACAAAGAACACTCGACATCCAACATCTGAAGACATTGCAATTATTTCTAAGCACATCTAGCATACTAGTTTCCGCAAAGAGCATAAGCAAGCATGATACCATATCAATTACATCACATCAACCAAATTATTCAGGGAGCACAATATGCACATGAACAAAGACAGGTTCACCTAGTTGATGAGGGCGGCTGAGCGGGAGACGAGCTTGATGTCGTTGCCATCAAGGACGATCTCATCCTTGACCTTCGCGGACTACAGCTTCGCCAGATGCAGCAGCAACACCTCCGACAACCACAGCAACAGCACCAATAATGACCTGCGTGACATTTCATATCATCATTACAGAATAAAAAAATTAAGACACAGGCAGCAATATAGCTTCAGCATTACGAAATTATCATGTAACTGTTGAGCAGACAGGAATATAGCTTCAGCATTATAGAATTATCATGTAACTGTTGACTGTGAAGCTGTCAAACAGAAACCTGATTATAAACTATGGACTATGAGATGTCACAGCCGATCCAGTGGACTGTGAGATGTCAAGCAAAGCAACATCTGCTAGAGCAACAGCTCCATGGACTAAAATAAATGCCCACAAGGATCATGAGAAAGAGCTAAAAAGTTTTGATGTAAAAGAGTGAACATAAAGCTACCATTAGAGTGTACTACTGCTGAGGCCAGAACCAAACAACTTCAATGGAAACACTAAATGTAAGCGGTGGGACAGATCTAAAAAGGTAAACAAAATATGAATTATGGTTCACTTAAAATGTGATATATGTTTAGCAACATTGTTTGTGGGAGTAACCTTAATCGTTCAAAATCAGAGTTGAAAATGCAAGGAAATTAAGTTGCAGAAGACAATCAGGTATTCTATTTACACAGCATTGTCAACAATAATAGAAGGAAGCAAACCTAATTAATAGTACTTTACAGTAGATAAACATTTGTTGATGCCAAAAAAAGACAAAGGCGTGTACCATGACATGTCCAGCAAGCCTAATTAATAGTGTCAAACTGTAGCTATAAATAGCACATCAGCAGCAGCATAATACTAATCTGAAATCTTAATTGAAGTCCATGTATCACTATCCCAAAATTAAGAAACATGTCTACTAAAAGCCATGGGTCAGCTATAACTGTCCCAGAATTGTCCAAGGCTTGGCATCTGGTCAAGATGCCGACGAATAAACTCTACGTCCTTAACTATGTTATCTGCACTGAAATGCTTCAGATACTCCGCCTGCTCTGCTGCAGATGTTATTTGAGAAAGAGATGATGTTGTCAACAGTGTTGACAATCCTGTTCCTCGCTGAAAAGTAAAAATAATGTCAGCAAAGGAAGAGCAAGCAGTACAGATTCATGTCAAATATACATGTGTAAGATACAAGAAGCATTCATTGCATATCTATGTGTACTGCAATAATTTTACGCCAAGCAGTGCACTAGTACATCAATTACAGTAAGCCTCAAACGAGGTTCACCAAAGCTGAAATAGGCTGCATGGCTCGACGGTCCGCATCCCTCATATCTCATAGCTATGGGCCATCATGGATGAACTTAAAAGTAAACTAGTTTTAGCCACAAGCCACGGGTACAAAGAAATATACTAAAATGGGTTGAAGCTAAAACTAATCAACCATTCATCTCTGGTAATGAAATTTTTTCTTCATTGGGACACTGCTACTTGAGGTAGATACGACAGATAAAGCTACTCAGCAGGAAAATAATACACTCAATGGTACACTCTGATGTATAGTTGAAACCAAAGGATAGGTCGAACGAAACTGCAAAGAAATAGATGATTTCTCTTCTATAGTTAAAACTCACTCAACAGGAAAATAATACACTCAATGATACACGTGAATTAGAAATGCCCATTATACACATCCTGAAATGCCCATTATACATAGCCCGGAGGTTGTTCTACAGAAAAACACTAATCAACCAACCAAGTAAAACCTTCTGAAAGTAGATGATCTCTTATCCGTCCTTGATATATTATGACTTCTACTAGAACTGCATTTACTATGAACTGCAACACTTTGTAACCTATAAGCAACAATGATTACTATCCCTGGTAGATATATACTACACCTCTTGATTTTGATGGACAAACACTCATACATTCATGAAATTTACTGAACATAAGCAACTCATATATATGACATGTTTGTAATGGCAGTTTGGTACTAGTGGCTGTAGAAATATGGAAAGAACACATTCAGGGTTGGAGGTCAGACACTTGCACGCCCATCTCCAAGGTTGGCTGCTAGTTCTCCATTGATTAATATATGAAATTTGAAAGGGGCTAATCTGACCATCAACCTAAACATCCTTAACTACTCCGTAAATACAGCAGCACGAAATCTGGACCTGATAAGAGTCCTAGGTTATGTATGTACAGAGCAGAGCAGCGGCAAGGGTAATGCAAATCACTGACCAAAATACTGGATCAAGCTGAAAATCAGTAACAGAAATTGCAGGATTGAGTATATTTAAGCACAGAAATGTACGATTTCCTACCATGACCCGTGCCGTGATTGAATCATGCAATTTTGGCTAGTAATAATAATTACGAGTTCTAATTAGAGTAAGTAGGAATCAAAACCCCATCAGGAGAACGGAGACGACAGATGATGACTCCCTGACTCCATGCTTGAAAAGGAAGGAAGCGACAATGGTCATGGCGATGCATGGCAGGGGACCCCCAAACCAGTAGCCACTGCCCACTCCGTTCCTGGACGAACCTCCCAACGCGGCCAAGTGACTTTAGCACCGGCCCCGTGCCGTCCCGTCCGTCACCAGTAGCCCCCCACCCCGCATCGTGCCACAGTAAGTACGTATGTAGCAATTACTACCGCTAATTAATCCCATGGGTAACTGAAGAAGAGGGGCGCACCTGGGATGCGAGGATCTCAGCGTCGTGGTGGAGGAAGAGGGTGAAGTGGCTGGTGAGGTTGAAGGGCCCCGTGAGCCACCGCCCCGCCGGCACCACCAGCGCCACACCGCGGTCACCCGCGTGCCTGCCCAGGTCCGCCACCGCCCTGGCGAACGCCGCCGTGTTGAGCGTCTTGCCGTTCTCCACCGCCCCGTACTCCGTGACCCTCCGCATGTGCTTCCGGCACCCCGCGCCCCTCGCCGCAGGCGTCGCGCCAATGCCGCCCGCGCACAGCGCCAGCGCCACCGCCGCACACAACACCGCCTGTAGCAAGGAAGGAACTAAACCCATCCATCAGTCTCGATCCGCGCCCGGGCCCGCGCTGAGCAAAAAACTTGCTTACCTGAAGCCCGGGGTGTGCCGCGCGCCGGCGAGAGCCGCCTCAACTCGCCGGAATCGAGTGGAGTAGAGGAGTCGCACGAGGGAGAGAGAGAGGGCTCGCGGGGGAGAAGGGCGTGGGGGAGGCCATGGACGACGGGGAGCTCGTCCGGAGGGAGGTGGAGGTGGCGATCTAGAAAGGAGGAGGTGGCGGCTGTGATCTAGAAGAGAGGAGGAGTGGTGTGCGGGGGAGAGAGGGGCTAGGGTTCGCTGCACAGGGGAGAGGGGAAAGGATCTGAGGGCGGAGGGAGAGAAAGAAAGAAAGAATGGAGGCGGGGGGTGGGTGGAAAATGTCCATGAGGACAGACCTAGGGTTTCGGCTCGGGTGGGTTGGGGCCGTTGGATCCGGAAGCATCCGGTTGATGCGTGATCCGCGTGATATGCTCATGGTCCAATCAGAACGCAGCAAACCATTTGATGACCTTATGACCAATATAAATTGGTTGTGATCGATTCAAGATAAAAAAATTCATTCCATTTTTCAGTGCTCAAAATGAGTATTTTTGTGAAAGTCCTATCAAATATTTGTTCAAATGATTCCATATTTCGCACAAGTTTGCATCTTGGAATGGCAAACAATATTGACAAAGGGAGTTTTCATTTTCTTTGGACGAAAAAACCATTTTCCATTTTTCGAGTGCCCAAAAGGAGGTTTTTTTGTGAAGAACCTATAATATATTTGTTGCAAAATTGGACCGAATCATTTTTCTAAAAAATACTAGGCCATATTTCATGCACAATTGACCAAATGGTTGGGTGTAAAAAGTTTTGATCCACCTCTCGTGAAAAAGACAAATTTTCGCCGGTACAGTTGGAAGCGGGTCAAATTTGAACTGTAGCTGACTTCTAGTTTGCTCTTTATTTTTTCCAAAAATCATTTCTAGGTACATAAGTATCTATTTTATCATAGAAACACCAAAAAAATTCCAAGATTCAACCACTAGCTAGGAACGGTCATTCCCGCCGTTTTGACCGCATTTTGAAACGGGCATAAAAAATTCAAAAAAAAATAAAAAAAATGGAAAACCTTCGCATTGTGTCTTCATATGTGACCAAGTTTCCAGGAAAAATAATAAACTTGTAATACGACAATTATTTTAAAAAAAAGTGTTCTCACAAACGAGCTATCACGTGTGGAGATCCATGGCTTTCAAGCTAAATGATCAATCTTATGGCCACATCCATGGCATAATTTGTTCAAATGATCTCATATCGTGCACAAGGGTGCATATTGGAATGGCAAACAATGTTGCCTAAGGAAGTTTTCATTTTCTTTGGACGAAAAAACCATTTTCCATTTTTCGAGTGCCCGAAAGGAGGTTTTTTTGTGAAGGAACTACCAAATAATTGTTGCAAAATTGGACCAAATCATTTTTATAAAATACTAGGTCATATTTAATGCACAATTGACAAAATTGTTGGGTGTAAAATGTTTTGATCCACCTCTCGTGAAAACGACAAATTTCCACCGATTCAGTTGGAAGCGGGTCAAATTTGAACTGTAGCTGCCTTGTAGTTTGCTCTTTATTTTTTCCAAAAATCATTTCTAGGTACATAAGTATCTATTTAATCAGAGAAACACCAAAAAAATTCCAAGATTCAACCACTAGCTAGGAACGGTCATTCCCGCCGTTTTGACCGCATTTTGAAACGGGCATAAAAAATTAAAAAAAAATCAAAAAATTGGGAAACCTTCGCATTGTGTCGTCATATCTGGCCAAGTTCCTAGGAAAAATAACAAACTTGTAATACGGCAATTATTTTAAAAAAGTGTTCTCAGAAACGAGCTATCACGTGTGGGGATCAATGGCTTTCAAGCCAAATGATCAATCTTATGGCCACATTCATGGCATAGTTCGTTCAAATGATCTCATATTGTGCACAAGGGTGCATATTGGAATGGCAAACAATGTTGCCTAAGGAAGTTTTTATTTTCTTTGGACGAGAAAACCATTTTCCATTTTCTGAGTGCCCCAAAGGAGGTTTTTTTGTGAAGGGCCTACCATATATTTGTTGCAAAATTGTACCAAATCAATTTTATAAAATACTAGGCCATATTTAATGCACAATTGACAAAATGGTTGGGTGTCAAAAATTTTGATCCACCTCTGGTGAAAACGACAAATTCCCATCGATTCAGTTGGAAGCGGGTCAAATTTGAACTGCAGCTGCCTCATAGTTTGCTTTTTATTTTTTCCAAAAATCATTTCTAGGTAAATAAGTATCTATTTAATCAGAGAAACACCAAAAAAATTCCAAGATTCAACCACTAGCTAGGAACGGTCATTCCCGCCGTTTTGACCGCATTTTGAAACGGGCATAAAAAATTCAAAAAAAATCAAAAAATTGGGAAACCTTCGCATTATGTCATCATATGTGGCCAAGTTCCTAGGAAAAATAAGAAACTTGTAATACGGCAATTATTTTAAAAAAGTGTTCTCAAAAACAAGCTATCATGTGTGGAGATCAATGGCTTTCAAGCCAAATGATCAATCTTATGGCCACATTCATGGCATAGTTTGTTCAAATGATCTCATATTGTGCACTAGGGTGCATATTGGAATGGCAAACAATGTTTCCTAAGGAAGTTTTCATTTTCGTTGGACGAAAAAACCATTTTCCATTTTTCGAGTGCCCGAAAGGAGGTTTTTTTGTGAAGGAACTACCAAATAATTGTTGCAAAATTGGACCAAATCATTTTTATAAAATACTAGGCCATATTTAATGCATAATTGACAAAATTGTTGGGTGTAAAATTTTTTGATCCACCTCTCGTGAAAAAGACAAATTTCCGCCGATTTAGTTGGAAGCGGGTCAAATTTGAACTGCAGCTGCCTCATAGTTTGCTATTTATTTTTTCCAAAAATCATTTCTAGTTACATAAGGACCTATTTAATCATAAATACATGATTTGGTGGCGATACGTCGAGGTTTGGACGGTGGCCGAGGGCCCCAACTCTAGAGCGCGTAAACTCGCATGCCCGTCGCGTGGTCACCGCGTGACCGTCATGTTGCCATGTGTTCTGGGCGGCCTAGGCATGTCTAGTGGGTTGGGCACTCCCCAGGTTGGTGCTAGGAAGAAAATTACAACATAAGATTCTCACGAGGAGACCGATCGATGCTCAAACATGAATTAGCAGCCAAGTGTTTGATTAGCGGTACGGGAAATGCACATGCCCAATGGGCGTGAGTTTTGGCTGAGGATGATCATCTACTAAGGAGAATGTCTTCACAAATTTTGAGCTCAAAAGGAGGATCCTAGGTGGTACTTGCTTTGCAAAGTACCACGCTGGACAAAAATATGAATGTTGAAGCTGGGCTCAAAATAATGAATGGAGTGAGCTGAAATTTTGTGAAGGATGGTTATTTGGGCATAGGAAAGCATTGTAGAAAATTGATACCATTTGGACATGCCAAAGTAGTACTTCCTTCACAATGCGCTTCTATGGACAGAAACTTGGGAAAACTAGTGAGAGAGATTGGATGAATGAAATGAGCTCAAAATTGGTGTAGGTAAGTTACTTAGATATGGTCATGCGCTGGTAAATTTTCAGATCATTTGGGTAAGCCTAGCTAGTACTTACTTCACAAAGCTTCTCTCGAGGTAGAAACTTTGGAAATTTCCCGAGAAAGATTTACTAGGAAAATTGAGCTGAATATTATCATGTGGCAATGATTTGGGTATGGAAGAGTGCCCGAAAAGTTTGAGGGTAATAGGAGGGGTATATATAACACTTGCTTTGCAACGTGCCAATTTGGCCATAAAATATAAATTGAACCTGGGCTCACATAGATGATTTGACTGAGCTGCAATTTGGAGGAGGGTGATAATTTGGACATATGAAGGAACTTTATAAATTTCATGTCATTTAGAGATATAAAAAAGGTACTTCCTTCACAATGCTTCTAGGTGGGCAAAAACTTTGGAAATTTGCCGAAGAAGATTTGCTAGGCAAATGGAGCTGAATTTTGTCATGCGGTAATGATTTGGATAGGAAAGAGTGCCCAAAAATTCCAAGGGCAATCAAGAATATATAAATAGCACTTCCTTCATAAAGTGTTGTTGTGAACAGAATAGGAAAATGAATATTGTTGAATTAGTTTTGAACTAGGCAAGGAAGGATTTTTACATATTTGATGAAGATATGCCCCAAAGAATTTATGAGATTTTTTTGGGAATTTTGGGAATGATAGAAATATAGGTTGCTTCACAACCTAGGGCAAAAACTGCCACATGGACAGGACACATAGGCAAAACTGATGAGATGGCGCCTAGTCATCACAACCCACCACAATCTACAAGGCTATGACCATCTATATTGGTCATTAACAACTAGAAATAAGGCAGCGGACTAGCACTGTTTGCTTTGTGACCATTTCGTGTAAGGAAATTACGACCTTTCTGACCAAAATGGTCGCAATGGTTTAGGGTTTGGAGCCCCCTGAACAGCTTTTGACCAATTGGTCTAAAATGGTCATAAATTTATGACCAATTCTTTGAGGGTCACTGACAGAAGGTCATAAGTTGACATATTTCTTGTAGTGATCCCCGATGTACTCGCCGTCGACCACACTGGAGGCACTGACTGAATACAAACAAGAACATAAGACAAATAGTACATATATTAGTAAGATAAGCAGTTGTAACATAACAGGAACTGGAACGAACAGTGAACCATATGCCTGGACCTTGAACCTTGAAGAAAGCAGTACAAAATAACTGAATACTGATCCTAGAATGCACAAGGTGGTTACTGATCCTAGTGTTAACTGACAATTTCTCAATAAAGTTTCTGTACAACAGCACAAGGTGGTTAACACAAAGGGGAAACAAAGAATTAACATGGCAGCAGAGAAAACCAATACAGCTTGCAACTAATAAGCACATGATATTGCTTGGCAAATCAATTAAGCTCTGGTTAATTATTAAGCGGTGAGAATTTCTTATTTGCACGTTCATGTTGATAAGCAAGTTCTAGTGTTCTACTGAACAATGACATGTCATTCGCTACGCATCTATACGTGAGACAAAAGTTGAAGGCAAGAAGCATGATGGATGGATGTATATGCGTACCTGAATCCAGGGGAAATGCCGGAAGGAGACGGAGGGCGTGACAACGGTGTTCATGTGCGCGCCGGAGATGTGGCCGGTGGCGTAGATCACTGCGGTGACAATTAGGCAGCCGACGAAGGAGTGGCCGAGCGGGGATACGCGTGTCACATCGGCGCCGTAGATGGACGCCGCCCTGCACATCACGAACACCAGCAGGAACATCGCCACCACCTCCAATATCACCTGCACACACGCAAGAACCCCTCAGACTGGATACTCGAACTTGTATCTTTGAACCCTATTAATCAACTTCAATTTGCAATTTTAACATTGTGCACGCATCGACCAGAGGACGACCGGCGAGGTCCCCAAACAGAAGAGGAGCGACGGGAGAGGGAGGCGCCCAGGCACATACCTTGGTGCTCTGCTGCCACTACTATCGCGCTTGATCTGCTGCATAGCCGGGGCTGGGGGAGAAGGGGGAGGATGATCTGGTCGAAGGGGCGACTGATCTGGTCTGAGGGAAGGATGGAGCGGAAGGGACGGGGTTGCGGTGGTGTGCTAGGAGCCGCGGATTGCCACCAAAAGTCGCCGGGATCGGCCGCCGTAGGTGGCGGCGGCGAGGAGTCGTGGGGAGAGAGAGAGATGGGGTTCGCGAGAGGATGGGGGTGTCGCGGGAGGTTGGGGAGACCGGAGACGGGCAATCAGGTCGTCGGTGGAGCAAGGTGGCTGCCAGATCGGCGGCGGTGGGAATCACGGAATGAGGGGCGGCCTCGATCAGATCTGGGGGAAGGGTGGGTAGGGGAGTTGGGGAGGAGAGGGAGTGTGAGAAGGTGGAGAAGGGAGCGAGGGGCTGGCGGTGAGGGTGCGGCGTCGTGAGAAAGAAGACGGCGGGGAGGAAGGGGATGGGATCGAGAGGAGCTCCGCCGGATCGAGAAGGGTGCGATGGAGGAGAAGAGAGTGAGGGAAAGAAAGGAGGCGGGGGGTGGATGGAAAATGACCATAGAGCTAGGGTTTCAGGGTTAGTATGGAAGGGCTGAGGACTACCGTTGGATCCCCGAGTATCTGACGGTGTCTGATGCACGACCCGCGTGAGATGTCCACGGACCAATCAGAAAGTAGTACCACGTTATGACCATTTAAATTGGTCGTGGTTGACTAAAAATAGCGTGTTAAAATCATATCAACTATTTTATGACCTGAAAAATTCAAAAAGGAAATGGAAAACCTTCTCATTGTGTCACCAAATGTGAAGAAATTTTTAGTAAAAATAACAAACATGAAATAAGATAAATATCTTTAAAAATGTGTCCTGAGAAATGAGTTTTTTGGCAAAAAAAACATTTTCCATTTTCCGAGTGCCCAAAATGAGTTTTTTTGTGAAGGACCTACCATATATTTGTTTCAAAATTGTACCAAATCAATTTTATAAAATACTAGGACATATTTAATGCACAATTGACTAAATGGTCGGGTGTCAAAAGTTTTGAGCCACCTCTCGTGAAAAAGACAAATTTCCGCCGATTTAGTAGGAAGCGGGTAAAATTTGAACTGCAGCTGCCTCATAATTTGCTCTTTTTTTCCAAAAATCATTTCTAGATACATAAGTATCTATTTAATCACAGAAATAACAAAAGTTTTCCAAGATTCAACCACTAGCTAGGAACAGTCATTCCCGCCATTTTGACCGCATTTTGAAACGGGCATAAAAAATTCAAAAAAAATCAAAAATTTGGGAAACCTTCGCATTGTGTCATGATATGTGGCCAAGTTCCCAGGAAAAATAATAAACTTGTAATACTGCGATTATTTTAAAAAAGTGTTATTAGAAATGAGCTATCACGTGTGGAGATCAATGGCTTTCAAGCCAAATGATCAATCTTATGGCCACATTCATGGCATAGTTTGTTCAAATGATCTCATATTGTGCACAAGGGTGCATATTGGAATGGCAAACAATGTTGCCTAAGGAAGTTTTCTTTTTCTTTGGACGAAAGAACCATTTTCCATTTTTCGAGTGCCCAAAAGGAGGTTTTTTTGTGAAGGACCTCCCAAATAATTGTTGCAAATTGGACCAAATCATTTTTATAAAATACTAGTCCATATTTAATGCACAATTGACCAAATGGTTGGGTGTAAAAAGTTTGTATCCACCTCTGGTGAAAAAGACAAATTCCCGCCGATTCAGTTGGAAGCGGGTCAAATTTGAACTGTAGCAACCTCGTAGTTTGCTTTTTATTTTTTCCAAAAATCATTTCTAGGTACATAAGTATCTATTTAATCAGAGAAACACCAAAAAAATTCCAAGATTCAACCACTAGCTAGGAACAGTCATTCCCGTCGTTTTGACCGCATTTTGAAACGGGCATAAAAATTAAAAAAATCAAAAAATTGGGAAACCTTCGCATTGTGTCATGATATGTGGCCAAGTTCCCAGGAAAAATAATAAACTTGTAATACGGCAATTATTTTAAAAAAGCGTTATCAGAAACGAGCTATCACGTGTGGAGATCAATGGATTTCAAGCCAAATGATCAATCTTATGGCCACATTCATGGCATAGTTTGTTCAAATGATCTCATATTGTGCACAAGGGTGCATATTGGAATGGCAAACAATGTTGCCTAAGGAAGTTTTCTTTTTCTTTGGACGAAAGAACCATTTTCCATTTTTCGAGTGCCCAAAAGGAAGTTTTTTTGTGAAGGACCTCCCAAATAATTGTTGCAAAATTGGACTAAATCATTTTTCTAAAATACTAGTCCATATTTAATGCACAATTGACCAAATGGTTGGGTGTAAAAAGTTTTTATCCACCTCTGGTGAAAAAGACAAATTCCTGCTGATTTAGTTGGAAGCGGGTCAAATTTGAACTGTAGCTACCTCGTAGTTTGCTCTTTATTTTTTCCAAAAATCATTTCTAGGTACATAAGTATCTATTTAATCAGAGAAACAACAAAAAAATTCCAAGATTCAACCACTAGCTAGGAACGGTCATTCCCGTCGTTTTGACCGCATTTTGAAACGGGCATAAAAAATTCAAAAGAAAATCAAAAAATTGGGAAACCTTCGCATTGTGTCATTATATGTGGCCAAGTTCCCAGGAAAAATAATAAACTTGTAATATGGAAATTATTTTAAAAGTGTTCTCAGAAATGAGCTATCATGCGTGAAGATTCATGGCTTTCAAGCCAAATAATCAATCTTATGTCCACATTCTTGGCATAGTTTGTTCAAATGATCTCATATTGTGCACAAGGGTGCATCTTGGAATTCCAAACAATGTTGCCTAAGGGAGTTTTCATTCTCTTTGCACGGAAAATACATTTCCATTTTTGAGTGCCCGAAATGAGTTTTTTTGGGAAGGACCTACCATATATTTGTTGCAAAATTGGACCAAATCAATTTTCTAAAATACTAGGCCATATTTAATGCACAATTGACAAAATGGTAGGATGTCAAAAGTTCTGATCCACCTCTGGTGAAAAAGACAAATTCCCACCGATTCAACTGGAAGCGGGTCAAATTAGAACTGCAGCTGCCTCATAGTTTGCTATTTATTTTTTCCAAAAATCATCTATAGTTACATAAGTACCTATTTAATCATAAATACATGGTTTGGTGGCGATACGTCGAGGTTTGGGCGGTGGCAGAGGCCCCCAACTGTAGAGCGCATAAACTCGCATGCCCGCCGCGTGGTCACCGCGTGACCCTGGCATTGCCATGTGTTCTGGGCAGCCTAGGCATGTCTAGTGGGTTGGGCACTCCCCAGGTAGGTGCTAGGAAGAAAATTACAACATAAGATTCTCACGAGGAGACCGATCGATGCACAAACATGAATTAGCAGCCAAGTGTTTGATTAGCGGTACAGGAAATGCACATGGCTAACGGGCGTGAGTTTTTGCTGAGGATGATCAGTTACTAAGAAGACCGTCTTCACAAATTTTCAGCTCAAAAGGAGGAGCCTAGGTGGTACTTGCTTTGCAAACTACCACACTGGACATAAATACGAATGTTGAAGCTCGGCTCAAAATAATGAATAGATTGAGGTGGCATTTGGTGGAGGATGGTTATTTGGGCATCGGAAAGCACTGTAGAAAATGGATACTATTTGGACATGCCAAAGTGGTACTTCCTTCACAAACTGTTGTTCTGAACAGAATAGGAAAATGAATATTTTTGAATTATTTTTGAACTAGGCAAGGAAGATTTTTTTGGGAATTTTGGGAATGACAGAAATATAGGTTGCTTCACAACCTAGGGCAAAAACTGCCACATGGACATGGCACATAGGCAAAACTGATGAGGTGGCGCCTAGTCATAGCAACCCACCACAATTTACAAGGCCATGACCATCTATATTGGTCATTAACAACTAGAAATAAGGCAACGGACTAGCGTTGTTTGCTTTATGACCATTTCATGTAAGGAAATTACGACCTTTCTGACCAAAATGGTTGCAATGGTTTAGGGTTTGGAGCCCCCCGAACAGCTTTTGACCAATTGGTCTGAAATGGTCATAGATCTATGACCATTTCTTCCAGGGTCACTGACAAAAGGTACCTAGTTGACATATTTCTTGTAGTGGCGAATGCTCTTGACCGTCACAACATTTGTAGTTGAGTATTCCTGTTTGCACAGCATGTTTGCACAGCCCAAACAAGGAGACAAGAGAGCATGATTTCGCTTTAATAGTGGCCTCCTTGAACTGAACCTCCAGCTCTACTTGGATGAGGTCTGCCTGGAGTTCCATGATTCAATTCATGCGCCTTTTTCTATAGTTCACCTGAAATGAAGCAAAGATTGCATCATTCAGCTAGCAAGAAGTACTTGCTCTTGTGAGCTGGCAGGTTCTTCTTTAGTAGTTGCACTAAAATTGAGGAACATTAAGGTTGGCTGTCCAGCTCATGTAAGGTGCAACTATAATTTTCTTATCCTTTTGTGCAGTTCCACTAAAATAAAGTGCCATTGTGGTGACAGTGACGGATCCATCTTGCAAAGCCTAATAAAATGTTGCACGAGATTACTAGCAGAACTTGACGGAGATTTTGGAAACTCCAATCACCATTTTGTGCAGTTCCACTAAAATTGAGAGATGTTGCCCACGTGACATTTTAGTTGAACTGCACAAGACACCCATTCCAAAAAAAAAGTGTTTTGTGCAGTTCACCAAAAGGTCACAATAGCAACAAGGTGAAATGGATATCCCTATCTGCACAAAAAGATAGAAAGTAAACAGTTGATGGTCAATAAGAATATACGAAACATATACAAAATGAAAAGAAGCATCTTAATTATGTTCATGGCAATCACGCAAGGACAGTAGAAATTTTAAAACGTCAGCAATGCTTCATGTTACCAGAAGCATTACGATCAACAATGAGATTCCTCAAATATGGGATTACTTTAATGGTGGCATTGCTTCTTTACCAGACACAGTAAATCAACAGCAGCTAAAGAGTTGGTTTAAGGGCATGGGACCGTGGGGACACCAGGACACTCAGCAGCGTAAAGGAGCAACTTACTTATCATACTGGGGAAAACAGCAGGAGTGCCATTGTACTATGTGAGGGAAGCAAATCTAATCTTGGAGACCTTTTACTATGTGAGGGCAGTAAATCTAATCCTGGAGATCTTTTACTATGTGAGGGCAGCAAATCTAATCTTGGAGACCTTTTACTATGTGAGGGCACCAAATATAATCCTGAGACCTTTTACTATGTGAGGGCAGCAAATCTAATCCTGGAGACCTTTTACTATGTGATGGCAGCAAATCTAATCCTGGACATACTCTGTTGACTTGTCCACCAGCCGCCACATTCTATCCTTTTTTCAACCAATAATAGATATGTTCCTTATCCAATTTGTACTGCATTTTCCCATTATTTCCCTTTTCAACCAAGAGACCGATTGGGTATCCGATCTCTACTACTTTCACCATATTATTTCCTCTTTGAATCAAGTCCTAGATTCATGCTACAAATTTCCCCCCTTTCTTCGTTGTTTGAACAAAGCCCTAGATTCGAATGCATGAAGTAGCTTTACCTCTAATAATACTAAAAATTTAGGTGGCCTTGGAAGAGCTGATGGGAGTAGAAAAAGATGCACATGCAGACACGTGGGGAGCTGGGGCGGTAGAGCAAGGCCGCTTTCGAAGAACTTATACCTAAGGGTCGCCGGGATGTTGGCGGCGGCAGGTCGGATCTGCGGACAATACGGCAGGGAGGAAGAAGGGTCGGAGGACCTCCCGAGCCGGCCATGTGTCAGAGAGAACGGCACGGGCAGAGGACCGGGCCCCTCCGGCAGCTGTGGGTTTCCTCCCTCGGCGGTGATGACCGCATGAATGGTGCACCTTTTAGTCCTCTACACACACCGGCCGAAGGGATCCGGCCGGATCTGTGACCAGCGGTGAGCAGAGAGAAAATGTCGCTACCGCTGTCTTGTTTATATCTGGAGAGGATGAGAGAATGAAGAGAGCAACCCTAGTAAAGCAAGCGCTCATGCCCTTGTGTCCATATATAGTGGAGTGATTATCTTTTTTCTCTCCACAACAAGTGTTTCAATTTGTGTACGTGGCATTAAAGAAAAGAAACTCTCTATTTAAGGTGACTACTGTACGACTCCTACTTACTACTAGTAGTACTACAGTATTGTTCACTTGTGCTCCCCGTCCCTCCATTCATCGAACAACCCCACGGGTGAATAAACATATAGTAAGTACTATATTTATATAGAACGAACAAGCTCGAACTATTTTTGCATAGTTAAAAGTTGAGGGCGGGGCTTTTCCCGGGGAGTACGCACGGCAGTTTTCGGGTAGGGCTAGAAGACTATTTTAAATTTTTTAAACTTCGAGACGGCCACATAGCATGGAGCCGACCCCAACGATTTTAAGCTTACAGGCATGGTACATGCTATCCTAGACTACTATACACATGAAACTGCCACATGAGCGTCCGGGCTGCGCTTGGCTCTTCGCCTCTTCGGGAAGACGAACAATGATGGAATACTACTGCACTGGAGGAGTACTACAGTACGCTTCTGGCCATCTGACACCGGTTCAACTGCTGCGTGTCCACCGCGTGTGGGAGGGAGAGCGTGTAGCGAAAGCTTCTCCTAGTCTTGCCAGCCACCACGCTCATGGGCGAGGGAGGGACGCTCCTGCCTTTGCGTGTATGACAGGTGGGCCCTACAGGTGTGTGGCCAACCTGTCATACAACCAAAGGCAAGTGCAGTTAAGTCCGCGAGGGAGAGGATAATCAAACTTCTCGTTGATGTACGAGTTAACGCGACACATCAAAGCACTGCACTCGATATATTTCAATAATTTGCGTGTGTGACTCCCAGATGCAGAGGCCGGGGGTCATCATCCTCCTTTTCGAGAAAAAACAGACGCGTGTGTGAGAGGACGAGTGCGTGCATGCACCTCTTCTCTTCCTGTATAACGTACTACTAAACTCAGAGTACAAGTTTTTGTGGGTGGCACGATGGTGCGTGTGAGAAGTCCCGAGAGATAGGTTTAATGCATTAATTGCAATGCATGCATGCATAAAGTGCATGCATTGGTCAATTTTCTCTTAATACTTGCATGCAATGATTTAATGCACCTTGGAATCTGAACATGTGTTGGGGACAACCAAATTGAGCCATATAAAATGGAAAAACTAAAATTTTGAGATAAGCCCTATAAAACCGGAAAGGAGGGAGTAGAAAAAGAAGTACTCCATCCGGGAATAGTGCCGCACTTTGAAACTAGAACCATCAATAAATTTTGAGCTTGCGTCTCGTCACATTCCAAATTACTCCACGCTATATTGAATTGCAAACCTATTCATACCGATCACAACCTAAACGGTTCCCCACTTAGGAGCGTATTAGTACTCGGTTATAAATACTAGTATGCCAAGATGAATGCACATTCCTCCTCATCTCCTCATCCACAAAAACAAACAAGTCATTCAGCATCCTTCCCTTGCGTCTGCCATGGCCAGCGTGAGTTCTGGGTCAAGAGATTGCCACCAGGGAGAGGCGAGCATGGAAGCGGAAGCACGAGAGATGTCCTGCCTCGCTGCGAGAGCAGCCGACATGTCCCGCCACGCGGAAGTAGCAGCATGGAGGTCCCTCCACGCCGCTGAAGTAGCACGGAGGTCCCGCCACGCCGTTGATGCAGCAGACTGGTCCGGCCGCGCCGCGGAAGCAGCAGAGATGTCCCGCCATGCCACGAATGCAGCAGGGATGTCCCACCGCGCTGCGGCGGCCTGGGAAAATTTCTCGCGGGCAGGCGACGACTGTTACAGGCGCATGCATGCGATCGTCCATAGACAGATGGATCAGATCTCCGGCTCTGTGAGGTTGCAAGACGATATGATAGCCTTGTTTGAATAGGCTACCGGCGTCATCCGGCAACTAAGGGAGGGCAATGAGAGGCTCCGGGCCGAGCGTGACCTGCTAAGGAGAAGATCGTCCGAAGTGCAGACTTGCAGGAGGAGACCAGTGCCTTGTTGAAGAAACTTATGGACGAGACTGACATGCTCCGCAACGAGCGCCAAAGGCTGGTGGAGGAATCTGTGGATGTTCTCAAGCAGCGTCTCGAGGACACGAAAGAGCTCATCGCCGCTCTCCGTGGAGACTAGTTTCCTGGTTTCTTTTGATGTAAGAATCAGTTTAGGATGTTGATTGTGTCGTCGGTTGTGAAATGTTGGGTTCTAGCGCTGATGTTTGGCCTTTGTTGGCCTCTTGGGATGTTGCGATTTCAATCCGGTAGCTTTTAATCCTTCGTGTTAGGCTGGAGTTGTGCTGAACTTCTTGTGAATTGTGGTGGTTTTCAGTAATGAAAATCGGAAGGGGCAAGCCCTTCTTTGATCAAAAAAAAATTTAATCGTCCTTATATATTCATCAGTCTTGCTATAAGTCGCAGTAGATGCTATATAGGTCCGTCGGATCATACATCAAGATTCGTGCTTTCATATTTTCTTTTTTCTCTCTTAAATCTCAGTCGAGTGAGACATAGCCACGCCATTAAACAGAGGCTCGGGCGCCATTAATGGAGACCTTGGGAGAGAGGTGGAGGATAGATGGAGATCAAAGGGCTCTCCTCCCGATAAGCACACGCAGGGGCCTGATTGCACGCCTCTCGTACTCAAATAGCTACCTTGCACGGCGCCTCCTAGCTAATAAAAAATGGGGACACATGGCAGCATGTAAATGGTACTAGTAAGTAGAACGCCCACGGTTTCAATAATACTTGTGTTTCCGATTGTAACGTGAGAGCACTTGTTCCAAAATGACTTTGTTGATTGTTAATGTGTGCGCCTTCGCAAATCGGACTGCAAATTTACCATAGCATGTTGGTGCCATGTCATGGCACCAAGCCAAGTTTCATTATTTTCATGCATGTTTTGGATTTACAGGAATTAAAAAACTAAGTTTCTCAATGTTTCCAACCCAGCCACGACGCCCAGAATTTTGAATTTCATTCCCATTTCTTGCATGGAACCTAGAAATTTACCCGAGGACACACATGTGATTTTTCAACCAACTTTGGTGCACTCGAACATGTGCTTGTATTTCAAATTTGAATTATGCACACAAAGGTGACACGTTCCCTCCCAGAACCACGAGCCTTCTTTAGAGAAGCTCCGATTTGCAAGAAGCTTATACCAAAATTTGTTCCTATTTGGCCAATTTTTTTTACCACGGCATGGTACTACCATGACATGACACCATGCCAAGTTTCATGATTTTAAAACCAAGTTTCTCAATGTTCTCGACCGAGCCATGATGCCCAGATGTTTGAATTTTATTCTCATTTTTCGCATGGGACCTACTCCCTCCTTCCATCTATATAGGGCCTAATGTGTTTTTCAAGATAGCCTTTGACTATTGACAAGATTAATAGCACATGAGATGTATACTATGAAAATTATATTATTGGAAGCTCCTTTGACATACAAAATTGAAGGTATGCTTTGTGTAAGTTGCATGTCATATATTATTGCTCTAACGTTTGGTCAAAGTTAGCCTCGAAAAATGCATTAGGACCTATATAGATGGAAGGAGGGAGTAGAAATTCACCCGAGGACACAAATGTGATTTTTCAACCAACTTTGGTGCATGGGAGCATGTGCTTGTAGTTCAAATTTGAATTATGCACATTAAATGACCAAAAACTCAATTAATGTGTAAATAAGGCCAAACGAAGCCGGAATAATTCCAAAATTTAACAGGGCACTCATGTAGTTCTATGTTGCCTTTGTAAATAAGCTCAAGGGGGACAAAGTATATCGTTTCGCACTCAAAGGTGGCACGTTCCCTCTCAAAACCACGAGCCTTCTTGAGAGAAGCTTCGGTTTGCAAAAGCTTATACCAAAATCTGTTCCTATTCGGCCAATTTTTTTTACCACAACATGGTAGTACCATGACATGACATCCATGCCAAGTTTCATCATTTTTAGACATGTTTTGGATTTACAAGAATTTTAAAAGTAAGTTTCTCAATGTTCTCGGCCGAGCCACGATGCCCATATGTTTTAATTTTATTCTCATTTCTTGCATGGGACCTAGAAATTCACCCGAGGACACAAATGTCATTTTCAACCAACTTTGGTGCATGACAGCATGTTCTTGTAGTTCAAATTTGACTTATGCACACTAAATGACCAGAAACTCAATTAATGTATAAAAACGACAAACAAACCCGAAATAATTCCAAAATTTAACAGGGCACTAATGTAGTTCTATGTTGCCTTTGTTAAGAAACTCAAGGGGGCAGCGTATATCGTTTCACACTCAAAGGTGGCACGTTCCCTCTTAGAACCACGAGCTTCCAAATCGGCCCAATTTTTTACCACAACATGTTAGTGCCATGACATGACACCATGCCAAGTTTCATGATTTCCAAGCGAGTTTGATTTACATGAATTTAAAACCAAAGTTTCTCGATGTTCTCGGCCGAGTCATGACGCCCAGATGTTTGAATTTCATTATCATTTCTTCCATGGGACCTAGAAATTCAACCAGGGACACACATGTGATTTTTTAACCCACTTTGGTGCACCGGAGCATGTGCATGCAATTCATATTTAGATTATGCACATTAAAAGTCTAGAAACTCAATTAATGTATAAAAAGGCCAAATGAACCTGAAATAATTCCAAAAATTAACAGCGCACTCATATAGTTCTATGTTGCCTCTGTAAATAAAATCTGGTGGGAGGCAATGTATATCATTTCGCACACAAAGGTGACATGTTCCCTCTCAGAACCACGAGGCTTGTTGAGAGAATCTCCGGTTTTGCAAGAGGCTTATACCAAAACTTGTCCCAATTCAGCCAAAAATTATATGTATGAAAACAGGGTTTAGATTATCCCAAACATCTTGCTACCTAGACCAATAATGTACTATGATTTGAATTCAACATAAAATGGATACAAATATTTGAATTGGAGAGCGTATGGTACATGTAGTTCATAGTGAAATATGATTACTGCTATATGTATGTTTTTTGTTATCAAGATAATATTTAAATTATTGTATAACTTGACAACAGTCGTATTCAAGTAAGGAAAATTGATTCAAATTTAGTCCATATGGTAGACGACAATATATTTGTTCACATGGTGGAGTAAAATGTTCATATATGATGGAAGATCAAAATGTATGACTACATCAATTATAAACCGCAAGGTCACCTAACGATATATTCGAATTCAACATAACATGGATTCAAAAATTTAAATTCGAGATCATGGCATCTGTAATCATATAAAAAGGGACATCACTCTTTCTTTGGTGGGAATTGATTTGTTTTTTATTGTTGTTGAGGGAAGTGCAAATCGATTTGGTACTATGTAGGGTAATCTTGTTCCCCGATTTTTTTACATTTTTCTTGTAGTTTTTTCAATGGCATCTATATCAATATAGTAAAAGGGGACATGACTCTCTTGTGTCTTGTATGAAAAGTTTTTTTACACATTAAGTTTGTTCTGCCGAACAAGGAATCCGCACCTTGTTATCCCAAAATTTTCAAGCTCGAGTATCTTTTGTCTCACCTGCTTTGAAACTCCCGCTTCTTCAACCCGTGTCGCGCCTTGTTATCCCGAAATTTGGACGCGCGTGAGAACTCCCTCCTCATCCGAAATCGCTTCCGCAGCCCAGACACGCGAAACGCCCCTTCTACCCCTCAACCGGAAATGAAGTTCCACGCCGTGGTGTCAAAACCGGTCGGGGTACGCTGGTAACTTACCCTACATTTCAGACAAGAGCGTCCCTAAGCTTGGCTCACCCCTCCCCCTTCGCCCCCCCCCATTCGTACACCGAGGCCGCCAAAACCCGCGAAACCCCACGCTCCTCTGTCGGCCTCCCGACCGCCGCCCAGCCGGAGACTCTTCCCCGACTACGTCATCCACCGCAACAGCTCGTCGTCCCTCATCCACCACACCGGATGAGGATCCATTGTTGATCTCGTCGTCCCGCCGAATCAGCCGCCCCGTCCTTCACCTCCAAGGAGCTGCCCCGATGTTCGCCTCATCTATCGCGCCACCTCAATCCCCACAGCACCGTCTTGACCTGCCCCATCGGAACCGCAACACCCTCACCAATTCCTCCGATGAAGCCGAGGCCAACTCGGCGCCACCAAGGAGGTTCTGCACTCACCGCTGCATTTTATCTTTTATTCGATCTCACGGGCCTGCCGGTGCTCGATACCGAGCAGACATGGCGTGTCTCCATCAACGGCGCCGTCGCCGGCCACATCATCCATGGCGTCTCTCCCCCATGTCGTTGCTTCCTCGGCGGCGACTTCCACAATGGCACCAGCTGCAGCTGCTCCGGCTCTTGCTCGCGCTGCGGCTCTGTTCTTGTTGTCGGTCGCGCTGCTGCGTTGCTCCTACTTTCATTCATGCTGCTGCTCTGCTCTTGCTCTCGCTTGCGCTGCTGCTGCTGCTACACGACCTCCAGCAGCTACAGGAGTTGCTGCTTTAGCACTCGCTAGCGGTGCTACTGCATGACTTGCTCTCTGCTAGTGCGTTCCCTGCTCGAGCATCTGCTGATTTAGATCACTGCTTCTCTGCTACTAGTGCTTGAACGCCCTAAACATCTATTGCAATGCTCTGTTACTACTTCAATCAGTTTCGACAGTAAAATTCAGTTTCGACTGTGAAGTTCATTTTCTTCAGTTAAGTTCAGAGTGAATAGTACTTACAGCATCTGTCGGAGCAGCCGTGGCGTGACTGATGTGTTTTACATCTAGCACTTTTTGGTGATGTATTTTACATCATCTATGCAGATGATATTAGGGTCCCACTTCAAATTAACGTTGTCTGTCTTGTCATGCTTCAGCCTCGTCGCCGTACACCATAGCGGAGCTGCTCCAATGACGGAACCGTCCATCACAGCGGAGCAGTACCCTCGGCGCCGTTTCCAGAGGCCTCGGATCTTCTTCCCCGCCTCTGACAGTCACACCAGCATCATCGCCATCATCCACGTCCAACCCAATGATGTTGAGGTCCACAAGGCTATGCCAAAGAGGTTGTACACTCGTTGCATCACTTTGTTTCTCCATTCCTCTATTCTTCCAATTCATGTGAGCCAAACACCCAGGTTGACTGAAATCCTATGTTTCCAAATGCTCTGTTTTGCACGTGCATTCCTATCATATTCCTGTGTTTTTCCTATCCCAGCGTTTATAGAATCCTCCAATTCTAAGGAGCCCTTACAGATTTACTTCATTTTCAGATAGGCGTCAAAGAAAACTCTGTGTGTTATGTCCTGCTCCTGCCATGTCGTTATCCACCCCACCTGAGGTGCACCATCGACAGAAGTGTTCACTGCAGCAGAGATCCCCCCTGCAGGCTTCCTTTCGCCGCCTCAGATCATCTTCCCCATTGCCGGTAGCCATGCAAACTGCATTACCATCATCGACTGAGCAAATGAACCTGAGGACTACACAGTTCTGGAAGAGAGGTCGCAGTCTTTCGTGTTTGCTTACGTTATACATCGGTATTATTACCTGCTACTTTATCGTTCAATCTTGAGTTTTGAATTGCCCATGGGTCTCATATCGAGCCAGCAACGAATAGTATATGTCTACTATCTGGTTCATCTGGGTCTTCTGTGTGGTTCATGTTGGGTGGGCAACAAACAATAGATGATCCATTGTCTATCTTTTTAAAGTGAAGCTATAATCTACCTGCTATCATTAGTTTTGGATCCATCCACGTGTTTGCTACCATCAGTCTTGATTTTTGCATGCACCCCTTAGGCCTTACAAAATCTAACTATTTTTTTTATTATGCATGTCAGATATTGTACACAATCGTACTGAACATGTAGAGAAAAAGAGAAGACTGTTGCGTGCGAATATAATGTCATGCAGACACCGCTCCATGGTGGGCGAAGTGGCCCCCCCCTCCTGCATTTCCAGATTGTATTCGAGAGGAAGATAACTGTTCAGATGGAGATTCAGAAGGAGCTGACCATTCATGTTTACCACCAGAGGTGTTTGCTCTAACCTGGCATGCTGATGTTGGTCATATCATGCATATGGCGCCTTGCATTGCTTACATTATACATCTTATATGTCATCAGCTTAGTTTAGATTTGCTTTGTGTGAATGCCACCTGTTTGGTTTCTATATCATACTCCCACCGTTCCTAAATATTTGTCTTTTTAGAGATTTCAACAAGTGACTACATACGGAACAAAATGAGTGAATCTACACTCTAAAATGTGTCTATATACATCCGTATGTGGTAGTCCATTTGAAATCTCTAAAAAGACAACTATTTAGGAATGGAGGGAGTATAGGGGAATTATGCAATGCCATCTTCTTTACCCAGGCATCATATACGTGAATCATGCAATGCCATCATGTTTAGCCAGTATCGTGCCATATTTTTTCCATAATGTATCCCATTTTTCAACAATCATCTACTCTTCCTGTGCATCAGCCATTTGAGTCGGTCATGGGAAAATCTAGAGTGAAAACAAGGTCTTCTGAGCAGTCAGTGCTACCTGTCGATGCAGATTTCTTGCTAGTTACAGATAGCTCCTCAGAAGAGGATTCAGAGAGAGACGACTAGTCGTATCCCCCCCCCCCCGAGGTGAATGCTCTAACTTGGCTGGGTTATATTGCTCATATCATGCATATGGTGTCTTGCATTGCCATGCCATCTGCTTAGATTAGACATGCTTTGTGTGAATGCCTCTTGTTTGCTTTCTATATTAGATATGTGAATTATGCAATGCCATGTTTTTCAGCCAGTTATCATATATGTGAATTATGCACCGCCATGGAGCCAGGCATCATATATGTGAATTATCTAATGCCATATTTTTTTCATTATGTATTCCATTTGTCGACAATCTGTGTATATTGAACTACTCTTCATGTGTATCAGCCATTTGAGTCGGTTATGGAAAAATCTGGAGTGAAAAGAAGGTCTTCAGAGCAGGCAATGGTACCTGTTGAAGCATATATCTCGATGGTTACAGGGAGCTCCTCAAAGGAGGATTCAGAGACAGATGACCAGTCCTATATCCCACTTGAGGTGTATGCTATAAGTTGAAATGTTTATATTTCTCATATGATGCATATGGTGTCTTGCATTGCTTAGTTTAGACATCATATGCACAATATTGAATTCTATCTAGTTAGTTTGGAGATCATACATGCGAGTGCCAGCTGCTTAGTATATGAATCAATTATGTCAATTATGTCATGCCATCCTGTATACTTAGACAACATGTATGTGAATTATTTCATCCCAACCTATTTTAGAAAGACATCATATAGTTGTGTCATGTCATCCTGTTTAGGTACTCATCATATGTTGAATTATACCATTATCTCCTGTTAAGTTATCCATCATATATCTGAAACTGTGTCATGCTATCCTGTTTAGTTAGGCATCATATATGTGAAACTATGTCATGCTGTCCTGTTTGGTTAGGCAACATATATGTGAATTACCACATCTGTCTATCATACAATGTCTGTACGTTCAATTTCTTTTCTTGTTTATCAGCCATTTGAATTGGAGGGGGTGATGGCAGTATCTAAGGGAGCAAAAACCTATTCTTCACAAAAGACAGTGCTACCTGTCGATGCAGATAGAACCATGGTTGTACTGGCCCACAAACTAGCCCACCACACATAATCGAGACTCTTCCAGATTGCACACTTACACCGTTGGGCAGAGAACCAGCTACAACCCATCTAACCGCAACCCCAGCAGATAGTAACCCACTTATAGTTGACAAAGCACCATGTCCACCACAGAGTACCCCCACACGAGCAGTTTGTAAAGCTAATACAATGCCCAAAGAATGAAGACCACCACAACTAACCCAAACTCCACGTTTAGAGTAGAAGAGCAACTGTTCTCAGGTCAGATTCTGTAGCTATGTTCCATACTCCTTTGCTGTTGCATCACTGTATTTACTCATACCAACTACTTTCGAATTTGAAGGATCCAATTGAAACTCCAATGGCGCAACATATATTTTTTCAACCTATTTCTTTAACTAGATTGTTGTTCTAACTTCTTGATCTATGTTGATTTCAGTTTAAGTTGTATAAACAGTTATGTTCTCATGTGATGCACATTACAAGTGCTGCCAATGTTGTGTAGTTTCTCACACTTATATTCTGTCTATGCTGCTGTGTCTTAAAAATATATGAGTTGAACTATGTCTCTATCTTGATTAGGGAACATAAACTAGAATGATATGGACAATACAGTGACCATAGTACATAGATATATATTTGTTTCATGTTGTTATCCTGTCTACCTTACTACTGAACCGGTTTACCAAAATGAGTTTCGTATACTACAAGCTAAACCTGTGATGTGTCAGCTTGTTTCTCTTGTAGTATGCAAACAGAATATTGGAGAAGGGCACCCCACTATGCAATGGTAGAGAAAGTAATGTAGATAAGGTTCAAGATAGTGAGACAACCCTGTTGGTCTCAAAGAAAGGTGATAAAAACGATCTTGTAGACAGTGAGAAAACCCCACAGTCCTGCGTTGATGTAGTGTTCGAGTTACTGGCCAGTACCGCTGGCACAAGCTCTTCGAACTCGCTACCTGAATCACTTCGGCTTCTTCAGTCTCAGCTATAAGCTGAAAGGCATCAGTCAGCTGTGCTGCGGCAAGAAGCCGAAGGACTGAGGAAGTCCCTGCAGAATTTAGATGTGTACTTTCTTGTGCAACAGCAAGTGCTGGAGGATTTAAGCGCCAAACAAGAGAAAGTTAATAATCTTGCTAAGCATCTTGCCAGCATTATGGGTACCCAGGATATTGTTTCTTGAACTCTTCTTAAGTGGTTTCAGTTCTGTACTTGTTTTGCTGCGGCGTTTATATGCTGCTTTGTTCCCTATATTTGCACTGGTGGCGAACTTTGATGCCCAGTGGATGTAATATGTGTAATAGCCGTGATAGCCTAGCATAAGTTGCTTGCTTATTTATTTCCTTGTTGTCTTGTTTATTTGTTTGCTTGTAGTTAGTGCAGTTCTTTTTTCGCGGTTTGCTAGTGGCTGCAATAACCTATTTTTTTAAAACTAGGCCACAATAACCATGGGCTAATATTTACTGTAGTGACACTGGGCCTCCTACGGGCCGTAGAAACAGCGGGCCTTCTACGGGCCATAGAAATAGTAGGCCTTCTACGGGCCGTAGAAACAATGGGCTTTCTACGGGCCGTAGAAACAATGGGCCTTCTACGGGCCGTATTATCAATGAGCCTTATACGGGACGTATGATCGATTGGCCAAACATGGGCCAATAACTGGCCGCTTTATGGTCATAAATAGGCCATCATTAATAGGTCGTATTTGATGACGCTATGAAAATGGCCCAACGTATTAACGGACCACAAACGGACCAACTGTAACCACGGGCTGAAATTGGCCCACAAGCAGAAAATGACAGTAACGGGCTGTAAGTAAACGAATACTGGAAATGAGCCCAAGAATAAATGGGCTCTGAGAAGGCCGAAAGATAACATGGGCTGGAAACGGCCCAACGGAATAACGGGTCATTAATGGGTATAAAGTGATACACTATTCATGATGGGCCAGTTTCACCACGGGCCGTTAATGGGTGTAAAGTGATACACTGTTCATTACGGGCTGGTTTCACCATGGGCAGTTAATAGGCCAAGAGTTACATAGGGCCTCATATGGGACGAAAGAAGTCATGGGCATTACATGGGCCAGAAGTGAAAATGGGCTGGAATGATATTGGATGGCCTAGATGACGCTACTGGGCCTAATTCGGATAGGGCGTAACGGGCCTTGGGTTAGCGGGCTGTAAGTGGGCTATATGTGAACAGGCTGTTAACAGGCTTTCCATGGGCCGGCCCGCCACCTTTTGACCAAGTCAAACGGGCCGGCCTTTTCACAGGAATGGGCCTCTGTTGGGCCATGCCACGTGTCGACGTATCATAGGTGCCTTCTGTCCAATGAGTGGATGACATCTGTCCCAACGATGAGCCGACATGTGTTTCCTCCAGCCAATGATGATTTCACACGTGGAAAATCCCCATTGGTCGGGGTTGTTAATGGGTTATCGGATCCAAAACCCGACCCAATAGCTTAACGGCGTTCCGTTATGGTGGATGCCACATGTCGGACACCCTTGACGATAGCACTTCTGTGACGCGCGATTTATCATCATGGAAGTGCACACTTCCGTGATGATAATTTTGGTAATGTCATGGAACACTTCTACGACAGCACAGGTATGACTATCTTGATTCTGTCATAAATTTGTCATGGATGTACATGCATGACAGAAAACGCGACTTACTGTGACAAACACGTATCATCACGGAAGTGTATTTTTTTGTAGTGGGTCTGATGGGAAAGAGATCCCCGTTAGTCTGGTGTATGACTAGGTAGAATTAGCCGCAAAGTATTCCCAATAGGATTGTACGCTAGACAGCCTGTTGGATGGTATAGAAGAAGAATTTAGTCAGTCTAAGTCCCTAGCCGGATTGTAAATCATTTGTCATGGCGGACCTTTTCGCTTCGACCTCCGGACTCGACAGTCCGGACTGTATCCGAATACCCGCTCAGTTATGTAAAAACCGGGGTACGAGTGGAAACCAGGCGTAGGGGTCATAAGTGCTTGAACAGACAAGTACCCAACTAGCTATGTTATATTACATGGATAGTAAGAAACATCTTCTAGGGAGAATAGTTCCGTTAAGGGTTCCTTTCCTTGGGTACGCATGCATTAATGTGCATGTCCGGACTACAAAAAGAGACGCAGGATATAAACATCTGGGGGCATGTATTGCAATAAGTAAAAGTCATATTTTGTTCACCGACCGAATATTCCCTTAAGAATGCTAGCTTTCGGCTTCAACCAGTCTGAGGTACACATCTGGCTGACCCGGCAGTAACAATCGCAGAGGTGATCCCCTTATGCCCTAGCCGAATTAACAGGAACGTAGGGCATAAACACAAGAGCTAGGCAACCCAGCTTGGCCAAAACTTAAGTCATGTCGATGCATATAATGGCGAAGAAAAGGTACATGTGGAAAAGTAACACATGTGCAGGGGGCATAGAGATGCCCGGAACGTAATTATATTAAGCTTCTGTATAAGAAGCCCCCATGTATAATGAGCATGCATGGCGCGTCAAGATTGTGTAGTCAAGACACATTTTAACCTTTTAAGGCCGTGAAGAATAAGGGAAGAAAGAAAGAAAGAAAGAAAGAAAGACAGATAGCAGATATATATATATAAAAAGGCAGAGGTAAGGAGACGAACACGGAGTCCGGCACTAGGCGTAGAACCTTCGGAGTCTGGCCGCGTTCCATGGGTTTGGCTTGAGTCGATTGTCCGATGCATCCCACAGACGGTATGCTCCACCAGTTAGAACTTTGTCAATGACGAAGGGACCTTCCCATTTGGGCTTGAGCTTGTCCTTTTTCTTCTCTGGTAGGCGTAGAACGAGTTCGCCAATGTTATAAGTTTTGGCCCGTACTTCTCTGCTATGATACCGTCGAGCCTGTTGCTGATAGAATGCGAAGCGGGATTTTGCAACGTCACGCTCCTCCAGGGCGTCTAAACTGTCCTGCCAATCAAGCTCGGCTTCTTTCTCTTCGTACATGCGCACTCAAGGTGAGTCATGAATGATGTCGTAGGTAGTACCGCCTCTGCGCCGTACACCATAAAAAACAGTGTGTATCCGGTAGTGCAATTCGACGTGGTCCACAGCCCCCATAGTACGGAGTCGAGCTCCTCAACCCAGTGTGTATCTAATTCCTTCAAGGATCACACTAATCTGGGTTTAATGCCGCTCATAATAAGACCATTTGCTTGTTCGACTTGACTATTTTCTTGGGGGTGATAGACCGAGCCATAATCGAGCTTACTGCCCATGTTGCCGCACCAAGTTTTTACCTCGTCAGCTGTGAAGTTCGAGCCGTTATCGGTGATGATGCTGTGGGGGACACCATAATAGTGTACAACCCCAGATATAAAGTCTATCACTCGTCTGGACTCGGCCGTTGTAACTGGTTTGGCTTCTATCCATTTGGTGAATTTATCCACCATGACCAATAGGTACTTTTTCTTATGGCTTCCTCCTTTAAGGGGTCCGACCATATCAAGCCCCCAGACCGCAAAGGGCCAAGTAATGGGGATTATTTGGAGAGTAGTAGGTGGCATGTGGCTTTGGTTTGCAAAGAGCTGGCAACCGACGCAATGTTGGACGAGGTCCTGTGCGTCTGCTCGGGCTGTCGGCCAGTAGAAACCTGTACGGAAGGCCTTGCTTACAAGGGCCTAAGCTGCGGCGTGATGGCCTCCGAGTCTAGCATGAATTTCTGCCAAAATTTGTCATCCTTCCTCTTTAGAGATGCACCTTTGAAGTACTCCGGTAGCGCTTTTCTTATAAAGCTCTCCCTCGTGGACCTTGTAGGCTTTAGACCGCCACAAGATGCAACGTGCCTCGTTTGGGTCCTCAGGGAGTTCTTGCCTATTTAGGTAAGCCAAGAAGGGTTCTTTCCACGGGGCGATGACAACCATAATCACGTGGGCCGAAGGTGTTATTTCGGTGGCGGAGCCTCCGATTATGTCAGAGTGTTTGGGATCTGGTGTTGTGGCTGGATCCGGATTGTTGTTGCCGGTCTCCCCTTCCCACACGGATGGCTTAAACAGCCTTTCCAAGAAGATATTAGGTGGGACAGGGGCGTGCTTAGCACCGATGCGGGCGAGGATATCCGCCGCTTGATTGTTTTCTCGGACCACATGGTGGAATTCGAGCCCCTCGAACCGAGCTGACATTTTGAGGACGGCATTGCGGTAATCCGCCATTTATGGGTCCTTGGCGTCAAAGTCTCCATTTATTTGAGATATTGCAAGGTTCGAATCCCCACGCACCTCTAGGCGTTGAATGCCCATGAAGACTGCCATCCGGAGACCATGCAACAGGGCCTCATATTCTGCTGCATTGTTGGAGTCTGTGTATAATATTTGGAGTACGTATTGGACTGTATCTCTGGTGGGGGATGTTAGGACGACGCCTACCCCCAAACCAGCCAGCATCTTAGAGCCGTCGAAGTGCATGATCCAATTGGAGTACGCGCCATATTCTTTAGGGAGTTCGGCTTCTGTCCATTCGGCGACGAAATCAGCCAGTACTTGCGACTTAATGGCTCGTCGTGGTTTGTATGTTATGTTGAATGGGAGGAGCTCAATAGCCCATTTAGCAATCCGGCCTGTGGCATCGCGGTTATTTATTATGTCATTGAGTGGTACTTCAGAGGCCACTGTAGCCAGTACTTGCGACTTAATGGCTCGTCGTGGTTTGTATGTTATGTTGAACGGGAGGAGCTCAATACCCCATTTAGCAATCCGGCCTGTGGCATCGCGGTTATTTATTATGTCATTGAGTGGTACTTCAGAGGCCACTGTAATTGGACACTCTTGAAAGTAGTGTCGTAGTTTTTGGGATGCCATGAAGACCGCGTATGCTATCTTTTGATAATGTGGGTACCGTGATCTGCATGGAGTGAGGACAATGGATACGTAGTATACTGGCTTTTGAAGCGGGAACTTATGTCCGTCCATCTCTTCAACGACGAGCACTGTGCTTACATCCTCGTGTGTTGCTGCTATATATAACAGCATTGGTTCACCGATATTTGGCGCGGCCAAGATTGGGTTGCTGGCCAAGAGGGCTTTTATTTCTTCCAATCCGGTCGTGGCCGCATAAGTCCACTCGAAGTGTTCGGTGCGCCGCAGAAGGCGATAAAGATGTAATGCCTTTTCTCCCGGTCGAGAGATAAAGCGGCTTAATGCAACTACGCATCCGGTTAATTTCTGAATTTGCTTAAGGTCTGTTGGGTAGCCAACTATGATAGAGCTCGGATTTTAGCTGGATTTGCATCAATTCCTCTATTGGAAACGATGAAGCCCAAGAGCTTTCCGGCGGGCACGCCGAAAACGCATTTTTCCGGATTGAGCTTGATGTCATATGTTTCGATATTGTCGAACGTAAGCCTCAAGTCGTCTATGAAGGATTCGACGTGTCTGGTTTTAATGACCACATCGTCTACGTATGCCTCCACTGTTTTGCCGATTTGTGCTTCCAGGCATGTCTGAATCATGCGTTGATAGGTTGCACCGTCGTTTTTGAGCCCGAAAGGCATGGTGTTAAAACAGAAGGGGCCGTATGGGGTGATGAATGCCGTTGCGGCCTGATCAGACTCCGCCATCTTGATTTGATGGTATCTGGAGTATGCATCGAGGAAACACAATGAGTCATGTCCTGCGGTAGCGTCGATAATTTGATCGATGTGGGGGAGGGGGAAGGGATCCTTCGGGCAAGCCTTGTTAAGGTCCTTGAAATTTACACATAGGCATCAGGATTTGTCCATCTTTGGTACCATCACCAGGTTTGCTAGCCAGTCCGGGTGTTTTATTTCTCGAATGAATTCGGCCTTGAGTAACTTGGCTAGTGTGACGCCCCAAGGCCGACGCTCCAGGTGCCTTCCATGGTTTCCGAGATTCGTCATGTGATTTGTTTTGTTTGTTGCATTATCATAATTATTTTGCATATTTTATTCCTCTAGGTTGATACCATGATCATGTTGAGTGCTTTGTCATATCTTTGCTTCTTGCACCATGCTCATCTCTTTTGGTTATATTGCATTGCCATGCCCATCTCATTGGCATATTGCATTATGTTGTTGCCATGATCATCTTGTGCATTGCCCCTTATACATGTTGTGTGTTGCTCTAGTTGATGTGTGTACATCACCCCTTGCCATCTCTCTCTCTCTCTCTCAAACCTTGGCCATGCATCATCACATCTTCCTTCTTTCTTCTTTCATGATTCTTTTGCAAGTGACATTTTCCCCTCTTCCATTATTGTTCACTTATTTCCTGTTAATCATGCACCTTGTCTACACCCTCTCTACCAAATTTCATCTATTTTTTAGTTGCTTTGGTAGGGTTCAAAAATGGCTCAAGTTTGAATAAAATTCAAACTTGAATTATTTTTTCTATCTCTAAAATTGCCAAATCACTTTTGTCAGATAGTGCATAAATTCAGGGTTCCAGATATATATTTATATATCTCATATTCCTGACCAAAAACCTCTGAACGTTCCCCATTGTTGACTGTTTACTCATATAAACAGAAAAACTAAAAGAGAGGGGAAAGGCCCCTTACCTCGGCTACTCGATGGGCCTCTCCTTCCATCCGGCCCAACAACCCAGCGTTGCAGCCACCTAGTGCCTTCCTGTGGTGAAACTCCACGTTTCAACCAAGTTGACCCCACCTGGCAGTCTCTCTCTTCCTCACCTTTCTCCTTCCTCTCATTTTCCACCTCTCCTCACAGTAAAAACACCCAGGCCGAGCGCACATGGCCACAAGGGCAGCCCTAGCCACGCACCTCCCCCCATAAAGCCTCAGCCCCACGCCCTAGGGTTTTCTCTTCCCATTCCTCCCTTCCTCCGTGCCGCCGCCGCTCCAGGTAGGTCGCCCACACGTCACCGACGCCATGGTCGGGGAGAGCCCGAGCTCTTCTCTGGCGTGAGGATCCTTTCCTTCGCTGTCGTCCACTTCAGCGGGGAGTCTCGTGACCCTCTGCTCCGTCTTCCTCATCTACGATCGCTTCCTCGGGACCCGGAGCTTCCTCCTTGATGCCTCTGCTTCTTCTTCGCGGATCGAGGACAATCGCCAATCAGCGCCTCCCCACGCCGCCTCCGTCGCCTCTCCATCCAATCTGTCATCACTAGAAACCCCGTGGTGAGCAGCCGTGTGTCCTAGCTCCTTCATGTCGTTGATTTCTTTGTGTACGCGATGCACGCATCAGGTCGAGGCCACGGTCACCATGCCGAGTGCCCGAGACAAGTTCATGTCCGACCTCGAGTTCCCTGTTGCACCCTTGCACGCTCACCAACACGCATGCCCCGCTGCACGCCCGCATCTCCCTGTTTCTTGCACCACATCACCCACGCGCACGCTCACGATCTCTGTTGCCTCGTCGCGCCATGCCTGTCTGCGTGCCTTGCCTCGCGTTCCCATCTCCCCTGCCTCACCGTGCGATATCATGTCCCCGAGCAGAGCAACGCTCGAGCTTGAGCACCCCGCAATCTCCGCTCCTCCCCAACTCTCTCCGTTGTCTTTTGTCCGTGTATTCACCGATCTGCATGGCCCCGAGTTCGTCCTCCATGGATAGCCTCGAGTTTGGCTTGTCTTCATCCCGTTGCTCTGCTCGATGATCCACACATACCCATTCATGTGCACGCCCACAGCACACGCAGATCACGGCCCACGTCCGTGCTGCACGCCCGCGCCTTCGCCCTCGCTGCCGCGGCTCAAGGTGGACACGGTCCGAGCCGGTCCGGTCACGGTTCGAGCCGTCGTTTGGACCGTCCACCGGCGTTCCGGTCCGAACCGGACCGGGCAGTGCAGCGGTCCTAATTCCATGGACCGGACCGGAAGATGAGAAGCTCGGTGTGGACCGGCGATCCTCATAGTCCCGGCGACGTCTGATATGTCTCCAACGTATCTATAATTTTTGATTGCTCCATGCTATATTATCTACTGTTTTGGACTATATTGGGCTTTATTTTCCACTTTTATATTATTTTTGGGACTAACCTATTAACCGGAGGCCCAGCCCAGAATTGCTGTTTTTTTGCCTATTTCAGTGTTTCAAAGAAACGAAATATCAAACGGAGTCCAAACGGAATAAAACCTTCGGGAACGTGATTTTCTCACCGAACATGATCAAGGAGACTTGGACCCTACTCCAAGGAGTCAAAGAGGTGGTCACGAGGGTGGGGGCGCGCCCCCTGCCTCGTGGGCCCCTCGGTGCTCCACCGACGTACTCCTTCCTCCTATATATACCTACGTACCCCCAAACGATCAGAACAGGAGCCAAAACCTAATTCCACCGCCGCAACTTTCTGTATCCACGAGATCCCATCTTGGGGCCTATTCCGGAGCTCCGCCGGAAGAGGGCCGTCATCACAGAGGGCTTCTACATCATCATAGCCCCTCCGATGAAGTGTGAGTAGTTTACCTCAGACCTTCGGGTCCATAGTTAGTAGCTAGATGGCTTCTTCTCTCTTTTTGGATCTCAATACAAAGTTCTCCCCCTCTCTCATGGAGATCCATTCGATGTAATCTTCTTTTTGCAGTGTGTTTGTTGAGACCGGTGAATTTTGGGTTTATGATCAAGTCTATCTATGAATAATATTTGAATCTTCTCTGAATTCTTTTATGTATGATTGGTTATCTTTGCAAGTCTCTTCGAATTATCCGTTTGGTTTGGCCGACTAGATTGGTAGTTCTTGCCATGGGAGAAGTGCTTAGCTTTGGGTTCGATCTTGCGGTGTCCTTTCCCAGTGACAGAAGGGGCAGCAAGGCACATATTGCATCGTTTCCATCGAGGATAACAAGATGGGGTTTATTTCATATTGCATGAGTTTATCTCTCTACATCATGTCATCTTGCTTAAGGCGTTACTCTGTTTTTAACTTAATACTCTATATGCATGCTGGATAGCGGTCGATGATTGGAGTAATAGTAGTAGATGCAGAATCGTTTCGGTCTACTTGTCACGGACGTGATGCCTATATACATGATCCTTCCTAGATATTCTCATAACTATCCTCAATTCTGTCAATTGCTCAATAGTAATTTGTTCACCCACCGTAGAATACTTATGCTCTTGAGAGAAGCCACTAGTGAAACCTATGGACCCCGGGTCTATTCTCATCATATCAATCTCCATCACTTTAATCTTGCTTTGCTTTTACTTTTACTTTTCACTTTGCATCTTTATACCAAAAATACCAAAAATATTATATCTATCAGATCTCACTCTCGTAAGTGACCCTGAAGGGATTGACAACCCCTAATCGCGTTGGTTGCGAGTAGCTATCGTTTTGTGCAGGTACGAGGGACTTGAGCGTGGCCTCCTACTGGATTGATACCTTGGTTCTCAAAAACTGAGGGAGATACTTACGCTACTCTGCTGCATCATCCTTTCCTCTTCGGGGAAATCCAACGCAAGCTCAAGAGGTAGCAATGTCTAGTAACTAGCATGTAGGCCCAGCATGTCGGAGAGGTCATCGGAGAAGCAGCGCGGTGGCCGGAGCCGGAGAAGACACAGATGAGGCGCGGCGGCGCGAGAGAGAGGCACGTGGGAGAGAGGGAGTGGAACGGCCGCACGGGGGAGAGGGCGAGCAACCGCGCAGGGAAGCGGGGGAGAGGGCGAGTAGCCATGCGGGGGTGCGGGGGTGTGGGGGTGCGGCGGCGGGGAGAGTGAGGCAGCGGAAGGGAGAGAGGAAGGAGCCCGTGCGGCGCCATGGGGGTGGACTGGGATGGACGAGGATGGCGGCTAGGTCACGCACGCACGGTGTATACATATTTGGACTCTCCCGATTAGATCTATTGGGCTGGGCCTTCCGTCCTCTGAGCCGGACCGAGCTTTTGTCGGACCGGACCGACCGAGTTTCGGACTCCTTTTCACGGACCGGACCGGCCATATTATTTAGCGAGCCAGGACCGTACGGTCCGGTCCATAACGGGCCGCGAGCCGGGCTGAAAGCCCGCTCGTCACGTTCACACTGCGCCACGGCCGAGACGAGCTCCTGCTCGAGCTCGCTCTCGAAGCCATTGTTCTGCCGCTCGCGCACCCACACGACACCGGCTAGCAGCAGTCGTTCGTTTCCGCGCCCTTGCAGCCTCACCGTGCCCCTATTCCGCAACCCCGCTGCCGCATCCTGAGCCCTGCTGCGCCGCCGTTGCTCGCCGGCGTCGTCGCCTTCTTCTCTGCCAACTTAGAGGGAGCCAGCTTCCGCTTGGTACTGGTTCAAAATGAACACTGCCTACCTTGTGTCAAACACCCTGAGCCTAGCCTAGTGGTTCAGCCCTCTCCCGCATAAACAACAGACCCAGGTTCGAAACCCCATCGGGCCGTGGTGAAATGCCATATTTTTACCATTTTAGTCTCTATGACAGTGGGACCTCACTTGTCATCCTCTCTGTCTCACTCACACCCAGCTCTCACTCGGGCCAAGTCCTCCTGGGCCGCTGCAGGTTGCAGCAATCAGGCCTATGCATATTTTTTTCCAGTCTGTGTATTTTAGCATTTTCCAATGCACTCTTATTTACTGAAATGCCACTATTTTGCATTGCTGATAATTAAAGTTCCATGCATCCAAATGAAACATGTCATATATGCATTTTTCTCATATTTTCATGTTCTTTAACAGTATGCAACTTTCACCCTTGTTAAAAATGTTTAAGATGTTGTTTGTTTAAATTTTGCTCAAATGACATGTTAAAATGATTTAATTCATAACTTAATAACCGTAGCTCCAAACCTAATAAACTTTATATGTAAATGGGGTAGAAAAATGCCTATTTTAACCTGGTTCACTTTCTTTGCATGTTTAACAACCCTAAAATTGTGTTTAGGTCAGAATGGTACCAAATCCATTGATATGCACATGAGGATTTTCCGGACTTGTTGCTTGTTGTTACGGCCTCATTTAAACTTGCCTAGATAGGTAGTTTTACTATGCTTCACCCCTTGCCATGCTAAACAACATTTAATATTGTTGAATACATAAACGAGAGAGAACTAAATAAGCCATGTGGTGTTTTCTTCAATATGCAACTCCGTGGCTTATTGAGCTCCACTTAATTTGTGGAGTTGTTTGTTGCACTTTGCCATGCTATGCCTCTTTAAACCGGACATGCATCATACTTGGTTGTGCATCATGCCATGTTTTTGTGATGGTTGTTTACTATGTTGCTTGCTTATTTCCGGGTTGCTTCTCTCATTAGCTTCGGTTCTGTTCAGGAGTTGTGAGGATTCGTTCGACTACGTCCGTTTGTCTTTTTCATGGACTTGTTCTTCTTCCTTGCGGGATCTCAGGCAAGATGACCATACCCTTGAAATCACTTCTATCTTTGTTTGCTAGTTTCTCGCTCTATTCCTCTCCCGCGATACCTACTATAACACCCCGGATGTAATTTACCTTATATGTACTCCAACTCTTTCCGTTTCTGGCGCTAAGTTATTTTACTTCCCCGGGTTCGGGTTTTTGTCTCCGTGTGTTGTTGTCATTGTCATTCATCTCATATCATGTCATCATGTGCATTGCATTTTTATACGTGTTTGTCTCATGCATCCGAGCATTTTCCCCGTTGTCCGTTTTGCATTCCGGCGCTCCTATCTCCTCCGGTGGTCCTTTCTACCTCTTTTCCTGTGTGGGGGTTAAACATTTATGGATTGGACCGATACTTGCCAAGTGGCCTTGGTTTACTACCGGTAGACCGCCTGTCAAGTTTCGTACCATTTGGACTTCGTTTGATACTCCAACGGTTAACCGAGGGACCGAGAAGGCCTCGTGTGTGTTGCAGCCCAACACCCTTCCAATTTGGCCCAAAACCCGCCAAAACCCTCTCCATCATCTAGAGCGTTCGATCACGATCGCGTGGCCGCAAACCGCACCTCATTTGGAGCTTCCTAGCTCCCTCTACCTCTATAAATAGATCCCTCCACAAAAATTCCGGATCCAAAACCCCCTAACCCTAGTCCATCAGCCCCCCCGCCGCCGGACAATGTCCGCCGCCGACCGGACACATCGCCACCGCCAATAGTAAGCCGCCACCTGTTCCACGCTGGGCCTCCCTCTGCCGCCGGCCCACGAGGCCCAAGGAGGGCCCTCCTCCTCCGCCGCCCGGGCCGAGCCGCCCCAGCGTGCCCCGCCACCTAGCGCATCGGCCGCGCCGCCCGGCCACCCACCGGCGCCGCCCAG
>NC_041382.1:71832432-71920817 GCF_002162155.2 Triticum dicoccoides | reverse complement strand
GCGCGCCATCGCTGCCAGCGCCGCTCCGCCCCTCGTCGCCAGCCACCACAGCTCGACGCCATGCCCCTCGCCGCCGCGCCGCTCGGCCATAGCCTCGCCGCCCCTCTCCCTCGTCTCCGGCGCTGTTCCGGTGAGCTCTCCGGCGACCGCCTCAGGAAGCGTGCAGATCTGGATCTAAGGAGATCTACTCGGTTGACTTTCCCCCGAAACCCTAATTAAATTGCATTTTTCATCATGTCGTATCTCCGCACCCGTAGCTCCATTTTGGGCGTGTAGCGTATCAAAATGTTCGTCTCAGAGAGTACATCATTTCATCTCATTGCATCATTTTCATTTGAGCTCATCTTGATGCCCGAAATGCTGTTGGAAGAGAGTTATTTGAGATAATTGTCAGATCTGCTGCACCAAATAGCTATTTGTCATTTTTGCCATGATTAATGTGTGCATGATATGCTCCTGAGCTCTACATAAGTTTTGTTATATGCCATGCCATCTTTACAGATGTGCTTACCATGTATTTTTGTGACATGTGTGGTGACTAGCACAAGCTTGCAAAATAGTGTATTCGTTAATGCTGATTTCAGGGACTTAGAATTTCTCTAAGTCCTTGATCTGTTTTTATCAATATGCCATATGTTCATGTTGTTTCCTAGTGATCCGTGCCTCTTTTGAGGATGATCAGTAAGGGTGATTTGTTAATATTGTGGTGCTCTATCATCCATGTATTTGTTTGCATTTATGGAGCACCCTAGCTTGAGTCAATCGAGTTCTACTTTTGCTATTTCGTGAATCTTGGCAGATTGTTGACTCGTTAGCGATTTTGCCGAGGATGTTGTTGTCGATCCGTGCATGATATGTTGTTGTTCTTGCCATGTCTAGCTTCTATGATATGTATTCTTGATGGGTGTATGCTTAGTTTGTCATGCCTTGCTCTGTAGTGAGTGCATCGAGCTCGCAAACATGCCTACTCGTTAACATATTTGCATGCTCCAGTTTTTCACAAAGTCTGCAACCTGATTATGTTTTTCCCATGTTCACATGCTTGCAATTGTTTTCTCTGATCCCTTTTGTCTCAAGGTCACTAAGGGACTTCAGTTAAGCTCTTCGAGTAGCTCCATGCCATGCCTTTCTTTGCCATGTTAAGTTCCTGTAGCATATAGTTTTCATGCTCCAAAGTGTGCTACCTGATCTGAAATTTCAGGCTTGTGTTAATTTCACTAAGTCTAAAACCTGTTTACCATTTGCACTTTTGCCATGCTTGTCTGAACCTGTTAATGGATGACTTAGCCGTAGCTCAGTGTTCATCTTTTGTCAAGCATCATGAATGGATCCCTGCCATGTATTTTGTTGCCATGTTTGAGTGCTGTAGCATAATTGTTTTGATGCATTTAGATGGCTACTTGCTGTTTATCGCAGACCGGTGCCATATTTGTTTTGCTTGCCATTTCCAAACCGTGCATCCGATTCCGGTGATCTTTATATCGATTTCAACCGAAATTACCTCACCTTTCCAGTGGAACTCTTGGATTTCCAAGTTGAGGCCAGGTTAAATCATTCATTGCCAAATCTTGCATATGCATCACATATCGCATTCCGCATAGCATACCATGTTTGCATCATGTTTGTTTGAGCCTTGCATGTGGTTGATTGTGTTCCTTTTGCTTGTTTGTCTTGTTTGGGTAGAGCCAGGAGACGAGTTCGCTAACGAGGAGCCCGTTGAGTTTGCTTATGAGGATCAAGTCAACTCTGACAACTTTGCAGGCAAGATGATCATACCCTCGAAATCACTTCTATCTTTGCTTGCTAGATGCTCGCTCTTTTGTTATGCCTATGCTATGATACCTACCACTTGCTTATAATGCCTCCCAAATTGCCATCTCAAACCTCTAACCCACCATGTCCTAGCAAACCATTGATTGGCTATGTTACCGCTTCGCTCAGCCCCTCTTATAGCGTTGCTAGTTGCAGGTGAAGATTGGAGATCGTTCCTTGTTGGAACATTGATTATTATTGGGTTATAATTATATTATCTTGTTATCTTAATGCATCTATATACTTGGTAAAGGGTGGAAGGCTCGGCCTTTTTGCCTAGTGTTATGTTCCACTCTTGCCGCCCTAGTTTCCGTCATATCGGTGTTATGTTCCCGGATTTTGCGTTCCTTACGCGGTTGGGTGATAATGGGAACCCCTTGACAGTCCGCCTTGAATAAAACTCTTCCAGCAATGCCCAACATTGGTTTTACCATTTGCCACCTAGCCTTTTTCCCTTGGGTTTCGCGGACTCAAGGGTCATCTTTATTTTAACCCCCTCGGGCCAGTGCTTCTCTAAGTGTTGGTCCAACTGAGCGATGTCCGGGGTTACCAGGGGCAACTCTGGGCTGGCCTACCCGACGTCTGGCTCATCTGAGTGTGCCCTGAGAATGAGATATGTGCAGCTCCTATCGGGATTTGTTGGCACATTCGGGCGGTGTTGCTGGACTTGTTTTACCATTGTCGAAGTTGTCTTGTAGAACCGAGATGCCGAGTCTGATCGGAATGTCTCGGGAGAAGGTATATCCTTCGTTGACCGTGAGAGCTTGTTATGGGCTAAGTTGGGACTCCCTGCAGGGATTTGAACTTTCGAAAGCCGTGCCCGCGGTTATGGGCAGATGGGAATTTGTTAATGTCCGGTTGTAGATAACATGAACCTTAACTTAATTAAAATGAATCAACCGCGTGTGTAACCGTGATGGTCTCTTCTTGGCGGAGTCCGAGAAGTGAACATGGTGTTGGAGTAATGTTTGCCATAGGTTGTTCTTTAGTTCTTCGTTCATGCTTTGCCTTCTTTTCTCGCTCTCTTTTGCGAACAGGTTAGCCACCATATATGCTAGTCGCTTGCTGCAGCTCCACATATTACCTTGCCTTACCTATAAGCTTAAATAGTCTTGATCGCAAGGGTGCGAGATTGCTGAGTCCCCGTGGCTCACAGATTACTTCCAAACCAGATGCAAGGCCCGATGACTCCGTTCCAGATGATGCGCTTGAGCTCAAGTGGGAGTTCGACGAAGACTCACGCCGTTACTATGTGTCTTTCCCTGATGATCAGTAGTGGTGCCCAGTTGGGGCGATCGGGGCCGTGTCGCATGTTGGGGTTGATCTTATATTTTGGTACTATAGTCGGACCATGAGTGTATTGGATGATTGTAATGCTATTTGTGAATTTGTGTGATGTGGCGAGTGTAAGGCAACTATGTTCCTTTTCCCCTATTATCTATTTCACATGGGTTGTTGTGAAGATTACCTTACTTGCGACATTGCTTTCAATGCGGTTATGCCTCTAAGTCGTGCTTCGACACGTAGGAGATATAGCCGCATCGAGGGCGTTACACCTACCACTTGATTTATCATGCCTCCCATATTGCCATGTCAAGCCTCTAACCCACCTTTCCTAGCAAACCGTTGTTTGGCTATGTTACCACTTTGCTCAACCCTTCTTATAGTGTTGCTAGTTACAGGTGAAGATGAAGTTTGTTCCTTCTTGGAACATGGATTATTGTTGGGATATCATTATTATATCTTGTTTACTTTAATGCACCTATATACTTGGTAAAGGGTGGAAGGCTCGGCCTTATGCCTGGTGTTTTGTTCCACTCTTGCCGCCCTAGTTTCTGTCATACAGGTGTTATGTTCCTTGATTTTACGTTCCTTACGCGGTTGGGTTATAACGGGAACCTGTCGGTGTACTAGAGTAGGGGTACCCTAGTATCCCGAACTCGTGCACGGGCAGTTGCAGCACCCCGCGGCAAGGCTTGCCGGGTGACCGCCAAGACCCTCCATGGCTCCCTTGAAGACCATTCAAGAACAAAGTACTCAAACCAAGGCCCGGGCAAGAGGAGCTTGCCGGGAAGGCCAACCAAGGCCCCGGCAAGAGGAGCTTGCCGGGAAGGCCAACCAAGGCCCCGGCAAGAGGATCTTGCCGGGAAGAGACAAGACCCCGGCAAGAGGAGCTTGCTAGGAAGGCCACTCAAGGCATACCAAGAAAGCTTGCCGCGATGCGCCCTACGTCCCGGCAAGATCCGGCGAGCGACAAGCTTCCGAACGCGACAAGACGACGGCCGCGGCAAGGAGCTTGCCGCGGGAAACCCCCACTTCGTGCCCGCGCTCCAGCACACCTGCTAACGTGTCGCTCTAGGACTCTCCCAAGCACACGTGGCAGGAGGCCGTGCAGCTAGGGGTATGTGGTGGCAAGTGGAGATGAAGAGAAGGCCATAGTGGCAAACGGTGGCGCTCCTAACGGTCACCTTTTGCACTGTTTAGGAGACAGTGACAGGCATTTAATGCCCTTGTCCCCTGCCGTCAGAGTTAGGTAGGGTGCACTGTATCCACAGTAGCGGTAGCTGCACCTACCGCATCCTTTTCCATTTTTACCCTTCTAGTCTACGTTGCCACCTGTGGGTGACCCCTTGAGAGTATAAAAGGAGGCCCAAGCGCAACGTAGAGGAGGTTCGGCCGGTTCGGCTCATTGGAAACACCAGAAACACCCCACACTCAGTCTGGTAGCGTCGATCGCTCCTGAGCAAAGATTCAATACACACAAACAAGCAGCAGTAGGGTTTTACGCATCCGTGCGGCCCGAAGCTGGGTAAAACCGCCCACGTGTACTGCCTCGATCCGCTCTTTGTTCAACCTCCGCCCTCACCGAATCGAAAGGGGCTCGGTCCGCCGATCCTCATAGGTGTTCATGGATCAGTTTCCCCGACAGAACCCCTTGACAGTTCGCCTTGAATAAAACTCCCCCAGCAAGGCCCAACCTTGGTTTTACCATTTGCCACCTAGCCTTTTTCCCTTGGGTTCTGCAGACTCAACGGTCATCTTTATTTTAACCCCCCCCCCCCTGGGGCTAGTGCTTGTCTAAGTGTTGGTCGGAACCTGTCAGCAGCCGGTGGCCACCAGGAGCAACTCTGGGCTGGCCTACCGGAATCTTGGACAATCCGGTGTTGCCCTGAGAACGAGATATGTGCAGCTCCTATCAGGATGTCGGCACATCGGGCGGCTTTGCTAGTCTTGTTTTACCATTGTCGAAATGTCTTGTAACCGGAATTTTGAGTCTGATCGGGTCTTCCTGGGAGAAGGAATATCCTTCGTTGACCGTGAGAGCTTGTGATGGGCTAAGTTGGGATACCCCTGCAGGGTTTTGAACTTTCGAAAGCCGTGCCCGCGGTTATGGGCAGATGGGAATTTGTTAATGCCTGGTTGTAGAGAACTTGACACTTAACTTAATTAAAATGCATCAACCACGTGTGTAGCTGTGGTGGTCTCTTCTCGGCGGAGTCCGGGAAGTGAACACGGTTCTTGTGTTATGCTTGAACGTAAGTAGTTTCAGGATCACTTCTAGTTCATGACCCTGATTTGCTTCTCTTCTCGCTCCCATTTGCGTAAGTTAGCCACCATATATGCTAGTGCTTGCTGCAGCTCCACCTCACTACCTTTTCCTACCCATAAGCTTAAATAGTCTTGATCGTGAGGGTGTGAGATTGTTGAGTCCCCGTGACTCACAGATACTTCCAAAACAGTTGCAGGTGCCGATGATACCAGTGCAGGTGATGCAATCTAGCTCAAGTGGGAGCTCAATGAAGATCTTGTTTGTTGTGTTGTTTCGTTTCCTATTGATCAGTAGTGGAGCCCAGTCGGGGCGATCGGGGATCTAGCATTAGGGTTGTCTTTCTTTACTTGGTTCCGTAGTCGGACCTTGATTGTATTCTGGATGATGTAATACTATATTTATGTATTGTATGAAGTGGAGATTGTAAGCCAACTCTTTATCCCTTTCTTATTCAGTACATGGGATGTGTAAAGATTACCCCTCTTGCGACATGGCTACAATGCGGTTATGCCTCTAAGTCGTGCTCTGACACGTGGGAGATATAGCCGCATCGTGGGTGTGACAAGTTGGTATCAGAGACATCCCCGACTTAGGAGCCCCCTGCTTGATCGAATCACTGATGTTGCGGAGTCTAGAACAAAATGTTTTGAGTCTTAGGATTATATATATCGGAGAGTAGGATTCTTTTTACTCCTCAGTCCCTTCGTCGCTCTGGTGAGGCCTCCTGACGTAGAGTTTTGACTCTTCTCTTCTTAAATTTCACGAAAAAAATTAGGATCACGCGGGTATCTTGGAATCTTTCTGATGGTTTTGTGACAAGAACATTGTTCTTGGTTCCTCCTGACATTTAGGGGTTGTGGCAGTGTCCCAGGGAGTTGAGCTCCGAGGTGTTGTCGTCACAATTTTATCGTTGCAGTTCTGGAATACCTGAGTTTGCCGACATCGAAAATCTCCTTTATGCAGTTGTTGGTGAGATAACCTCGACGCCACCTAGTACTGGGGCAGGAGTTCGGGAGTATTGCCATAACTGTCATGTCTTTTGGCCTCATCAACGCTCCTCCGACTTTCTCTCGCATGATGAACTTCATATTCAATGCCTACACAAATGACTTTGTCTTGGTCTATCTCGATGACATTCTAGTCTTTTTGAAGAACAAGGAAGATCATGCCAAGCATTTGCGTTTGGTGCTCGATAAGCTCAGGGAACATCAGTTCTACGCCAAGTTCTCAAAGTGCGAGTTTTGGCTCGATGAGGTTCTCTATCTTGGACATATCATCTCTGCCAAGGGCATTGCTGTGAATCCTGAGAAGGTATCTGCAATTGTGAATTGGGAACCACCTCAGAACGTGAAGCAACTCCGCAGCTTCCTTGGTCCCGCAAGCTACCGTCGAAGGTTCGTTGAGAACTTTTCAAAGATCGTGAAGCCTCTTTCAAACCTTCTCCAAAAGCACGTCAAGTACGTTTGGTCTCCGGAATGTGACATCGCTTTCAACACTTTGAAAGAGAAATTGGTCACTACTCCAGTTCTGACTCCTCCTGATGAATCCAAACCGTTCGAGGTCTTCTGCGATGCCTCTCTTCAAGGTCTTGGTGCAGTGTTGATGCAAGAGAAGAAAGTTGTGGCTTATACCTCTCGCCAGTTGAAGCCCAACGAGAAGAACTACCCCACTCATGACCTCGAGTTGGCGGCAGTTGTGCATGCTCTTTTGACTTGGAGACATCTCTTATTGGGAAGAAAAGTGGACATTTTCACTGACCACAAGAGTCTCAAGTACATCTTCACTCAGCCTAATCTCAATCTCAGGCAGACTCGTTGGGTCGAAATGATCCAAGAGTATAATCCGAGTATCGAGTATACTCCAGGCAAGGCCAATGTGATTGCTGACGCATTGAGCAGGAAGGCTTATTGCAACAGTCTGATTCTCAAGCCTTACCAACCCGAGCTTTGTGAAGCTTTCCGCAAACTCAATCTGCAAGTTGTTCCTCAAGGTTTCCTCGCCAACCTTCAAGTCTCTCCTACTTTGGAAGATCAGATTCGCGAGGCTCAACTTCTTGATGCTATGGTGAAGAAGGTGAAGATTGGGATTGCCAAGGGTCAACCCAAGTACAAGTGCTATCGCCTTGATGACAAGGATACTCTCTTCTTCGAGGATCGTATTATTGTGCCCAAAGGTGACCTTCGTAAAGTTATCATGAATGAGGCGCACAATTCTCTCCTCTCCATCCACCCTGGGAGTACGAAGATGTATCAGGACCTCAAGCAGGCTTATTGGTGGACTCGAATGAAGCGCGAGATTGCTCAGTTCGTGAATGAGTGCGATGTCTGTAGAAGAGTGAAGGCAGAACACCAGAGGCCAGCTGGTCTCCTCCAACCTCTTTCCATTCCAAAATGGAAGTTTGACCACATTGAGATGGAATTCGTGACTGGGTTTCCAAAGTCCAAGTGTGGCAATGATGCTATATTCGTTGTCATCGAAAAACTCACTAAAGTGGCTCACTTTCTGCCTATGAAGGAGTCTATCACTGCAGCTCAATTGGCGGAGCTTTATACCTCTCGAATTGTCTCTCTGCACGGCATTCCACAGGTGATCTCTTCAGACCGTGGCAGCATCTTTACCTCCAAGTTTTGGGATTCTTTTCAGAAGGCCATGGGCACCAACATCCGCTTCAGCACAGCTTTCCATCCTCAAACTAGCGGTCAAGTCGAGCGTGTCAATCAGATTCTTGAAGATATGCTCAGGGCTTGCGTTATCTCCTTCGGTATGAAGTGGGAGGATTGTCTTCCATATGCCGAATTCTCCTACAACAACAGTTTTCAAGCAAGTTCGGGCAAGGCCCCATTTGAAATTCTCTATTGCAGGAAGTGTCGTACTCCTCTTAACTGGTCAGAAACTGGTGAACGTCAACTTCTGGGAAATGACTTGATCACAGAGGCAGAGGAGATGTGCAAAGTCATTCGCGATAACATCAAAGCAGCGCAATCGCGCCAGAAGAGCTACTATGATAGTAAGCATCGTGATTTGGCTTTCGAAATCGGAGATCATGCTTACCTCTGCGTCTCTCCAATGAAGGGTACTCGTCGCTTCGGTATCAAAGGGAAGCTTGCCCCTAGATACGTGGGTCCTTTCAAAATCGTCAGCAAGAGAGGCGATCTCGCCTATCAACTCGAGCTTCCTTCAAAGTTTGCAAACGTGCACGACGTGTTCCATGTCTCTCAGCTCCGCAAGTGCTTCAAGACTCCTGACCGCACCGTCAACTTCGAAGACATTGATCTCCAAGAAGACCTTTCTTATCGTGAGCACCCAGTTGCTATTCTTGAAGAGACTGAACGCAAGACTCGCAATAAGTCAATCAAATTCCTCAAAGTCAAGTGGTCACACCATTCCGACCGTGAAGCCACCTGGGAACGCGAGGATCACCTCCGTTCTGAGTACCCGGCGTTCTTCCACTCCTAGATCTCGGGACGAGATCCTTTCGTAGTGGTGGAGTGTTGTAACACCCCGGATGTAATTTACCTTATATGTACTCCAACTCTTGTTGTTTCCGGTGCTAAGTTATTTTACTTCCTCGGGTTCGGGTTTTTGTCTCCGTGTGTTTTTGTCGTTGTCATGCATCTCATATCATGTCATCATGTGCATTGCATTTGCATACGTGTTCGTTTCATGCATCCCAACATTTTCCACGTTGTCCGTTTTGCATTCCGGCGCTCCTATCTCCTCCGGTGGTCCTTTCTACCTCTTTTCGTGTGTGGGGGTTAAACATTTCCGGATTGGACCGAGACTTGCCAAGCGGCCTTGGTTTACTACCGGTAGACCGCCTGTCAAGTTTCGTACCATTTGGACTTCGTTTGATACTCCAACGGTTAACCGAGGGACCGAGAAGGCCTCGTGTGTGTTGCAGCCCAACACCCTTCCAATTTGGCCCAAAACCACCAAAACCCTCTCCATCATCTAGAGCGATCGATCACGATCGCGTGGCCGCAAACCACACCTCATTTGGAGCTTCCTAGCTCCCTCTACCTCTATAAATAGATCCATCCAGAAAAATTCCGAATCCAAAACCCCCCTAACCCTAGTCTATCAGCCCCGCCGCCGCCGGACAATGTCCGCCGCCGACCGGACACATCACCGCCGCCAATAGTAAGCCGCCACCTGTCCCGCGCCGGGCCTCCCTCCGCCGCCGGCCCGCGAGGCCCAGGGAGGGCCCTCCTCCGCCGCCGCCCGGGCCGAGCCGCCCCAGCGCCCCCCGCCGCCTAGCGCATCGGCCGCGCCGCCCGGCCGCCCACCGGCGCCGCCCAGTTCGCCGGCTCCGCCCTGGCTACCTCCTCACGCCACCGCGCGACATCGCCGCCAGCGCCGCTCCGCCCCTCGTCGCTGGCCACAACAGCTCGACGTCGTGCCCCTCGCCGCCGCGCCGCTCGGCCACAGCCTCGCCGCCCCTCTCCCACGTCTCCGACGCTGTTCCGGCGAGCTCTGCGGCGACCGCCTCGGGAAGCGTGCGGATCTGGATCCGAGATCTACTCGGCTGACTTTCCCCTGAAACCCTAATTAAATTGCGTTTTTCATCATGTCATATCTCCGCACCCGTAGCTCCGTTTTCGGCGTGTAGCATATCAAAATGTTCGTCTCAGAGAGTACACCATTTCATCTCATTGCATCATTTTCATTTGAGCTCATATTGATGCCCCAAATGCTGTTGAAAGAGAGCTATTTGAGATAATTGTCAGATCTGCTGCACCAAATAGCTATTTGTCATTTTTGCCATGATTAATGTGTGCATGATATGCTCCTGAGCTCTACATGAGTTTTGTTATATGCCATGCCATCTTTACAGAGGTGCTTACCATGTATTTTTGTGACATGTGTGGTGACTAGCACAAGCTTGCAAAGTAGTGCATTCGTTAATGCTGATTTCAGGGACTTGGAATTTATCTAAGTCCTTGATCTGTTTTTATCAATATGCCATATGTTCATGTTGTTTGCTAGTGATCTGTGCCTCTTTTGAGGATCATCAGTAAGGGTGATTTGTTAATATTGTGGTGCTCTATCCAGCCATGTCTTTTTTTGCATCTATGGAGCACCCTAGCTTGAGTCAATCGAGCTCTACTTTTGTTATTTCGTGAATCCTGGCAGATTGTTGACTCGTTAGCAATTTTGCCGAGGATGTTGTTGTTGATCCGTGCATGCTATGTTGTTGTTCTTGCCATGTCTAGCTTCTATGATATGTATTCTTGATGGGTGTATGCTTAGTTTGTCATGCCTTGCTCTCTAGTGAGTGCATCGAGCTCGTAAACATGCCTACTCGTTTACAGATTTGCATGCTCCAGTTTTTCACAAAGTCTGCAACCTGATTATGTTTTTGACATGTTCACATGCTTGCAATTATTTCTCTGATCCCTTTTGGCTCAAGGTCACTAAGGGACTTTTGTTAAGCTCTTTGTGTAGCTCCATGTCATGCCTTGCATTGCCATGTTGAGTTTCTGTAGCATATATTTTTCATGCTCCAAAGTGTGCTACCTGATCTGAAATTCCAGGCTTGTGTTAATTTCACTAAGTCTGAAACCTATTTACCATTTGCACTTTTGCCATGCTTGTCTGAACCTGTTAATGGATGAATTAGCCGTAGCTCAGTGCTCATCTTTTGTCAAGCATCATGAATGGATCCCTTCCATGTATTTTGTTGCCATGTTTGAGTGCTGTAGCATAATAGTTTTGATGCATTTATATGGCTACTTGCTGTTTATCGCAGACCGGTGCCATATTTGTTTTGCTTGCCATTTCCAAACCGTGCATCCGATTCCGGTGATCTTTATATCGATTTCAACCGAAATCACCTCACCTTTCCAGTGGCACTCTTGGATTTCCAAGTTGAGGCCAGGTTCAATCATTCCTTGCCAAATCTTTCATATGCATCACATATCGCATTCCGCATAGCATACCATGTTTGCATCATGTTTGTTTGAGCCTTGCACGTGGTTGATTGTGTTCCTTTTGCTTGTTTGTCATGTTTGGATAGAGCCGGGAGAAGAGTTCACTAACGAGGATCCCGTTGAGTTTGCTTACGAGGAGCAAGTCAACTCTGACAACTTTGCAGGCAAGATGATCATACCCTCGAAATCACTTCTGTCTTTGCTTGCTAGATGCTCGCTCTTTTGCTATGCCTACGCTATGATACCTACCACTTGATTATAATGCCTCCCAAATTGCCATGTAAAACCTCTAACCCACCATGTCCTAGCAAACCGTTGATTGGCTATGTTACCGCTTCGCTCAGCCCCTCTTATAGCGTTGCTAGTTGCAGGTGAAGATTGGAGATCGTTCCTTGTTGGAACATTGATTATTATTGGGTTATCATTATATTATCTTGTTATCTTAATGCATCTATATACTTGGTAAAGGGTGGAAGGCTCGGCCTTTTTGCCTAGTGTTTTGTTCCACTCTTGCCACCCTAGTTTCCGTCATATCGGTGTTATGTTCCCGGATTTTGCGTTCCTTACGAGGTTGGGTGATAATGGGAACCCCTTGACAGTTCGCCTTGAATAAAACTCTTCCCACAATGCCCAACATTGGTTTTACCATTTGCCACCTAGCCTTTTTCCCTTGGGTTTCGAGGACTCAAGGGTCATCTTTATTTTAACCCCCTCGGGCCAGTGCTTCTCTAAGTGTTGGTCCAACTGAGCGATGTCAGGGGCTACCAGGGGCAACTCTGGGCTGGCCTACCCGACGTCTGGCTCATCTGAGTGTGCCCTGAGAACGAGATATGTGCAGCTCCTATCGGGATTTGTCGACACATTCGGGTGGTGTTGCTGGACTTGTTTTACCATTGTCGAAGTTGTCTTGTAGAACCGAAATACCGAGTCTGATCGGAATGTCTCGGGAGAAGGTATATCCTCCGTTGACCGTGAGAGCTTGTTATGGGCTAAGTTGGGACTCGCCTGCAGGGATTTGAACTTTCGAAAGCCGTGCCCGCGGTTATGGGCAGATGGGAATTATTAATGTCCTATTGTAGATAACATGAACCTTAACCTAATTAAAATGAATCAACCGCGTGTGTGACCATGATGGTATCTTCTCGGCAGAGTCCGGGAAGTGAACACGGTGTTGGAGTAATGTTTGCCGTAGGTTGTTCTTTAGTTCTTCGTTCGTGCTTTGCCTTCTCTTCTCGCTCTCTTTTGCGAACAGGTTAGCCACCATATATGCTAGTCGCTTGCTGCAGCTCCACATATTACCTTGCCTTACCTATAAGCTTAAATAGTCTTGATCGCGAGGGTGCGAGATTGCTAAGTCCCCGTGACTCACAGATTACTTCCAAACCAGATGCAGGGCCCGATGACTCTGTTCCAGATGATGCGCTTGAGCTCAAGTGGGAGTTCGACGAAGACTCACGCCGTTACTATGTGTCTTTTCCTGATGATCAGTAGTGGTGCCCAGTTGGGGCAATCGGGGCCGTGTCGCATGTTGGGGTTGATCTTTTATTTTGGTACCGTAGTCGGACCATGAGTGTATTGGATGATTGTAATGCTATTTATGAATTTGTTTGACGTGGCGAGTGTAAGCCAACTATGTTCCTTTTCCCCTATTATCTATTTTACATGGGTTGTTGTGAAGATTACCTTACTTGCGACATTGCGTTCAATGCGGTTATGCCTCTAAGTCGTGCTTCAACACGTAGGAGATATAGCCGCATCGAGGGCGTTACACCTACCACTTGCTTTATCATGCCTCCCATATTGCCATGTCAAGCCTCTAACCCACCTTTCCTAGCAAACCATTTTTTGGCTATGTTACCGCTTTGCTCAACCCTTCTTATAGTGTTGCTAGTTGTAATTGAAGATGAAGTTTGTTCCTTTTTGGAACATGGATTATTGTTGGGATATCATTATTATATCTTGTTTACTTTAATGCACCTATATACTTGGTAAAGGGTGGAAGGCTCGGCCTTATGCCTGGTGTTTTGTTCCACTCTTGCCGCCCTAGTTTCCGCCATACCGGTGTTATGTTCCTTGATTTTGTGTTCCTTACGCGGTTGGGTTATAATGGGAATCCCTTGACAGTTTGCCTTGAATAAAACTCCCCCAGCAAGGCCAACCTTGGTTTTACCATTTGCCACCTAGCCTTTTTCCCTTGGGTTCTGCAGACTCAAGGGTCATCTTTATTTTAACCCCCCCCCCCCCGGGGCCAGTGCTTGTCTAAGTGTTGGTCCGAACCTATCAGCAGCCGGTGGCCACCAGCAGCAACTCTGGGCTGGCCTACCGGAATCTTGGACAATCCGGTGTTGCCCTGAGAACGAGATATGTGCAGCTCCTATCAGGATGTCAGCACATCGGGCGGCTTTGCTAGTCTTGTTTTACCATTGTCGAAATGTCTTGTAACCGGGATTCTGAGTCTGATCGGGCCTTCCTGGGAGAAGGAATATCCTTCATTGACCGTGAGAGCTTGTGATGGGCTAAGTTGGGACACCCATGCAGGGTTTTGAACTTTCGAAAGCCGTGCCCGTGGTAATGGGCGGATGGGAATTTGTTAATGTCTGGTTGTAGAGAACTTGACACTTAACTTAATTAAAATGCATCAACCACGTGTGTAGCTGTGATGGTCTCTTCTCGGCGGAGTCCGGGAAGTGAACACGGTTCTTGTGTTATGCTTGAACTAAGTAGTTTCAGGAACACTTCTAGTTCATGATCGTGATTTGCTTCTCTTCTCGCTCCCATTTGCGTAAGTTAGCCACCATATATGCTAGTGCTTGTTGCAGCTCCACCTCACTACCTTTTCCTACCCATAAGCTTAAATAGTCTTGATCGTGAGGGTGTGAGATTGCTGAGTCCCCGTGACTCACAGATACTTCCAAAATAGTTGCAGGTGCCGATGATACCAGTGCAGGTGACGCAATCCAGCTCAAGTGGGAGCTCAATGAAGATCTTGTTCGTTGTGTTGTTTTGTTTCCTATTGATCAGTAGTGGAGCTCAGTCGGGGCGATCGGGGATCTAGCATTAGGGGTTGTCTTTCTTTATTTGGTTTTGTAGTCGGACCTTGATTGTATCTGATCGTGAGGGTGTGAGATTGTTGAGTCCCAGTGACTCACAGATTACTTCCAAAACCAGTTGAAGGTGCCGACGATACTGTGCAGGTGACGCAACCGAGCTCAAGGAGGAGCTAGATGAAGATCGTGTTCGTAGTCTTGTTTCATTTCTAGTTGATCAGTAGTGGAGCCAAGTTCGGGTCGATCAGGGGTCTTTTGCATTAGGGGTAGTCTTCTTTCATTTTAGTTCCGTAGTCGGACCTTGATTGTATCTGGATGATGTAATGCTATATTTATGTATTGTGTGAAGTGGCGATTGTAAGCCAACTCTGTACCTCTTTCTTATTCAGTACATGGGATGTGTAAAGATTACCCCTCTTGCGACATGCCTACAATGCGGTTATGCCTCTAAGTCGTGCTCCGACACGTGGGAGATATAGCCGCATCGTGGAGGTTACAAGTTGGTAATCAGAGCCTTCCCTGACTTAGGAGCCCCCTGCTTGATCGAATCACTAACGTTGTTGAGTCTATACCAAAACGTTTTGAGTCTTAGGATTATATATATCGGAGAGTAGGATTCTTTTTACTCCTCAGTCCCTTCGTCGCTCTGGTGAGTCCTCCTGACGTAGAGTTTTGACTCTTCTCTTCTTAAATTTCACGAAAAAAATTAGGATCACGCGGGTATCTTGGAATCGTTCTGATGGTTTTGTGACAAGAACATTGTTCTTGGTGCCTCCTGACATTTAGGGGTTGTGGCAGTGTCCCAGGGAGTTGAGCTCCGAGGTGTTGTCGTCACAATTTTATCGTTGCAGTTCTGGAATACCTGAGTTCGCCGACATCGAAAATCTCCTTTATGCAGTTGTTGGTGAGATAACCTCGACGCCACCTAGTACTGGGGTAGGAGTTCGGGAGTATTGCCATAACTCGTATAACGGATGCTTTTCGAAGGTTGAGGTAAATGATTTCCGAAGGTTTCTTAGTTATGTGTTGAAGGATGGATATAGCTGGATGTAGGATTTGTTAGTTTGGGTGAGATATTATGCTTCCCCTGTATCCCCAACACCTGATTGCATAACTAGAAAGTTTCGGGAGTTTATAAGTGGGAATTCAAGTAGCTCCTAGAATATCTTTCCAACAGACACATGATACGATATGGGGTCTATCATATGTATGTTTCCGGCTTATTTTGCAAGCCAATCCTTTGTTTTGTTTTGAGTTGTGGTATTCGAGTTGCTTCAATGTCAAGTGTTGATTCCATACCTTCCCCAAATGGTGTTCTCATACTCCTATGTGAATACCAATCCTTCATGATAATTAAGATTGTCATGTCAATCCTTTTCAACTGGTGTGCTCCTCTTCAAGTGGATCTGATCATTTTCAACATCTGCAAGTTCAACTCTAAGTATTCTCATTGGTGTTTGTTTCATCCGTCCCAAGTTGTCTTTGTTGTTCCCACCCTCCCACCCTTTTTCTTCGAGGACTCAGAGTTCTTAATCAAGTATCCATCTTATTGATGTGAAGTCTCTCCATTCTTTTCCGTCAATATTCTTATCCGGTGATTCTCATGAAGATACTAACAGAGCTTCAAGTTCATCATTCTTCGTTTGTTTTATCTTCTCTGGTGGATTCAATTCAAGCTTTGGTATTGAGCATAGTCCTTTCATTTTTCCAATGCTTTCTCATGTCGGTGCACCTCATCATCATTCCCCGCTTGCTATTCAATTGTTCCGGAGTACTGATGATATCTCAGGAGATTCGTGTTTCCATTGCTAATTCGCTTAAGCTATCTCGAGGTTGTTATCTTATTCAAACCATTTAATTCAACCGGCGCAATCTATCTTTTAAATCGTTCAATGGTGTTTCTTTTGAGTGGGCCCTAACCCACAGGTCTTGTCCTAGGATCTTACCTGACTCTTCTAATTTTGCGGAGTTATTTTTGAATTCATTTCAAAGTTGACGTAAGAATGAATCATCATTAGTCACATGTCTTTCTCCAAGATCTTTCAAATTCTTTTCATTGTTGGTTCAGCCTTTCTAATTTTCATTTTGGAGTGCCTCAACAAATCATGGTGGTGTTTCTCGTCGTCATTCTCGGAGTTTGAAGGCCAAAGAAGAGTTCTCCTCCAAATCTTATCCGTTCTCTCAAAGACTCGTGATTCTAGCTTGAGGCCATCCTCTCATAATTGTTTTCGATTGTGAGAATTCTTCTCACCCATCCGGAGCATTTCATGAGTTGTTTCCATTTCTTTCCTCTGAAGGCCATCTTTTCAAATATTATTCATTCTCAGTTTTCAGCTCTCGTTCTCCAAATCTTACCGGTGCATCGTTCAAATATCCTCTAATCAATTCATGATCTCTTCGTTATTATGTATCAAATTCCCTCAATTATCTTCATTCGTTCTCTAATTCTTCCCGGTGTTTCTTTATGTTTTCTTCATTCATTTTCAATTATTATGGTGGTCCTTTCAAGAGTTCTCTTCATTAGTTATCATATCAATTCATTCGTTCTTTCCAATCCTATCGGTGGTTTGTTGAAGACCTTCCCAAGTTTGCGGTATATCTATCTTAATCCTTTCTATCAGAATAAGTAGTATGCCAAATCCATTGTGTGCCATCAATTTAATTGATGAAGGATAAGAAAAATGTAATTCTTATTCTTGTTTCATCGAGTATATTCAACTCCTTATTCCGGAGGCTCATCAAAATCTTGGTTTCAATTGTTTCATCTTTTCTTTTCCCGGAGTCCCAAGCTCTCTCAATTATATCATCACGAAGCTCCATTTAAATCATCGCAAGGCTTCACCTTGTGTTTTCAACTTCTCTCTCCTTTCGTTTAATCATCCTTTTGTTACCAAAATTCTTCATGGAGGCTCTACATGATGGTGCATAAAGGATTTAATTCCTTCTCTAAGTGTTCATCGAGATTCTTTTCAGAGGAGTTCAAGCATTCTTCATCTTGCATTCCGAAGTGCATTCGTTCTATCCTATCTTTTGAGGTGGTGTTATGTCATTGTTGATAATTTCCCTTCGTGTTTCATGATTCACACGTTATCAAGAATGAGGTATTTAAATCCATTAATCTCTTTGTTGGAGTTATCTTGTGTCATATTTCACCTTAAGACTTCCCTATGGATTGTTGCTATTTAGGGTGCTCATAAATGACCCAAGTTCTTCATTTATCCTCCCGGTGAAATAAGTTTCTCGTCTCCTTGCTCATATCAGTCCAATCTATTGTTTTTCGTTAGTGGCAGAATTTCATCTCAAGAATTCGAGATGTTTTCCATAAGCCCACAACAATCTTACTCTTTTCGTTGTTGGTTTTCCAACAACTCCGTTCGACCCTTCTCCTAAAGATGCTTTTCAAGCTCATTTGAGGTAGAAGATGTTGTTTTCTCCTCCGTTCTTTTGATTCCTTCTTTACATTTGTTCCCAAGGCATTATGATGTTGCTCTCTTCGACCCATCTTTTTGTCTTGTCAAGATCATGTTCTTTTCCTTTGCTTATTCTGTTTCAACCGGAGTGGTTACTTGTCCTTTCTTGTCGCTGGAGCTTTTCATTCATGCCTTGCAACCTCAAGGTTTTTCGCAATGTTCCTTGTTCCTCTTTTCTAACGGAGTGTTTTCAACTTCGTTCACCTCGGTTGTATTCCTTTCTCGAAAAAATTTAACCTCTCAAACTTGAATTATTTTTCTATCTCTAAAATTGCCAAATCACTTTTGTCAGATAGTGCATAAATCCAGGGTTCCAGATATATATTTATATATCTCATATTCCTGACCAAAAACCCCTGAACATTCCCCATTGTTGACTGTTTACTCATATAAAAAGAAAAATTAAAAGAGTGGGGAAAGGCCCCTTTCCTCGGCTACTCGCTGGGCCTCTCCTTCCATCTGGCCCAGCAACCCAGCGCTGCAGCCACCTAGTGCCCTCCCGTGGTGAAACTCCACGTTTCAACCAGGTTGACCCCACCTGGCAGTCCCTCTCTTCCTCACCTTTCTCCTTCCTCTCGTTTTCCTCCTCTCCTCACAGTAAAAACACCCAGGCCGAGCGAACATGGCCACGAGGGCAGCCCCGGCCACGCACCTCCCCCCATAAGGCCTTGTTCGGTTAATCCCCACCACAAGGGGATTGCAGAGGATTGGAGAGATTTGATGTGGATTTTGACTTGCTGAGGATTTAATCCCTGCCAATCTACTCCAAACCCCTTAAAATCATGTGGAACCGAACAAGGCCTAAAGCCTCAGCCCCACGCCCTAGGGTTTTCTCTTCCCATTCCTCCCTTCCTCTGTGCCGCCGCCGCTCCAGGTGGGTCACCCACACGTCGCCGACGCCTTGGTCGGGGAGTGCCCGAGCTCTTCTCCGGCGTGAGGATCCTTTCCTTCGCCGCCATCTACTTCAGCGGGGAGTCTCGCGACCCTCTGCTCCGTCTTCCTCGTCTACGATCGCTTCCTCAGGACCCGGAGCTTCCTCCTCGACGCCTCTGCTTCTTCTTCGCGGATCAAGGACCATCGCCGATCAGTGCCTCCCCACGCCGCCTCCGTCGCCTCTCCATCCGATCTGTCATCACCAGAAACCCTGTGGTGAGCAGCCGCATCTCCTAGCTCCTTCATGTCGTCGATTTCTTTGTGTACGCGATGCACGCATCAGGTCGAGGCCACGGTCGGCATGCCGAGTGCCCGAGACAAGTTCATGCCCGACCTCAAGTTCCCTGTTGCACCCTTGCATGCTCACCAACATGCATGCCCCGCTGCACGCCCGCGTCTCCCTGTTTCTTGCACCACATCACCCACGCGCATGCTCACGCTCTCTGTTGCCTCACCGTGTCAAGCCTGGCTGCGTGCCTTGCCTCGCGTACCCATCTCCCCTACCTCACCGCACCATATCATGGCCCCGAGCCGAGCAACGCTCGAGCTTGAGGGGCCCGCAATCTCCGCTCAACCCCAACTCTCTCCGTTGTCATTTGTCCGCGTATTCACCGATCCGCATGGCCCCGAGTTCGTCCTCCATGGACGGCCTCGAGTTCGGCTCGTCTTCATCCTGTTGCTCTGGTCGATGATCCACATATATCCATTCATGCGCACGCCCACAGCACACACAGATCACGGCCCACGTCCGTGCTGCACGCCCGCGCCTTCGCCCTCGTTGCCGCGGCCGAGACGAGCTCCTGCTCGAGCTCGCTCTGGAAGCCATTGTTTTGCCGCTCGCACACCCACACGACACCGGCTAGCAGCAGCCGTTCGTTTCCGCGCACTTGCAGCCTCACCGTGCCCCTATTCCGCAACCCCGCTGCCGCATCCTGAACCCTGCCGCGCCACCGTTGCTTGCCAGCGTCGTCGCCTTCTTCTCTCCCAACGAAGAGGAAGCCAGCTTCCTCTTGGTACTGGTTCAAAACGAACACTGCCTACCTTGTGTCAAACACCCCGAGCCTAGCTGAGTGGTTTAGCCCTCTCCCGCATAAACAGCAGACCCAGGTTCGAAACCCTATCGGGCCGTGGTGAAATGCCATATTTTTACCATTTTAGTCTCTATGACAGTGGGACCTCACTCGTCATCCTCTCTGTCTCACTCACACCCAGCTCTCACTCGGGCCAAGTCCTCCTGGGCTGCTGCAGGTTGCTGCAATCAGGCCCATGCATATTTTTTCCAGTCTGTGTATTTTAGCATTTTCCAATGCACTCTTATTTACTCAAATGCCACTGTTTTGCATTGTTGATAATTAAAGTTCCATGGATCCAAATGAAACATGGCATATATGCATTTTTCTCATATTTTCATGTTCTTTAACAGTATGCAACTTTCACCCTTGTTAAAGATGTTTAAGATGTTGTTTGTTTAAATTTTGCTCAAATGACATGTTAAAATGATTTAATTCATAACTTAATAACCATAGCTCCAAACCTAATAAACTTTATATGTAAATGGGGTAGAAAAATGCCTAGATTAACTTGGTTCACTTTCTTTGCATGTTTAACAACCCTAAAATTGTGTTTAGGGCAGAACAGTACCAAATCCATTAATATGCACATGAGGATTATTCGGACTTGTTGCTTGTTGTTCCGGCCTCATTTAAACTTGCCTAGATAGGTAGTTTTACTTTGCTTCACCCCTTGCCATGCTAAACAACATTTAATATTGTTGAGTACATAAACGACAAAGAACTAAATAAGTCATGTGGTGTTTTCTTCAATATGTAACTCCGTGGCTTATTGAGCTCCACTTAATTTGTAGTGTTGTTTGTTGCACTTTGCCATGCTATGCCTCTTTAAACCGAACATGCATCATACTTGGTTGTGCATCATGCCATGTTTTTGTGATGGTTGTTTACTATGTTGCTTGCTTCTTTCCGGGTTGCTTCCCTCGTTAGCTTCGGTTCCGTTTCGAAGTTGTGAGGATTCGTTCGACTATGTCTGTTTGTCTTCTTCATGGACTCGTTCTTCTTCCTTGCAGGATCTCATGCAAGATGACCATACCCTCGAAATTACTTCTATCTTTTCTTGCTAGTTGTTCGCTCTATTGCTATGCCGCGATACCTACCACTTGCTTTATCATGCCTCCCATATTGCCATGTCAAGACTCTAACCCACCTTTCCTAGCAAACCGTTGTTTGGCTATGTTACCGCTTTGCTCAACCCTTCTTATAGCGTTGCTAGTTGTAGGTGAAGATGAAGTTAGGATGTTCAGTTAGGATGTTTTGTAGATAATGTTGCTAGAGTGATCCATGCCTCTTTTGAGCATGTTCAGTTAGGATGTTTTGTAGATAATGTTATGCTCTATCCATCCATGTCTTTGTTTGCAATTATGGAGTACCCTAGCATGACTAAATATTGCTCTACTTTTGCTATAAAATGTTCCTGGCAGATTGTTTATGTGTTAAGAAATTTTGCCGAGGTTGTTGTAGTTTATCCGTGTATGCTATGGGAGTGTTCTTGCCATGTTTAGCTTCTATGCCATGTATACTTTCTGGGTGTATGCTTAGTTTGTCATGAAATGCTTTGTGGTGAGTGCATCAAGCTCGTAAACATGCCTACGTGAATCTGTTTTGCCATGTTCCAGTTTTCTGCTAAGTCTGAATCTGTTAACGAAACTTGCTATGTTCACATGGTTGCCATCGTATTTTTTGATCCCTTTTGGCTTATGGTCAATAAGGGACTTTTGTTGTATGCTTTGGGTAGCTTCATGCCATGCCTTGATTTTCCATGATATGTTCCTGTAGCATGTTTTTATCTTGCTCTAAACATTGCTTCCTGATGTGAAATTCCTGCCATGTTGTTATTTTCACCAAGTCTGTGAACCTGATATCTTTTGCACTTTTGCCATGCTTGTTTGAACCTGCTATTGAGTGATTTAGCCGTAGCTCGGTGTTCATCTTTTGTAAAGCATCTTGAGTGGATCAATGCCATGTGCTTTGTTGTTATGTTAGAGTGCAGTAGCTTACTTTCTTGTTTCATTCTAGATGGCATCGTGCAGTTAATCATAGCTTTGTGCCATTATTGTTTTGCTTGCCATTTGCAAACTGTGCATCCGATTCCGGTGATCTTTATATCGATTTCGACCGAAATCAACTCATCTTTCCAGCGGCACTCTTGGTTTGCCAAGTTGAGGCCTGGTTCAATATTTCCCTTCTGAAACACGCATATGCATTGCATATCACATCCCGCATATCATGCCATGTTTTGCATCATGTTGCTTGCGCATTGCACCGTGGTTGATTGTGTTTCTTTTGCTTCTGTTCTTGCCTTGGGTAGAGCCGGGTGACGAGTTCGTGGTCGAGGAACCCGTTGAGTATTCTTACGAGGTTCAAGCTTTCGTCTTCTCGGAGAACTTTGCAGGCAAGATGACCATACCCTCAAAATCACTTATATTTTTGCTTGCTAGTTGCTCGCTCTATTGCTATGCCTATGCCGCGATACCTACCACATGCTTTATCATGCCTCCCATATTGCCATGTCAAGCCTCTAACCCACCTTGTCCTAGCAAACCGTTGTTTGGCTATGTTACCGCTTTGCTCAGCCCCTCTTATAGCGTTGCTAGTTGCAGGTGAAGATGAAGATGAAGTTTGTTCCATGTTGGAACATGTTTATTGTTGTGACATCATAATATCTCTTATTTAATTAATGCACCTATATACTTGGTAAAGGGTGGAAGGCTCGGCCTTATGCCTGGCGTTTTGTTCCACTCTTGTCGCCCTAGTTTCCATCATACCGGTGTTATGTTCCTTGATTTTGCGTTCCTTACGCGGTTGGGTGATAATGGGAACCCCTTGACAGTTCGCCTTGAATAGAACTCCTCCATCAAGGACCAACCTTGGTTTTACATTTGCCTAACAACCTATAACCTTCCCTTGGGTTTTCGCGAGCCCGAGGGTCATCTTTATTTTAAACCCCCGGGCCAATGCTCCTCTAAGTGTTGGTCCAACCTGTCAGCTGTCGGTGGCCACCAGGGGCAGCTCTGGGCTGGCCTACCGGAACCTTGGACAATCCAGTGTGCCCTTAGAACGAGATATGTGAAACTCCTATCGGGATTTGTCGGCACATTCAGGCGGCTTTGCTGGACTTGTTTTACCATTGTCGAAATGTCTTGTAACCGGGATTCTGAGACTGATCGGGTCTTCCCTCTAGAAGGAATATCCTTTGTTGACCGTGAGAGCTTGTGATGGGCTAAGTTGGGACACCCCTGCAGGGTTTGAACTTTTGAAAGCCGTGCCTGCGGTTATGGGCAGATGGGAATTTGTTAATATCCGGTTGTAGAGAACTTAACACTTAACCTAATTAAAGTACATCAACCGTATGTGTAGCCGTGATGGTCTCTTTTCGGCGGTGTTAGGGAAGTGAACACGGTGTTGGAGTTATGCTTGAACGTAAGTAGTTCTAGGATCACTTCTTGATCTTTGTAGCTTCTCGACCGTGCTTTGCCTTCTCTTCTCGCTCTCTTTTGCGTATGCTAGTGCTTGCTGCAGCTCCACCTCACTACCCCTTTCCTACCCATAAGCTTAAATAGTCTTGATCGTGAGGGTGTGAGATTGTTGAGTCCCCGTGACTCACAAATTCCTTCCAAAACCAGTTGAAGGTGCCGACGATACCGTGCAGGTGATGCAACCGAGCTCAAGGAGGAGCTCGATGAAGATCGTGTTCGTAGTCTTGTTTCGTTTCTAGTTGATCAGTAGTGGAGCCTAGTTGGGGTCGATCGGGGTTCTTTTGCATTAGGGATAGTCTTCTTTCATTTTGGTTCCGTAGTCGGACCTTGATTGTATCTGGATGATGTAATGCTATATTTATGTATTGTGTGAAGTGGCGATTGTAAGCCAACTCTATACCTCTTTCTTATTCAGTACATGGGATGTGTAAAGATTACCCCTCTTGCGACATGCCTACAATGCGGTTATGCCTCTAAGTCGTGCTCCGACACGTGGGAGATATAGCCGCATCGTGGGTGTTACAAGTTGGTAATCAGAGCCTTCCCCGACTTAGGAGCCCCCTGCTTGATCGAATCACTAACGTTGTTGAGTCTAGACCAAAATGTTTTGAGTCTTAGGATTATATATATCGGAGAGTAGGATTCTTTTTACTCCTCAGTCCCTTCGTTGCTCTGGTGAGGCCTCCTGACGTAGAGTATTGACTCTTCTCTTCTTAAATTTCATGAAAAAAATTAGGATCACAGGGGTATCTTGGAATCGTTCTGATGGTTTTTTGACAAGAACATTGTTCTTGGTGCCTCCTGACATTTAGGGGTTGTGGCAGTGTCCCGGGGAGTTGAGCTCCGAGGTGTTGTCATCACAATTTTATCGTTGCAATTCTGGAATACCTGAGTTCGCCGACATCGAAAATCTCCTTTATGCAGTTGTTGGTGAGATAACCTCGATGCCACCTAGTACTGGGGCAGGAGTTCGGGAGTATTGCCATAACTCGTATAACGGATGCTTTTCGAAGGTTGAGGTAAATGATTTCCGAAGGTTTCTTAGTTATGTGTTGAAGGATGGATATAGCTGGATGTAGGATTTGTTAGTTTGGGTGAGATATTATGCTTCCCCTGTATCCCCAACACCTGATTGCATAACTAGAAAGTTTCAGGAGTTTATAAGTGGGAATTCAAGTAGCTCCTAGAATATCTTTCCAACAGACACATGATACGATATGGGGTCTATCATATGTATGTTTCCGGCTTATTTTGCAAGCCAATCCTTTGTTTTGTTTTGAGTTGTGGTATTCGAGTTGCTTCAATGTCAAGTGTTGATTCCATACCTTCCCCAAATGGTGTTCTCATACTCCTATGTGAATACCAATCCTTCATGATAATTGAGATTGTCATGTCAATCCTTTTCAACCGGTGTGCTCCTCTTCAAGTGGATCTGATCATTTTCAACATCTGCAAGTTCAACTCTAAGTATTCTCATCGGTGTTTGTTTCATCCGTCCCAAGTTGTCTTACCCTCCCACCCTTTTTCGTCGAGGACTCAGAGTTCTTAATCAAGTATCCATCTTATTGATGTGAAGTCTCTCCATTCTTTTCCGTCAATATTCTTATCCGGTGATTCTCATGAAGATACTAACGGAGCTTCAAGTTCATCATTCTTTGTTTGTTTTATCTTCTCTGGTGGATTCAATTCAAGCTTTGGTATTGAGCATAGTCCTTTCATTTGTCCAATGCTTTCTCATGTCGGTGCACCTCATCATCATTCCCCGCTTGCTATTCAATTGTTCCGGAGTGCTGATGATATCTCAGGAGATTCGTGTTTCCATTGCTAATTCGCTTAAGCTATCTCGAGGTTGTTATCTTATTCAAACCATTTAATTCAACCGGCGCAATCTATCTTTTAAATCGTTCAATGGTGTTTCTTTTGAGTGGGCCCTAACCCACAGGTCTTGTCCTAGGATCTTACCTGACTCTTCTAATTTTGCGGAGTTATTTTTGAATTCATTTCAAAGTTGATGTAAGAATGAATCATCATCAGTCACATGTCTTTCTCCAAGATCTTTCAAATTCTTTTCATTGTTGGTTCAGCCTTTCTAATTTTTATTTCAGAGTGCCTCAACAAATCATGGTGGTGTTTCTCGTCGTCATTCTCGGAGTTTGAAGGCCAAAGAAGAGTTCTCCTCCAAATCTTATCCGTTCTCGCAAAGACTCGTGATTCTAGCTTGAGGCCATCCTCTCATAATTGTTTTCGATTGTGAGAATTCTTCTCACCCATCCGAAGCATTTCATGAGTTGTTTCCATTTCTTTCCCCTGAAGTCCATCTTTTCAAATATTATTCATTCTCATTTTCCAGCTCCCGTTCTCCAAATCTTACTGGTGCATCGTTCAAATATCCTCTAATCAATTCATGATCTCTTCATTATTATGTATCAAATTCCCTCAATTATCTTCATTCGTTCTCTAATTCTTCCCGGTGTTTCTTTATGTTTTCTTCATTCATTTTCAATTCTTATGGTGGTCCGTTCAAGAGTTCTCTTCATTAGTTATCATATCAATTCATTCGTTCTTTCCAATCCTATCGGTGGTTTGTTGAAGACCTTCCCAAGTTTGCGGTATATCTATCTTAATCCTTTCTATCAGAATAAGTAGTATGCCAAATCCATTGTGTGCCATCAATTTAATTGATGAAGGATAAGCAAAATTTAATTCTTATTCTTGTTTCATCGAGTATATTCAACTCCTTATTCCGGAGGCTCATCAAATTCTTGGTTTCAATTGTTTCATATTTTCTTTTCCCGGAGTGCCAAGCTCTCTCAATTATATCATCACGAAGCTCCATTTAAATCATCGCAAGGCTTCACCTTGTGTTTTCAACTTCTCTTTCCTTTCGTTTAATCATCCTTTTGTTACCGAAATTCTTCATGGAGGCTCTACATGATGGTGCATAAAGGATTTAATTCCTTCTTGAAGTGTGCATCGAGATTCTTTTCAGAGGAGTTCAAGCATTCTTCATCTTGCATTCCGAAGTGCATTCGTTCTATCTTATCTTTTGAGGTGGTGTTATGTCATTGTTGATAATTTCCCTTCGTGTTTCATGATTCACAAGTTATCAAGAATGAGGTATTTAAATCCATTAATCTCTTTGTTGGAGTTATCTTGTGTCATATTTCACCTTAAGCCTTCCCTATGGATTGTTGCTATTTGGGGTGCTCATAAATGACCCAAGTTCTTCATTTATCCTCTTGGTGAAATAAGTTTCTCGTCTCCTTGCTCATATCAGTCCAATCTATTGTTTTTCGTTAGTGGAAGAATTTCACCTCAAGAATTCGAGATGTTTTCCATAAGCCCACAACAATCTTACTCTTTTCGTTGTTGGTTTTCCAACAACTCCATTCGACCCTTCTCCTAAAGATGCTTTTAAAGCTCATTTGAGGTAGAAGATGTTGTTTTCTCCTCCGTTCTTTTGATTCCTTTTTTACATTTGTTCCCAAGGCATTGTGATGTTGCTCTCTTCGACCCATCATTTTGTCTTGTCAAGATCATGTTCTTTTCCTTTGCTTATTCTGTTTCAACCGGAGTGGTTACTTGTCCTTTCTTGTCGCTGGAGCTTTTCATTCATGCCTTGCAACCTCAAGGTTTTTCGCAATGTTCCTTGTTCCTCTTTTCTAACGGAGTGTTTTCAACTTCGTTCACCTCAGTTGTATTCCTTTCTCGAAATTTTTTAACTTCTCAAGGTTCTTTGGTTTCACTCGTTTGTCAAAGAAGGAACTTTGTTTTACCTCTTCCTCTTCCATTCTCCCCGGTGCCATCCTAGATCTCGGGACGAGATCCTCTCATAGTGGTGGAGTGTTGTGACGCCCCAAGGCCGATGATCCAGGTGCCTTCCATGGTTTCCGAGATTCGTCATGTGATTTGTTTTGTTTGTTGCATTATCATAATTAGTTTGCATATTTTATTCCTCTAGGTTGATACCATGATCATGTTGAGTGCTTTGTCATATCTTTGCTTCTTGCACCATGCTCATCTCTTTTGGTTATAATGCATTGCCATGCTCATCTCATCGTCATATTGCATTATGTTGTTGCCATGATCATCTTGTGCATTGCCCCTTATACATGTTGTGTGTTGCTCTAGTTGATGTGTTTACATCACCCCTTGCCATCTCTCTCTCTCTCAAACCTTGGCCATGCATCATCACATCTTGCTTGTTTCTTCTTTCATGATTCTTTTGCAAGTGACATTTTCCCCTCTTCCATTAATGTTCACTTATTTCCTGTTAATCATGCACCTTGTCTACACCCTCTCTACCAAATTTCATCTATTTTGTAGTTGCTTTGGTAGGGTTCAAAAATGGCTCAAGTTTGAATTAAATTCAAACTTGAATTATTTTTTCTATCTCTAAAATTGCCAAATCACTTTTGTCAGATAGTGCATAAATCCAGGGTTCCAGATATATATTTATATATCTCATATTCCTGACCAAAAACCCCTGAACGTTCCCCATTGTTGACTGTTTACTCATATAAACAGAAAAATTAAAAGAGAGGGGAAAGGCCCCCTACCTCGGCTACTCATTGGGCCTCTCCTTCCATCCGGCCCAGCAACCCTGCGTTGCAGCCACCTAGTGCCTTCCCGTGGTGAAACTCCATGTTTCAACCAGGTTGACCCCACCTGGCGGTCTCTCTCTTCCTCACCTTTCTCCTTCCTCTCATTTTCCTCCTCTCCTCACAGTAAAAACACCCAGGCCGAGCGCACATGGCCACGAGGGCAGCCCCGGCCACGCACCTCCCCCCATAAAGCCTTGTTCGGTTAATCCCCACCACAAGGGGATTGCAGAGGATTGGAGAGATTTGATGTGGATTTTGACTTGCTGAGGATTTAATCCCTGCCAATCTGCTCCAAACCCCTTAAAATCATGTGGAACCGAACAAGGACTAAAGCCTCAGCCCCACGCCCTAGGGTTTTCTCTTCCCATTCCTCCCTTCCTCCGCGCGGCCGCCGCTCTAGGTAGGTTGCCCACACGTCGCCGACGCCATGGTCGGGGAGAGCCCGAGCTCTTCTCCGGCGTGAGGATCCTTTCCTTCACCGCCGTCTACTTCAGCGGGGAGTCTTGCGACCCTCTGCTCCGTCTTCCTCGTCTACGATCGCTTCCTCAGGACCCGGAGCTTCCTCCTCGACGCCTCTGCTTCTTCTTCGCGGATCGAGGACCATCGCCACTCAGCGCCTCCCCACGCCGCCTCCGTCGCCTCTCCATCCGATCTGTCATCACCAGAAACTCCGTGGTGAGCAGCCGCGTCTCCTAGCTCCTTCTTGTCATCGATTTCTTTGTGTACGCGATGCACGCATCAGGTCGAGGCCACGGTCGGCATGCCGAGTGCCCGAGACAAGTTCATGCCCGACCTCGAGTTCCCTGCTGCACCCTTGCACGCTCACCAACATGCATGCCCCGCTGCACGCCCGCGCCTCCCTGTTTCTTGCACCACATCACCCACGCGCATGCTCACGCTCTCTGTTGCCTCACCGTGCCATGCCTGGCTGTGTGCCTTGCCTCGCGTACCCATCTCCCCTGCCTCACCGCGCCATATCATTGCCCCGAGCCAAGCAACGCTCGAGCTTGAGGGCCCCGCAATCTCCGCTCCTCCCCAACTCTCTCCGTTGTCGTTTGTCCGCGTATTCACCGATCCGCATGGCCCCGAGTTCGTCCTGCATGGACGGCCTCGAGTTCGGCTCGTCTTCATCCTGTTGCTCTGCTCGATGATCCACACATATCCATTCATGCGCACGCCCACAGCACACACAGATCATGGCCCACGTCCGTGCTGCACGCCCGCGCCTTCGCCCTCGTTGTCGCGGCCGAGACGAGCTCCTGCTCGAGCTCGCTCTCGAAGCCATTGTTTTACTGCTCGCACACCCACACGACACCGGCTAGCAGCAGCCGTTCATTTCCGTGCCCTTGCAGCCTCACCGTGCCCCTATTCCGCAACCCCGCTGCCGCATCCTGAACCCTGCTGTGCCGCCGTAGCTCGCCGGCGTCGTCGCCTTCTTCTCTGCCAATGAAGAGGAAGCCAGCTTCCTCTTGGTACTGGTTCAAAATGAACACTGCCTACCTTATGTCAAACACCCCGAGCCTAGCCGAGTGGTTCAGCCCTCTCCCGCATAAACAGCAGACCCAGGTTCGAAACCCCATCGGGCCGTGGTGAAATGCCATATTTTTACCATTTTAGTCTTTATGACAGTGGGACCTCACTCGTCATCCTCTCTGTCTCACTCACACCCAACTCTCACTCGGGCCAAGTCCTCCTGGGCCGCTGCAGGTTGCTGCAATCAGGCCCATGCATATTTTTTCCAGTCTGTGTATTTTAGCATTTTCCAATGCACTCTTATTTACTCAAATGCCACTGTTTTGCATTGTTGATAATTAAAGTTCCATGCATCCAAATGAAACATGTCATATACGCATTTTGCTCATATTTTCATGTTCTTTAACAGTATGCAACTTTCACCCTTATTAAAAATGTTTAAGATGTTTTTTTAAAATTTTGCTCAAATGACATGTTAGAATGATTTAATTCATAACTTAATAACCATAGCTCCAAACCTAATAAACTTTATATGTAAATGGGGTAGAAAATTGCCTAGTTTAACTTGGTTCACTTTATTTGCATGTTTAACAACCCTAAAATTGTGTTTAGGGCAGAACAGTACCAAATCCATTAATATGCACATGAGGATTATCCGGACTTGTTGCTTGTTGTTCCGGCCTCATTTAAACTTGCCTAGATAGGTAGTTTTACTTTGCTTCACCCCTTGCCATGCTAAAAAACATTTAATATTGTTGAGTACATAAACGACAGAGAACTAAATAAGTCATGTGGTGTTTTCTTCAATATGCAACTCCGTGGCTTATTGAGCTCCACTTAATTTCTAGTGTTGTTTGTTGCACTTTGCCATGCTATGCCTCTTTAAACCGGACATGCATCATACTTGGTTGTGCATCATGCCATGTTTTTGTGATGGTTGTTTACTATGTTGCTTGCTTCTTTCCGGGTTGCTTCTCTCGTTAGCTTCGGTTCCGTTCCGGAGTTGTGAGGATTCGTTCGACTACGTCTGTTTGTCTTCTTCATGGACTCGTTCTTCTTCCTTGCAGGATCTCATGCAAGATGACCATACCCTCGAAATCACTTCTATCTTTTCTTGCTAGTTGTTCGCTCTATTGCTATGCCGCGATACCTACCACTTGCTTTACATGCCTCCCATATTGCCATGTCATGACTCTAACCCACCTTTCCTAGAAAACCGTTGTTTGGCTATGTTACCGCTTTGCTCAACCCTTCTTATAGCGTTGCTAGTTGTAGGTGAAGATGAAGTTAGGATGTTCAGTCAGGATGTTTTGTAGATAATGTTGCTAGAGTGATCCATGCCTCTTTTGAGCATGTTCAGTTAGGATGTTTTGTAGATAATGTTATGCTCTATCCATCCATGTCTTTGTTTGCAATTATGAAGTACCCTAGCATGACTAAATATTTCTCTACTTTTGCTATAAAATGTTCCTGGCAGATTGTTTACGTGTTAAGAAATTTTGCCGAGGTTGTTGTAGTTGATCCGTGCATGCTATGGGAGTGTTCTTGCCATGTTTAGATTCTATGCCATATATACTTTCTGGGTGTATGCTTAGTTTGTCATGCAATGCCTTGTGGTGAGTGCATCGAGCTCGTAAACATGCCTACGTGAATTTGTTTTGCCATGTTCCAGTTTTCTGCTAAGTCTGAATCTGTTAACGAAACTTGCTATGTTCACATGGTTGCCATCGTATTTTCTGATCCCTTTTGGCTTATGGTCAATAAGGGACTTTTGTTGTATGCTTTGAGTAGCTTCATGCCATGCCTTGATTTTCCATGATATGTTCCTGTAGCATGTTGTTATCTTGCTCTAAACATTGCTTCCTGATGTGAAATTCCTGCCATGTTGTTATTTTCACCAAGTCTGTGAACCTGAAATCTTTTGTACTTTTGCCATGCTTGTTTGAACCTGCTATTGAGTGATTTAGCCGTAGCTCAGTGTTCATCTTTTGTCAAGCATCTTGAGTGGATCACTGCCATGTGCTTTGTTGTTTTGTTAGAGTGTAGTAGCTTACTTTCTTGTTCCATTCTAGATGGCATCATGCAGTTAATCGTACCTTTGTGCCATTATTGTTTTGCTTGCCATTTGCAAACTGTGCATCCGATTCCGGTGATCTTTATATCGATTTCGACCGAAATCAACTCATCTTTCCAGCGGCACTCTTGGTTTGCCAAGTTGAGGCCTGGTTCAATCTTTCCCTTCTGAAACACGCATATGCATTGCATATCACATCCCGCATATCATGCCATGTTTTGCATCAGGTTGCTTCCGCATTGCACCGTGGTTGATTGTGTTTATTTTGCTTCTATTCTTGCCTTGGGTAGAGCCGGGTGACGAGTTCGTGGTCGAGGAACCCGTTGAGTATGCTTACGAGGTTCAAGCTTTCGTCTTCTCGGAGAACTTTGCAGGCAAGATGACCATACCCTCAAAATCACTTATATCTTTGCTTGCTAGTTGCTCACTCTATTGCTATGCCTATGCCGCGATACCTACCACATGCTTTATCATGCCTCCCATATTGCCATGTCAAGCCTCTAACCCACCTTGTCCTAGCAAACCGTTGTTTGGCTATGTTACCGCTTTGCTCAGCCCCTCTTATAGCATTGCTAGTTGCAGGTGAAGATGAAGATGAAGTTTGTTCCATGTTGGAACATGTTTATTGTTGGGATATCACAATATCTCTTATTTAATTAATGCACCTATATACTTGGTAAAGGGTGGAAGGCTCGGCCTTGTGCCTGGCGTTTTGTTCCACTCTTGCCGCCCTAGTTTCCGTCATACCGGTGTTATGTTCCTTGATTTTGCGTTCCTTCCGCGGTTGGGTGATAATGGGAACCCCTTGACAGTTCGCCTTGAATAGAACTCCTCCATCAAGTCCCAACCTTGGTTTCACATTTGCCTAACAACCTATAACTTTCCATTGGGTTTTCGCGAGCCCGAGGGTCATCTTTATTTTAAACCCCCGGGCCAGTGCTCCTCTGAGTGTTGGTCCAACCTGTCAGCTGCCGGTGGCCACCAGGGGCAGCTCTGGGCTGGCCTACCGGAACCTTGGACAATCCAGTGTGCCCTTAGAACGAGATATGTGCAACTCCTATCGGGATTTGTCATCACATTCAGGCAGCTTTGCTGGACTTGTTTTACCATTGTCGAAATGTCTTGTAACCGGGATTCTGAGACTGGTCGGGTCTTCCCTCTAGAAGGAATATCCTTTGTTGACCATGAGAGCTTGTGATGGGCTAAGTTGGGACACCCCTGCAGGGTTTGAACTTTTGAAATCCGTGCCTGCGGTTATGGGCAGATGGGAATTTGTTAATGTCCGGTTGTAGAGAACTTTACACTTAACCTAATTAAAATACATCAACCGTGTGTGTAGCCGTGATGGTCTCTTTTCGGCGGTGTCCGGGAAGTGAACACGGTGTTGGAGTTATGCTTGAACGTAAGTAGTTCTAGGATCACTTCTTGATCTTTGTAGCTTCTCGACCGTGCTTTGCCTTCTCTTCTCGCTCTCTTTTGCGTATGCTAGTGCTTGCTACAGCTCCACCTCACTACCCCTTTCCTACCCATAAGCTTAAATAGTCTTGATCGCGAGGGTGTGAGATTGTTGAGTCCCCGTGACTCACAGATTACTTCCAAAACCAGTTGAAGGTGCCGACGATACCGTGTAGGTGACGCAACTGAGCTCAAGGAGGAGCTCGATGAAGATCGTGTTTGTAGTCTTGTTTCGTTTCCAGTTGATCAGTAGTGGAGCCCAGTTGGGGTCGATCGGAGGTATTTTGCATTAGGGGTAGTCTTCTTTCATTTTGGTTCCGTAGTCGGACCTTGATTGTATCTGGATGATGTAATGCTATATTTATGTATTGTGTGAACTGGCGATTGTAAGCCAACTCTGTACCTCTTTCTTATTCAGTACATGGGATGTGTAAAGATTACCCCTCTTGCGACATGCCTACAATGCGGTTATGCCTGCCTCTACGTCGTGCTCCGACACGTGGGAGATTTAGCCGCATCGTGGGTGTTACAAGTTGGTAATCAGAGCCTTCCCCGACTTAGGAGCCCCCTGCTTGATCGAATCGCTGGCGTTGTTTGAGTCTAGAAAAATGTTTTGAGTCTTTTAGGATTATATATATCGGAGAGTAGGATTCTTTTTACTCCTCAGTCCCTTCGTCGCTCTGGTGAGGCCTCCTGACATAGAGTTTTGACTCTTCTCTTCCCAAATTTCATGAAAAAAAATTAGGATCACGCGGGTATTTCCGGCTTATTCTGCGAGCCAATCCTTTGTTTGTTTTGAGTTGTGGTATTCGAGTTGCTTCGAAGTCAAATGTTGATTCCATACCCTTTCTAAGCGGTGTTCTCATATTTCTTTGGGAATACTAATCCTTCTTGATCATCGAGATTGTCATATCAATCTTTTTCAACCGGCGTGTTCCTCTTCAAGTGGATCTGCTCTTTTCAACATCCACAAGATCAATTATCAGTTCTTTTCAACGGTGTTCATTTCTTCCATCCCAAGTTGCCTTTGTTTTCCCAACCTCCCACCCTTTTCCTTCAAGGATTTGGATTTTTGAATCAATTATCATGTTAATGATGCGAAGTCTCTCCATTCTTTTCCGTCAATGTTTTACCCGGTGGTCCTCTTAAAGATGCTCTACTAGTTCATTATTCTTCATTCTCTTTTCTTCTTTGGTGGTTTTAATTCAAACTTTGTTGATCATATCCTTTCCTCGTTTCAAAAGTTTTATCATGTCGGTGCACCTCTTAATCTGTCACTTTTCGCTATTCAATTGTTCCGGAGTGCTCAAGATATCTCGAAGATTCGCGTTTCCACTCTGCATTCGTTCAAGCTCTTTCGAGATTGTTATCTCATTCAAGACATTTAATTCAACCGATGCAATCTCTCTTTTCAAGTAATCGTTCAATGGTGTTTCTTTTGAGTGGGCCCTAACCCACAGGTCTTTTCCCAGGATCTTACCTGACTCTTCTAATTTTTCCCAGAGTTATTCTCAATTTTTTCGAAGTTTGACGTAAGAATGAATTTTCATCAGTCAATTGCCTTCTCCAATATCGCTTTCAAATTCTTTTTGTCGTTGGCTCAACCTCTTCACTTTTGATTATTCCGGAGTGTCTAAATAATTCATGGTGGTGTTTCTCGTCGTAATTCTCGGATTTGAAGACCGAAGAAGAGTTTCTCTTAAATCTTGCTTCATTCTCTTCAATATTCATGGTTCTAGCTTGACGCCATCCTCTCATAATTGTTTTCGATTGTGAGAATTCTTTTCACCTATCCGGAGAAATTCTAGATTTTTTTAGTTTGATTCTCCGGAGGCCATCATCTCAAAATTATTCATTCTCAGCTTTTAGCTCTTATTCTCGAAATCTTACCGGTGCATCGCTCAAGTACTCTCTAATCAGTTCACGATCTCTTCGTTCTCTTGTATCTAAACTCTCTCATGTATCTTCGTTCATCTGCTTATTCTTACCGGTGATTCATCCCTTTACTTCGTTCGTTTTTCAATTCTTATGGTGGTGTGTTCAAGAGATTTCTCTTCTTTCGTTATCATATCAATCCATTCGTTCTTTCCAATCCTACCGGTGGATCGTTGAAGACCTTCCCAAGTTGAGCAATATCTCTCTTCAATCTTGTTTCATCGAGAATAAGTAGTATGCCAAATCGTTGATTGTCATCAATTTAATTGATGATGGATAAGCATAATGTAATTCTTATTTTAGTTTCATCGAGTAAATTCAATTCCTTAATCTGGAGGCTCATCAAGTTCTCCGTTTAAATTGTTTCATCTTTTCTTTTGCCATAGTTCCAAGCTCTCATCATCACGAAGATCCATCTAAATCATTGCAAGGTTTCACCGTGTGTTTTGAACTTCTCTTTCCTTTCGTTAGATCATCCTTTTGTTACCGGAGTTCTTCATGGAGGCTCTACATGATGGTTCATCAAGGATTTAATTCCTTCTCAAAGTGTTCATCAAGATTCTTTTCAAACGAGCTCAAGGATTCTTCATCTTGCATTCCAAAGTGCAATTCTTTCATATCTAATCTTTTGAGGTGGTGTTATGTCATTGTTGATAATGTTCCTTCGTGTTTCATGATTCACAAGTTTTCAAGAGTGACATATCTAAATCCATCATTTTCTCTTCTCTCAAGACATCTTTTCAACCAATCATTCTCTTCATTGGCATTATCTTGGGTTATATTTCACCTAAAGTCTTCCCTAAGGATTGTTGCTAATTATGGTGCTTATAAATGATCCAAGTTCTTCATTTATCCTTCCGGTGTGATATAGTTTCTCGTCTCCTTGTTGATATCAATCCAAATCCATTGGTTCCATTAGTGGCAGAACTTTACCTCATAATTTTGAGATGTCTTCTATAAGTCCATATCAAGCTTATCCTTTTCGCTGTTGATTCCCAACAACCCCGTGCAATCCTTTCTTGCAAGGATGTTTTCCAAGTTCAATTGTGGTAGAAGTTGTCATTTTCTTCTCCGTTCTTTTGTTCCGACGATCTACCTTTGATTCCTTCACCCGGAGGCATTGTGTTGTTGATCTCTTTGTTCCATCACCTCATTTTTGCCAAGATCATATTCTTTTCATGTTTATCCATTTAACCGAAGTGGTGTGTCCTCTTCTCAAGTTCTTTCCATCTTGTCAAGTTATTGTTCTATTCATTCCATGTTCAACTGGAGTGATGTCAAATTATGTCATTCTTGTTCCTTGGCTATCTCGTCATACCGGTGTGGTCTCATATTCTTTTGGTTCATTAAGCCCTTGTTTCATGTCTTTCAACCCACAAGGTTCTCATAATGTTCCTTGTTCCTCTTTTCTATCAGAGCTTTACAATCTCGTTCATCTCCGTTGTATTCTTTCTTTCAAGTTGTCCAACCTCCTAAGGTTCGTGGTTTCACTTGTTTGTCAAGAAGCAACTTAGTTTTAGCTCTCCTCTTCCTCTTCCTTTTCCCTCTGGTGCCATCCTAGATTTCGGGACGAGATCCTCTCGTAGTGGTGGAGTGTTGTAACGCCCCGAGACCGTTGTGCCATGTGTCTTCCAGTTATTCGCTGTTGTTGCCTTGTCATTTGCTTGCGTGTCATGCTTTTCATATCATGTCATCATGTGCATCGCATTTGCATACATGTTCGTCTCATGCATCCGAGCATTTTCCCTGTTGTCTGTTTTGCATTTCGGCGCTCCTATGTCCTCCGGTGTCCCTTTCTACCTCTTTTCGTGTGCGGGTGTTAGACGTTCTCGGATTGGATAGAGACTTGCCAAGCGGCCTTGGTTTACTACCGGTAGACCGCCTGTCAAGTTTCATGCCATTTGGACTTCGTTTGATACTCCAATGGTTAACTGAGGGACCATAAAGGCATCGTGTGTGTTGCAGCCCAACACCCCTCCAAAGTGGCCCAAAACCCACCTAAACCCCCTCCATCCTCTCGGTAATTCGATCACGATCGCGTGGCCGAAAACCATGCTCAATTTAGACACTCCTAGCTCCCTCTACCTATAAAAAGGCAACTCCCCCGAAATTCTCGGATCCCTTCCTACCCTAACCCTAGCCCGGCTACTCTCCGCGCGCCGGACGCGTCCGCCCGCCGCTGGACAACCTCACCACCGCCACTCGCCACCCTCCACGTGGCGCCCCGCCGACCCACCACCACCGACGCCCATGGGGCCCAGATCCGGCCCCCGCGGTCCGAAGCCGTCCGCCGCCCGCGCCCGAGGCGCCGCCCGACCGCGCTCGCTGACCCCGCCGCCTCCGCCGCGCGCCCTGCCACCAACCTCGCCGCTCAGGCGACCTCTGCATCCGGCCAGCCACCGCGCGCCGCCCATCGTCACCCTCCACCGCGCGCCGCCCCTCTCCCTCGTCGCCGCGCCGCCCGCTCCATGTCCGGTGAGCCGCCCCGGCCTCTTCTTCCCAGCGTGATCCGGCAAGTCCGGCGACCTCAAGCTCCCCCCTCCGGCAAACCTCGGATTGCGTGCGATCCAGATCTGGAAGAACCCTAGCCGGTTGACTTTTTGCCCTAGTCCCAGTATTTTTAGCGTTCTTCATCGCATCATAACTCTGCATCTGTTGCTTCGTTTTGGGCGTGTAGCATATCAAATTGTTCGTCTCGACGAGTACTTCATTTCATTTCATTGCGCCATGTTCATTTGAGCTCATCTTGATGCCCTAAATGCTGTTGCAAGAGTGCTATGTGATGTTAGTTTCAGATTCTTAGCAGATTATGGGCATTTGTCATTTTTACCATGTTTAATGTATGCCTCCTATGAACTTGAGCCCTACATGTGTTTTATTGTATGCCATGCCATCTTTACAGGGCTGTATGCCATGTATTTTTTGTGATCAATGTGGTGACTAGCACAAGCATGCAAAGTAGCTCTCGTGATGTTGCTCTTTTCAGGGACTTAGAATTCTTCTAAGTCATTTCCCTGATGTTATTTTTATGCCATGTATTCATGTTGCTACAGAGTGATCCATGCCTCTTTTGAGCATGTTCAGTTAGGATGTTTTGTAGATAATGTTATGCTCTATCCATCCATGTCTTTGTTTGCAATTATGGAGTACCCTAGCATGACTAAATATTGCTCTACTTTTGCTATAAAATGTTCCTGGCAGATTGTTTACGTGTTAAGCAATTTTGCCGAGGTTGTTGTAGTTGATCCGTGCATGCTATGGGAGTGTTCTTGCCATGTTTAGCTTCTATGCCATGTATACTTGTTGGGTGTATGCTTAGTTTGTCATGCAATACCTTGTGGTGAGTGCATCGAGCTCGTAAACATGCCTACGTGAATCTTTTTTGCCATGTTCCAGTTTTCTGATAAGTCTGAATCTGTTAACGAAACTTGGTATGTTCACATGGTTGCCATCGTATTTTCTGATCCGTTTTGTCTGATGGTCAATAAGGGACTTTTGTTGTATGCTTTGAGTAGCTTCATGCCATGCCTTGATTTTCCATGATATGTTCTTGTAGCATGTTATTATCTTGCTCTAAACATTGCTTCCTGATGTGAAATTCCTGCCATGTTGTTATTTTCACCAAGTCTGTGAACCTGATATCTTTTGCACTTTCGCCATGCTTGTTTGAACCTGCTATTGAGTGATTTAGCCGTAGCTCAGTGTTCATATTTTGTCAAGCATCTTGAGTGGATTGAAGTCTACTATACAACCTTCTTCTTGTAGACGTTGTTGGGCCTCCAAGTGCAGAGGTTTGTAGGACAGTAGCAAATTTTCCTCAAGTGGATGACCTAAGGTTTATCAATCCGTAGGAGGCGTAGGATGAAGATGGTCTCTCTCAAGCAACCCTGCAACCAAATAACAAAGAGTCTCTTGTGTCCCCAACACGCCCAATACAATGGTAAATTGTATAGGTGCACTAGTTCGGCGAAGAGATGGTGATACAAGTGCAATATGGATGGTAGATAAAGGTATTTGTAATCTGAAATTATAAAAACAGCAAGGTAACTAATGATATAAGTGAGCGTAAACGGTATTGCAATGCTAGGAAACAAGGCCTAGGGTTCATACTTTCACTAGTGTAAGTCCTCTCAACAATAATAACATAATTGGATCACATAACTATCCCTCAACATGCAACAAAGAGTCACTCCAAAGTCACTAATAGCGGAGAACAAACGAAGAGATTATGGTAGGGTACGAAACCACCTCAAAGTTATTCTTTCCAATCAATCCGTTGGGCTATTCCTATAGGTGTCACAAACAGCCCTACAGTTCGTACTAGAATAACACCTTAAGACACAAATCAACCAAAACCCTAATGTCACCTAGATACTCCAATGTCACCTCAAGTATCCGTGGGTATGATTATACGATATGCGTCACACAATCTCAGATTCATCTATTCAACCAACATATAGAACCACAAAGAGTGCCCCAAAGTTTCTACCGGAGAATCACGACGAAAACGTGTGCCAACCCCAGTGCATAGGTTCATGCGCGGAACCCGCAAGTTGATCACCAAAACATACATCAAGTGAATCACGTGATATCCCATCGTCACCACAGATACGCACGGCAAGACATACAACAAGTGTCTCAAATATTTAAAGACTCAATCCGATAAGATAACTTCAAAGGGGAAACTCAATTCATTACAAGAGAGTAAGGGGGGAGGAGAAACATAAGATCCAACTATAATAGCAAAGCTCGCGATACATCAAGATCGTATCACCTCAAGAACACGAGAGAGGGAGAGAGAGAGAGAGAGAGAGATCAAACACATAGCTACTGGAACATACCCTCAGCACCAAGGGAGAACTACTCCCTCCTCGTCATGGAGAGCACCGGGATGATGAAGATGGCCACCGGAGAGGGATTGCCCCCTCCGGCAGGGTGCCGGAACGGGTCTAGATTGGTTTTCGGTGGCTATGGAGGCTTCTGGCGGCGGAACTCCCGATCTAATCTGCTTTCGGATGTTTTTAGGGTATATGGAGATATATAGGCGGAAGAAGTATGTTAGGGGGGCCACGAGGGGCCCACGAGGGTGGAGGGCGCGCCCAGGGGGTGGGCGCGCCCCCTGCCTCGTGACCTCCTCGTAGAGCCCCCGACGTGCACTCCAAGTCTTCTGGGCTTCTTTCCTTCCAAAAATGAGTTTCGTGAAGTTTCAGGTCAATTGGATTCCGTTTGATTTTCCTTTTCTTCGAAACCCTATAACAGGGTAAAAACAGAAACTGGCACTCGGCTCTGGGTTAATAGGTTAGTCCCAAAAAATGATATAAAAGTGTATAATAAAGCCCATAAACATTCAAAACAGTAGATAATATAGCATGGAGCAATCAAAAATTATAGATACGTCGGAGACGTGTCAGCATCCCCAAGCTTAATTCCTGCTCGTCCTCGAGTAGGTAAATGATAAAAGAAAGAATTTTTGATGTGGAATGCTAGTTGGCATAATTTCAATGTAATTCTTCTTAATTGTGGCATGAATATTCGGATCCGAAAGATTCAAGACAAAAGTTCATATTGACATAAAAAATAATAATACTTCAAGCATACTAACTAAGTAATCATGTCTTCTCAAAATAACATGGTCAAAGAAAGCTATCCCTAAAAAATCATATAGTTTGGCTATGCTCCATCTTCACCACACAACATATTTAAATCATGCACAACCCCGATGACAAGCCAAGCAATTGTTCCATACTTTTGATGTTCTCAAACTTTTTCAATCTTCATGCAATACATGAGCGTGAGCCATGGACATAGCACTAAAGGTGGAATAGAATGGTGGTTGTGGAGAAGACAAAAAAAGGAGAAGGTAGTCTCACATCAACTAGGCATATCAACGGGCTATGGAGATGCCCATCAATAGATATCAATGTGAGTGAGTAGGTATTGCCATGCAACGGATGCACTAGAGCTATAAATGTATGAAAGCTCAACAAAAGAAACTAGTGGGTGTGCATCCAACTCGCTTGCTCACGAAGACCTAGGGCATTTTGAGGAAGCCCATCATTGGAATATACAAGCGAAGTTCTATAATGAAAGATTCCCACTAGTATATGAAAGTGACAACATAGGAGACTCTCTATCATGAAGATCATGATGCTACTTTGAAGCACAAGTGTGGTAAAAGGATAGTAGCATTGCCCCTTCTCTCTTTTTCTCTCATTTTTTATTTTTTTATTTGGGCCTTTTCTCTTTTTTTATGGCCTCTTTTTTTAATTTTTTTATTTGGGCTTCTTTGGCCTCTTTTATTTATTTATTTTCGTCCGGAGTCTCATCCCGACTTATGGGGGAATCATAGTCTCCATCATCCTTTCCTCACTGGGACAATGCTCTAATAATGATGATCATCACACTTTTATTTTTCTTACAACTCAAGAATTACAACTCAATACTTAGAACAAGATATGACTCTATATGAATGCCTCTGGCGGTGTACCGGGATGTGCAATGATGCATGAGTGACATGTATGAAAGAATTATGAATGGTGGCTTTGCCACAAATACGATGTCAACTACATGATCATGCAAAGCAATATGACAATGATGAAGTGTGTCATAATAACGGAACGGTGGAAAGTTGCATGGCAATATATCTCGGAATGGCTATGGAAATGCCATAATAGGTAGGTATGGTGGCTGTTTTGAGGAAGGTATATGGTGGGTTTATGGTACCGGCGAAAGTTGCGCGGTACTAGAGAGGCTAGCAATGGTGGAAGGGTGAGAGTGCGTATAATCCATGGACTCGACATTAGTCATAAAGAACTCACATACTTATTGCAAAAATCTATTAGTTATCGAAACAAAGTACTACGCGCATGCTCCTAGGGCGATAGATTGGTAGGGAAAGACCATCGCTCGTCCCCGACCGCCACTCATAAGGAATACAATCAATAAATAAATCATGCTCCGACTTCATCACATAACGGTTCACCATACGTGCATGCTACGGGAATCACAAACTTCAACACAAGTATTTACCAAATTCACAACTACTGAACTAGCATGACTCTAATATCACCATCTCCATATCTCAAAACAATCATCAAGCATCAAACTTCTCTTAGTATTCAAAACACTCATAAGAGAATTTTATTATTAATCTTGTATACCTAGCATATTAGGATTTTAAGAAAATTACCATGCTATTTAAGACTCTCAAAATAATATAAGTGAATCATGAGAGTTCATCTATTTCTTCAAAATAAAACTACCACCATGCTCTAAAAGATATAAGTGAAGCACTAGAGCAGATGACAAACTAGTCCGAAAGATGTAAGTGAAGATCAATGAGTAGTCGAATAATTATGCAACTATGTGAAGACTCTATAACATTTAATAATTTCAGATCTTGGTATTTTATTCAAACAGCAAGCAAAGCAAAATAAAATGACATTCTAAGAATGGCAAACATCATTTGAAGAAGCAAAAACTTAGGATCAACCGATACTAACCGATAGTTTTTGAAGAAAGGTGGGATGCCAACCGGGGCATCCCCAAGCTTAAATGCTTGAGACTTCTTGAAATATTATCTTGGGGTGCCTTGGGCATCCCCAAGCTTGAGCTTTTGTGTCTCCTTAATTCCTCTCATATCACTGTCTCCCTAAATCTCAAAAGCTTCATCCACACAAAACTCAACAAGGACTCATGAGATAAGTTAGTATAAACCATTGCCAAAACCTTATCATACCCTACTGTAGCAAATCACTAAAATTATTATTCAACATTGCATACTAAATTCCTCTGCATATTTAATAGTCCTATCCTCAAATAGAATCATTAAAGAAGTAAACATATGCAAACAATGCAAACATAACAGCAATCTGCCTAAACAGGATAGTCCGTAAAGAATGCAGCAACATCCATACTTCCCTAGCTCCAAAAATTATGAAATAAAATTCTCACTCTAGTAAATTTACAGAGATTAATACTCAAAAGGTTTCAACATTTTATCACATTCTGAGTTTTCTAGGGAATTATTTCAACAACGGTAAACTTTCTGTTTTCAAACAGCAACATGTGGGATTCTAAAATAGGCATAGTAAAGGCTATCAATGCCACTTTTATTGAAATAAAAGATGCAAAACATTGTTCTAAATAAAAGAAAGAAAATCCTAACAAAATAAATTGATGCTCCAAGCAAAACACATATCATGTGGTGAATAAAAATATAGCTCCAAGTAAAGTTACCGATGAACGAAGACGAAAGAGGGGATGCCTTCCGGGACATCCCCAAGCTTAGGCTCTTGGCTATACTTGAATATTACCTTGGGGTGCCTTGGGCATCCCCAAGCTTAGGCTCTTGCCACTCCTTATTCCATAGTCCATCGAATCCTTACCCAAAACTTGAAAACTTCAGAACACAAAACTTAACAGAAAACTCGTAAGCTCCGTTAGTATAAGAAAATAAATCACCACTTAGGTACTGTAATGAACTCATTCTTTATTTATATTGGTGTTAAACATAATGTATTCCAACTTCTCTATGGTTTATAAACTATTTTACTATCCATAGATTCATCAAAATAAGTAAGCAACACAACAAAAACATAATATGTCAAAAACAGAACAGTCTGTAGTAATCTCGAACAAACCTATACTTATGGAACTCATAAAATTCTCAAATAAATTTCTGGACCTGAAGAATTTATCTATTAATCATCTTCAAAAAGAATTAACTAAATATCACTCTCCAAATAAAAATGGCAGCAATTCTTGTGAGCGCTAAAGTTTCTGTTTTTACAGCATGATCAACAAGACTTTCCCAAAGTCTTCCCAAACGTTCTACTTGGCAGAAACACTAATTAAAAGCATAAAACCACATCCAAACAGAGGCTAGATGAATTATTTATTACTAAACAGAAACAAAAATCAAGTAATAAAAATAAAGTTGGGTTCCCTCCAACAAGCGCTATCGTTTAACGCCCCTAGCTAGGCATGATGATTTCAATGATGCTCACATAAAGGATAAGAATTGTAACATAAAGAGAGCATCATGAAGAATATGACTAGCACATTTAAGTCTAACATACTTCCTATGCATAGGGATTTTATGAGAAAACAACTTGTGGGAGCAAGGATCAACTTGCATAGGAAGGTAAAACAAGCATAACTTAAAAAATTTAAGCACATAGAGAGGAAGCTTGATATTATTGCAGTTCCTACAAGCATATGTTCCTCCCTCATAATAATTTTCAGTAGAATCATGAATAAATTCAACAATATAACCAGCACATAAAGCATTCTTTTCATGATCTACAAGCATAGAAATTTTATTACTCTCCACATAAGAAAAATTCATCTCATCAATAGTAGTGGGAGCAAACTCAACGAAATAACTATCATGTGAGGCATAATCCAATTAAAAACTAAAATCATGATGACAAGTTTCATGGTTATCATTATTCCTTATAGCATATGTGTCATCACAATAATCATCATAGATAGCAACTTTGTTCACATAATCAATTGGAACCTCTTCCGGAATAGTGGATTCATCATAAAATAAAGTCATGACCTCCCCAAATCCACTTTCATCAATATAATCATCATAAATAGGAGGCATGCTTTCATCATAATAAATTTGCTCATCAAAGCTTGGGGGACAAAAAATATCATCTTCATCAAACATAGCTTCCCCAAGCTTGTGGCTTTGCATATTATTAGCATCATAGATATTCAAGGAATTCATACTAACAACATTGCAATCATGCTCATCATTCAAATATTTAGTGCCAAACATTTTATAGATTTATTCTTCTAGTACTTGAGCACAATTTTCCTTTCCATCATACTCACGAAAGATATTAAAAAGGTGAAGCGTATGAGACAAACTAAATTCCATTTTTTGTAGTTGTCTTTTATAAACTAAACTAGTGATAAAACAAGAAACTAAAAGAGGTTTGTAGGACAGTAGCAAATTTCCCTCAAGTGGATGACCTAAGGTTTATCAATCCGTAGGAGGCGTATGATGAAGATGGTCTCTCTCAAGCAACCCTGCAACCAAATAACAAAGAGTCTCTTGTGTCCCCAACACACCCAATACAATGGTAAATTGTATAGGTGCACTAGTTCAGCGAAGAGATGGTGATACAAGTGCAATATGGATGGTAGATAAAGGTATTTGTAATCTGAAATTATAAAAACAGCAAGGTAACTAATGATATAAGTGAGCGTAAACGGTATTGCAATGCTAGGAAACAAGGCCTAAGGTTCATACTTTCACTAGTGTAAGTCCTCTCAACAATAATAACATAATTGGATCACATAACTATCCCTCAACATGCAACAAAGAGTCACTCCAAAGTCACTAATAGCGGAGAACAAACGAAGAGATTATGGTAGGGTACGTAACCACCTCAAAGTTATTCTTTCCAATCAATCCGTTGGGCTATTCCTATAGGTGTCACAAACAGCCCTAGAGTTCGTACTAGAATAACACCTTAAGACACAAATCAACCAAAACCCTAATGCCACCTAGATACTCCAATGTCACCTCAAGTATCCGTGGGTATGATTATACGATATGCGTCACACAATCTCAGATTCATCTATTCAACCAACACATAGAACCTCAAAGAGTGCCCCAAAGTTTCTACCGGAGCATCACGACGAAAACGTGTGCCAACCCCTATGCATAGGTTCATGGGTGGAACCCGCAAGTTGATCACTAAAACATACATCAAGTGAATCACGTGATATCCCATTGTCACCACAGATACGCACGGCAAGACATACATCAAGTGTTCTCAAATCTGTAAAGACTCAATCCGATAAGATAACTTCAAAGGGGAAACTCAATTCATTACAAGAGAGTAAAGGGGGAGGAGAAACATACGATCCAACTATAATAGCAAAGCTCGCGATACATCAAGATCGTATCACCTCAAGAACACGAGAGAGAGAGAGATCAAACACATAGCTACTGGTACATACCCTCAGCCCCGAGGGAGAACTACTCCCTCCTCATCATGGAGAGCACCGGGATGATGAAGATGGCCACTGGAGAGGGATTTCCCCCTCCGGCAGGGTGCCGGAACGGGTCCAGATTGGTTTTCGGTGGCAACGGAGGCTTCTGGCGGCGGAACTCCCGATCTAATCTGCTCTCGAATGTTTTTAGGGTATATGAAGATATATAGGCGGAAGAAGTACGTCAGGGGGGCCACGAGGGGCCCACGAGGGTGGAGGGCGCGCCCCCCTGCCTCGTGACCTCCTCGTAGAGCCCCCGACGTGCACTCCAAGTCTTCTGGGCTTATTTCCTTCCAAAAATGAGTTTCGTGAAGTTTCAGGTCAATTGGACTTCGTTTGATTTTCCTTTTCTTCAAAACCCTAAAACAGGGTAAAAACATAAACTGGCACTGGGCTCTGCGTTAATAGGTTAGTCCCAAAAAATGATATAAAAGTGTATAATAAAGCCCATAAACATTCAAAACAGTAGATAATATAGCATGAAGCAATCAAAAATTATAGATACATTGGAGATGTATCATGGATCACTGCCATGTGCTTTGTTGTTATGTTAGAGTGCAGTAGCTTACTTTCTTGTTGCATTCTAGATGGCATCGCGCAGTTAATCATAGCTTTGTGCCATTATTGTTTTTCTTGCCATTTGCAAACCGTGCATCCGTTTCCGGTGATCTTTATATTGATTTCGACCGAAATCAACTCATCTTTCGAGAGGCACTCTTGGTTTGCCAAGTTGAGGCCTGGTTCAATCTTTCCCTTCTGAAACACGCATATGCATTGCATATCACATCCCGCATATCATGCCATGTTTTGCATCATGTTACTTGTGCTTTGCACCGTGGTTGATTGTGTTTATTTTGCTTGTGTTCTTGCCTTGGGTAGAGACGGGTGACGAGTTCATGGTCAAGGAACCCGTTGAGCACGCTTACAAGGGTCAAGCTTTTGTCTTCTCGGAGAACATTGCAGGCAAGATGACCATACCCTCGAAATCACTTCTATATTTGCTTGCTCTATTGCTATGCCTATGCCGCGATACCTACCACATGCTTTATCATGCCTCCCATATTGCCATGTCAAGCCTCTAACCCACCTTGTCCTAGCAAACCGTTGTTTGGCTATGTTACCGCTTTGCTCAGCCCCTCTTATAGTGTTGCTACTTGCAAGTGAAGATGAAGATGAAATTTGTTCCATGTTGGAACATGTTTATTGTTGGGATATCACAATATCTCTTATTTAATTAATGCACCTATATACTTGGTAAAGGGTGGAAGGCTCGGCCTTATGCCTGGTGTTTTGTTCCACTCTTGCCGCCCTAGTTTCCGTCATACTGGTGTTATGTTCCTTGATTTTGCGTTTCTTACGCGCTTGGGTGATAATGGGAACCCCTTGACAGTTCGCCTTGAATAAAACTCCTCCAGCAAGGCTCAACCTTGGTTTTACATTTTCCTAACAACCTATAACCTTCCCTTGGGTTTTCGCGAGCCCGAGGGTCATCTTTATTTTAAACCCCCGGGCCAGTGCTCCTCTGAGTGTTGGTCCAACCTGTCAGCTGCCGGTGGCCACCAGGGGCAACTCTGGGCTGGCCTACCGGAACCTTGGACAATCCGGTGTTGTCACAACCCTAGAGTTTGCTTGTAACTAGTGGCATTGCATCCATGCATCATGTTTAAATTTCATGAAACTTGAAATGAGGATTGTTGACACCCTAGCACCAAATGAATTCTACTAGGTTCAATAAAAAAATATTTTCAATGATCCCAATTGCCCTTTAGAAAAGTTCATGATTTTTGTTAAAGGTGAAAACCTCTGCCAAAAGTCATGCACATATTTCTAGGCCATTCTGGATTTTTGAATTATATCTTATTGTATTTGACTTTGGGCATTTAAATACTATAAATAATTTAAATGTTCAAACAATGTTGGAACTATTTTTTGGGCCACTGAAATAATTCAGCAAGTGTCCATGAATATTTACAGGATTTTAGGAAATGCCTTGGTATTTTTCCTAAGATCAAAACTATAGCAGAAAACTAGAAAACAGAAACAAATAAACGAAGAGAGAGAGAGAGACCCACCTGACTTACCTGGCGGCCTACCTAGACCAGCCCCTCCAGCTGGCCCAGCCCACTGGCCGAAGCGGTCGTCTTCAACCTCTGCCAGTAGGCAGAGGCGTGTCGACGCGCGCGCGCCCGAGGCCTCCACCTCCTGCCTGCTTGTCGCCTCCTCGATGCGTCTGGACGACGCCACACGCCACCCCGGTCCCTCTCTCCCACTCCCTCGCCCTTTCCCCGCCTCTACTCCCCCTCCGTAGTGCGCCCGTACACCCCGTTGCACGCCAACGAGCACCGCCGCAGCCACGGCCATCCCCTAGCCCAACCACCGTGACCAATAGCTCCGCAAGGATGCGAAGCATCTCCTCGACGAGCCACGCAAGCCGGGTTTCACCGCAACACCACCATCGATGCCTTCTTCAACCTCGGGACCGCCGGCCATCTCCGTCAAATTCGTTGGCTTCAGACTGTCCCCAACCTCGTCGAGCGTCCCCTCGTCATCGTCGTGAGCCACTGACCTTCTTCCCTAACTCATCATGCTCGCCCCCATGCCGTAGCGCCATTCCCCACGAGCACCGAAGCCGTCGTTCGCCATTGCTGCTGCACGCATAGCCTCCGTGATCCCCTGGCCTCACCGTGCTGCTCTTAGTGCTCCCCGTGTCTAGCAGGTGTTGCCCAGCCTCTCCATTTGCTCACTGATGCGCCGTAGCGACGCGCCCGTGCACCACCGAACACCACCGCCGCCAAAGCTCGTCGCCGGCGCCATTCCGGCCACCTCCGGACCAACCACCACCACCAATGGAAGCAGCGCACCTCCAGCTCCCCGTAGATGACCTCCGCCATCATTCTGGTCGTCGGAGTGCAAATCTGGTGCCCTCCGCCGCATCTGCTGCCGCCGGCGCGTTAGCCCCAGTTGACCAAGGGGTTTGACCTCCCCTGGCTCAATGAGTGGGGCCGCCCTGCTAACTAACCTAGATTAGGATTAGCTAAACCTAGCTAATTTAGCTTAGCTACTGACATGCGGGCCCCGCCTAGCTAACTAAGTTAGTTAGGGCTAATACTATTTAGGTTAGTTAGGTTAGCCGCTGACAAGTGGGCCCTGGTCCCTGTTAATTAGCTAAGTGTTAAATTAATTTAATTTTAAACCCACAGCCACTGACGTGTGGGTCCAGGGACTAATTGGCCTAGATTAACATTTAGTTAGTGCTAATTAACCCTCTTAGTTGACCAAGTCACTGACTAGTGGACCCCACTGGTCAGGTTTGACCTGGACCGCCCTGTTGACCTGCTGACGTCACAGTGACTTAGTGCTGACGCAGTAACTCTTTTTTTGGATTTATTCTTTTACAGGAAATTCCAGAAAATAGTTAAAACTTCTAAAATTCATAGTAAATCAACCGTAGCTCCAAATCAAATAAATTATATATGAAAAATGATCAAAAAACTCCAATCGATCCATTTGTACTGGTTTCATGCATGTTGGAACAATTTATGGATGTTGTTTAGGCCAAATCATACAAATGGCATTTAAACCCTCACATATGGAGTTTGAATTTGAACCTAAGGTTCAAACCAACTCCATTTAACATGTTGCTAGTTGCATTAGCTCAAAACACAGCATATTGACATGTCATGATCATGCATCATATTGTGCATTGCATTGATTGTGTTTTCCTTCTCTGTTGTCGGTGTTTGTCCCCTCTTGATAGACGTGGTTCCGACGATGAGTTCAATGACAATGATGAAGAGATATACTATATTCGGAAGTGCCAGGCAAGCAAAACCACCCTTGTTCATTCCAATACAATCCCACTCTCTCACTCCTGCTCTCTTTTACTGCATTAGGACAACAACGATTCATCTATTACTTGTTGCGGTAGTTGAACCCCTTATCCTCTGCATGACCTGTCATTGCCACAGTTAATAGATGAAACCCACTAGCATGAGTAGGAGTTGTTTGAGCCCTAATGTGCCTACTCATTCATGCTTGTTTGTCATGCCTGCTATTGCTTAGAGTTGTGTCAGGTCTGATTCATCGGGGATGAATTGGAAAGTTGTGAACATGTCCTACTGTGTGTGAGCTAAGTGTGTTGAACACGATTTGGTAAAGGTATCAATGAGAGGCCATGTAGGAGTACATGGTGGGTTGTCTCATTGGAACCGTCCTTAAGCACCGAGATTTGTATGTGTGATTTAAGAGCCAGTTACTACCATGCATTGGGATCCTTAATTGACCCTCTCGACTTCTTAACCACCCTAGTCATCTGTCCAGGAGTTGCCACTAGTTTCTGGTGTTTATAGGATATGTGTTGGCGGCCGTGCGTAGCGCTGACCCCAGGGGTGGGCTATGATGCGGTAGATACACCGTGGCCGGGCATGCCGGGCGCCCATTTAGTGTCTCAAAACCTTGTACGCATTGTTCGGGGCCGTATGTGGAAACCTCGGCCGGACTCCCTGCGGATGGAACCTGGATAGGCGATAAACTTGGACTAGAGACTTGAGTGTTTAGGTAGGCCATGGCCGACACCCTCGTTGGGCTTCCACTTGAAGGTTGCCGAGTACATGTCGTGTAAACGACGGTAAGTGGTGAGAGCGTGTGTGAAGAAGTACACCCCTGCAGGGTTAACATCATCTATTCGAATAGCCGTGTCCGCGGTAAAGGACTGCTTGGTTGCCTCTACAGTTCATAGACAAGTGAAAGTGGATACTCTAAAATGCGCAAGATAAGAGTGAGTGCTATGGATGGCCTTCTCGTTGGGAGACGAGAGCGAATCCATAGTGGTGTATTGAATGGTGAATATGTGGACTCGTGTGTGCCACCTCAAAAGAGTTGCTTGCAGTCGTAGTTCAGGTTAGCCACTAAGTCAAAGCTGGCTTGCTGCAGTTAAACTCCACCCCCCCCCCTTGTTGATACCGATGCATATGTAGTTAGTTCTGATGTAAGTCTTGCTGGGTACATTCGTGCTCACGTTTGCTTAATTTATGTTTTGCAGAGAGACTTCAGTCTCGCTAGTAGTTCCATGTGGACTTCGACGTTTAGCTTGATACCTCAGCAACGATCTTGTGCCCTCAGCAGGATCTGGTAGATAGTCAGGCTTCTTAGCCTTTTTCATTTGTAGATGTCTGTACTCAAACATGTTAAGCTTCCGCATGTGCTTTGATTTGTATGCTATGATTGTTGGTTCATGAGACCCATGTTTGTAATATCTCGCTCCTCGGAGCCCAATGAATAAATACTTGAGTCGTAGAGTTATGTTGTGATACCATGTTGTATCTACACATATCGAGCATATTGTGTGTAAGATTGAAATGCTTGGTATGTGTGGGATCCGACAATCTAGTTGTTTATCCTTGGCAGCCTCTTTTATGGGGAAATGTAGTCTAGTGCTTCCATGAGCCATAGTAGTCCGCTACAGCCCGGTTCACCCGAGTCCTGCTAGCCCAGCACTACTGCTCAGGACACTTGACTGGCCGGCATGTGTTTCACTTCGTTCCTGTGTCTGTCACTTCGGGGAAATGTCACGCGGTGACATCTAGAGTCCTGCCTAGCCTGCTACAGCCCGGGTTCCCGGAGTCCTGTTAGCCCTGTGCTACAGCCCGGATTCACACGCTGCTGACCGACATGCTCGATGTGATTCATGTATGCCTGCTCCCATAGGTTGGTGCCGCTTTGGGTTCACGACTAGCCATGTCGGCCCGGGTTCTCTGTCATATGGATGCTAGCGACACTATCATATACGTGAGCCAAAAGGCGCAAACGGTCCCGGGCCACGGTAAGGCGACACCCGTGGGTATACCGTGCGTGAGGCCGCAAAGTGATATGAGGTGTTACCGGCTAGATCCATGTGACTTGGAATCGGGGTCCTGACAGCTTTGGTATCAGAGCCTGACTGCCTTTAGGATTACCAAGCCAAACCGGTCGAAGTTGTGTCTAGAAATGCTTTAGTTATGTAGGGGAATTGATTGTGGAAGGGAACGTAAGGCTCTTTTACTCCTTTACCCTAGGCCCTTCTGTTCTGAGTCAACCTCTTCTTTTCTACGGGGAGTAAGAACTAGGCCCTCTCATCTATCTATCAGGATGACGTGTTACTAATCCATAAACTTATAGAGTTGTTAGTTTCAAGACTCAGTTCAATTTCTACTACTTCCGTGTGTTCATAGCTGGCCTCAGAACCTTGATATTGTGTTGTTGAGTGGTTATGCCACCATTTTTCAGGATGTCTCAAATCTTTTGAGCATTTACAGTTGTTATGTTGTCCGAGTCATCCCAGGTCTCTAACTAGTCTGATGCATTTGCAAATCCCTTCTTCCCGTTTCCGATGTCCTCTTGGGCCAGATTAAGCACACTAACGGTCTGTTGAGGTACTCTACTGCCTCGACATATATGTTGGAGCTATTATTATGACCTTAGGTGTTTTAGGGAGTCACCTAGTAATCTAGCCATGTTTTGTGTTCCGGTGTGATGATTCTGGCCACCATTCTCGAAAGCATTCCACGATGCCATTTAGTAGTAGGTATTCTATTCCTGGGTTCTTGAACCCGAGATTCACCCTACTTACCTCCTGTTGATAGTGCTTGCTCGTTTCTTTAGGATATTAGTAACCTTGCGACAGTCCTCGAGGTCCGTGCTATTTCTTTCTTCCAAATACCATGAACCATTAAGGCAGAAGTTCTTTGAACCAAAATATCACGATTAGAGTACTCCTGAGGAGTTCTCCGTTCATAATTGTGATTCTGCCAGTTCTACCTTTCTGCATGGGTTATCTGGAAGAAACCTGTTGAACTTGGTTCGACATATTAACCTATGCATCCACAACTCAGAAAGATATATGTCCCCTTGAGTTGTTCCTCTTCATTTGTATTTCGACCATCATCTATCAATTGATAGTCAGGAGTAATTGTGCATCTGTGTTTATCAATGCTTATTATTCTTGTGGTCCGTCAAGCCATTCTATTCCAGAATGACTAGGAGAAACAAGCTCCAGTACCTCATCCATTTCTAGGATTGGGTCAAAGCAGTTGTATTCCGCAGATCAAATGCAATCAAGCTTTTGATTTTGTTCTACCCTGAAGTATTACCCACTTTATGTCAAGAATATTTTGGGAATTGCACCATCTCTTATGAATTCTTGATGCAGTGATACTTCGCACCTTCATCATTCATTCCTCGGTCTCGTGTTGTCGCAACCGGAATGCCGGCAAGTGAACCATGATGTGTGAAATCAATACTCCTAGCAACCATGTTGCTTGGTAGTTAATGGACACTAATATCATTCTTAGCGTGTTGGTTATCGAAACACTATTCTAGGATTGATCGTGCTACCTTGTCCTTATTTTCGGTGCACTTTTCGATCAATGAGTTAGGATTATTCACCCCCTTGCTTATTTGATCATATCGTCTTGCTCTGAAAAGCAAGATTGTTCTCGAGCTTAGTAACATATCGGTGGTTCGTGATGCTCCGAATATCTTCTCGGAAGTATTACCAGGTTGTCACCTGACCGCTATGTTGAGTTCGTGATCATGTTGGTTTTCCTCCAAACCACCCATTCTCCAAGAATATGTGTTGGATACCCCTGAGCTAGTTAGTTAAACCAAACAACAACTTGGAGAGTTGGAAGATAAAAGCTTAATCCACTTAGTTCACTTTAAAGGGGATATCTTGTGTGTGTGTGTGTGTGTTGACGAGAGATGATATCTTCATCAATTGTTCCTCATGATCAGTTGTTGAATCTAACGTCTTATCCAAACCTTGATTTGAGTGTGGGATATCGTCAAATCAAGTTAGAACCAACGATATTCATAATGTTGTCTTACTCATGGTTGTTCCTCGAGCATACACCATTACATCCTTTGGTTTGACCAATACTATCACATTGTTCACATAATGGTGGAATTCTAGTGATATGGAAAATTCCAATGAGTTGTTGTTGAGCCCATCAACAGCATCTTGCCTCCACCATGATTCGTGTTAAACATGAAGCTAGTGTTGGAAACTTTGTAAGCGATGCCTTCATGTTCCGTTCATGAAGCATATGTTTGGATGAAAGTAGCGACTTACTCTAAGTTCACGTGCAATTGATGTAAGTTGCTGCCGTGGATTCAAGAAAGCTTGTTGTTGCTTCCTCTGGAATCATCCCAAGTCAGTCATGCATGTGCGAAGTATACATTGGTTTGTGAGATTAGCTACCTCCATTCCAAATGTATTTCCTAGCACGCCAAGCCACGGATTGACTTGTTCAAGGATAATAAGTTCTAAGTGCTAGTCCTGAAGGTACCAGACGGATTTGTACAGGATTTCGTTATCCTCGATGTTGGTTCCCAACCAGAACTCGGTAGTGTTTTATTATAAGACTACCATGTGCTCATGCTTGTCTAGCACAGTGTGTTCATAGGAGTGTAGCAGAACCAGCTCATGTTTTGGAGCTTGCTATCGTAGTTCTTCTCCCGAGAGTCTCGCAACGTTATCTCGTCGATTTGTGTTGCAACTTTTCTTTTCAGACATGTGAGTCTGAAGTATCCTGCTTCTAACCAGATCCGAATCTCAGGCAGATATGATGGTTGGAACATACCCAACATTTGCATTTTGTTCCCAGCTTGCACCCCATCATGTCAATTTTCCATGGGATGTCCTTCTCAGCAGTTGTTGTCCAGGACCATCTTCAAAAGTGGTCCTGTCATGGGTCCCATCCATTTCCAGTGATAAGCAAAAATCATTCATTGCTTTGTCTTCAACAAGGTAGTCCACATCATCCATTCTAGTCCGAGTATGCCATCCCTTCGTACTCCGCCAAAAGATTGTTGTGGTTTGCCTTAGGCTGGTATAAAGAGTGTCAATGATCTCTAAATCAAGGTAATTCTTTTTGCCACTTAAGGGAATATTTCTGCGAGTCACCTTCCTTAAGGTGTCTCGTTGTGGTATCATGGCAACCTAACTCCTCGCCACGTTGACACCGTTCACCACCCTCCTTGGTGTGGGAATTCCGCTACTTATTTAAAACCTTGTCATATGCCCATTTCCATCATTCTTGATGTGTGTATCGTGTCTCATCTTGACAGATGTCGCTATGTCTCGTTATGTGAGTTGATCGTCGGTTGCTCGATCTTCGAGAAGATCGATTTTTCGAGAGTTTCCTTTCTTCCCATTATCGTGTTGGATGGAGTTCTCAGAGCAAGACATCGAGACAAAGATGGTGATCGTGTAAACGTTCCTATGAAGAACAACTTGGATCGTGAAGACCGTGTTAGTTGTGCCCCTCTGTCTTCTTACCTCATGTCTTGAATCTCGGGACAAGATTCTTGTTTAGTGGGGGTGAGTTGTCACAGCCCTAGAGTTTGCTTGTAACTAGTGGAATTGCATCCATGCATCATGTTTAAATTTCATGAAACTTGAAATGGGGATTGTTGAAACCCTAGCACAAAATGAATTCAACTAGGTTCAATAAAAAAATATTTTCAATGATCCCAATTGCCCTTTAAAAAAGTTCATGATTTTTGTTAAAGGTGAAAACCTCTACCAAAAGTCATGCACATATTTCTAGGCCATTCTGGATTTTTGAATTAAATCTTCTTGTATTTGACTTTGGGCATTTAAATACTATAAATAATTTAAATGTTCAAATAATGTTGGAACTATTTTTTGGGCCACTGAAATAATTTAGCAAGTGTCCATGAATATTTTCAGGATTTTAGGAAATGCCTTGGTATTTTTCCTAAGCTCAAAACTATAGCAGAAAACTAGAAAACAGAAACAAATAAACGAAGAGAGAGAGAGAGAGAGAGAGAGAGAGAGACCCACCTGACTTACCTGGCGGCCCACCTGGCCCAGCCCCTCCAGTTGGCCCAGCCCACTGGCCGAAGCGGTCGTCTTCAACCTCTGCCAGTAGGCAGAGGCGTGTCGACGCGCGCGCACCCGAGGCCTCCACCTCCTGCCTGCTTGCCGCCTCCCCGACGCGTCTGGACGACGCCACAGGCCACCTTGGTCCCTCTCTCCCACTCCCTCGCCCTTTCCCTACCTCTGCTCCCCCTCCGCAACGCGCCCGAACACCCCGCTGCACGCCGACGAGCACCGCCGCAGCCACGGCCATCCCCTAGCCAAACCACTGTGACCAATAGCTCCGCAAGGACGCGAAGCATCTCCTCGACGAGCCACACAAGTCGGGTTTCACCGCAACACTGCCATCGATGCCTTCTTCAACCTCGGGACCGCCGACCATCTCCGTCAAATTCGTCAGCTCCGGACTGTCCCCGACCTCGCCGAGTGTCCCCTCGTCATCGCCGTGAGCCACTGACCTTCTCCCCTAACTCAGCATGCTCGCCCCCATGTCGTAGCACCGTTCCCCACGAGCACCGAAGCTGCCGTCCGCCATTGCTGCTGCACGCATAGCCTCCGTGCTCCCCTGGCCTCACCGTGCTGCTCTTAGTGCTCCCCGTGTCTAGCAGGTGCTGCCCGGCCTCTCCATTTGCTCACTGATGCACCGTAGCGACGCGCCCATGCACCACCGAACACCACCACCGCCAAAGCTCGTCGTCGGCGCCATTCCGGCCACCTCCGGACCAACCACCACCACCAATGGAAGTGGCGCACCTCCAGCTCCCCGTAGATGGCCTCCGTCGTCATTCTGGTCGCCGGAGTGCAAATCCCGCGCCCTCCGCCGCGTCTGCTGCCGCCGGCGGCTAAACGCCGGGGCATTAGCCCCAGTTGACCAAGGGGTTTGACCTCCCCTGGCTCAATGACAGGTGGGGCTGCCCTGCTAACTAACCTAGATTGGGATTAGCTAAACCTAGCTAATTTAGCTTAGCTACTGACATGCGGGCCCGGCCTGGCTAACTAAGTTAGTTAGGGCTAATACTATTTAGGTTAGTTAGGTTAGCCGCTGACAAGTGGGCCCTGGTCCCTGTTAATTAGCTAAGTGTTAAATTAATTTAATTTTAAACCCACAGCCACTGACGTGTGGGTCCAGGGACTAATTGGCCTAGATTAACTTTTAGTTAGTGCTAATTAACCCTGTTAGTTAACAGAGTCACTAACTAGTGGACCCCACTGGTCAGGTTTGACCTGGACTGCCCCGTTGACCTGCTGACGTCACAGTGACTTAGTGCTGATGCAGTAACTCTTTTTCTGGATTTATTCTTTTACAGGAAATTCCAGAAAATAGTTAAAACTTCTAAAATTCATAGTAAATCAACCGTAGCTCCAAATCAAATAAATTATATATGAAAAATGATCAGAAAAATCCAATCTATCCACCTGTACTGGTTTCATGCATGTCGGAACAACTTATGGCTGAAGTTTAGGCCAAATCATATAAATAGCATTTAAACCCTCACATATGGAGTCTGAATTTGAACCTAAGGTTCAAACCAACTCCATTTAACATGTTGCTAGTTGCATTAGCTCAAAACACAACATATTGACATGTCATGATTATGCTTCATATTGTGCATTGCATTGATTGTGTTTTCCTTCTCTGTTGCCGGTGTTTGTCCCCTCTCGATAGACGTGGTTCCGATGATGAGTTCGATGACACTGATGAAGAGATATACTATCTTCGGAAGTGCCAGGCAAGCAAAAACCCCTTGTTCATTCCGATACAATCCCACTCTCTTGCTCCTGCTCTCTTTTACTGCATTAGGACAACAACGATTCATCTGTTACTTGCTGCGGTAGTTGAACCCCTTATCCTCTGCATGACCTGTCATTGCCACAGTAAATAGATGAAACCCACTAGCATGAGTAGGAGTTGTTTGAGCTCTGATGTGCCTACTCATTCATGCTTGTTTGTCATGCCTGCTATTGCTTAGAGTTGTGTCAGGTCTGATTCATCGGGGATGAATTGGAAAGTTGTGAACATGTCCTACTGTGTGTGAGCTAAGTGTGTTGAACACGATTTGGTAAACGTATCAATGAGAGGCCATGTAGGAGTACATGGTGGGTTGTCTCATTGGAACCATCCTTAAGCACCGAGATCTTTATGTGTGATTTAAGAACCAGTTACTACCATGCATTGGGATCCTTAATTGACCCTCTCGGCTTCTTAACCACCCTAGTCCTCTGTCCAGGAGTTGCAACTAGTTTATGGTGTTTGTAGGATATGTGTTGGTGGTCGTGCGTAGCGCTGACCCCAGGGGTGGGCTATGATGCGGTAGATACACCGTGGCCGGGCATGCCGGGCGCCCGTTTGGTGTCTCGGAACCCTGTACACATCGTTCGGGGCCGTATGTGGAAACCTCGGCCGGACTCCCTGCGGATGGAACCTAGATAGGCGATAAACCTGGACTAGAGACTTGAGTGTTTAGGTAGGCCGTGGCCTACACCCTCGTTGGGCTTCCGCTTGAAGGTTGCCGAGTACATGTCGTGTAAATGACGGTAAGTCGTGAGAGCGTGTGTGAAGAAGTACACCCCAGCAGGGTTAACATCATCTATTCGAATAGCCGTGTCCGCAGTAAAGGACTGCTTGGTTGCCTATACAGTTCATAGAAAAGTGAAAGTGGATACTCTAAAATGCGCAAGATAAGCGTGAGTGCTATAGATGGCCTTCTCGTAGGGAGACGAGAGCGAATCCATAGTGGTGTATTGAATGGTGAATATGTGGACTCATGTGCGCCACCTCAAAAGAGTTGCTTGCAGTCGTATTTCAGGTTAGCCATTGAGTCAAACCTGGCTTGCTGCAGTTAAACTCCACCACCCCCCCTTGTTGATACCGATGCATATGTAGTTAGTTCTGATGTAAGTCTTGTCGGGTACATTCGTGCTCACATTTGCTTAATTTATGTTTTGTAGAGAGACTTCAGTCTCGCTAGTAGTTCCACGTGGACTTCGACGTTTAGCTTGATACCTCAGCTATGATCTTGTGCCCTCGGCAGGATCTGGTAGATAGTCAGGCTTCTTAGCCTTTTTCATTTGTAGATGTCTGTACTCAGACATGTTAAGCTTCCACATGTGCTTTGATTTGTATGCTATGATGGTTGGGTCATGAGATCCATGTTTGTAATATCTCGCTCCTCTGAGCCTAATGAATAAATACTTGAGTCGTAGAGTTATGTTGTGATGCCATGTTGTATCTACACATATCGAGCATATTGTGTGTGTGACTGAAATGCTTGGTATGTGTGGGATCCGACAATCTAGTTGTTTATCCTTGGCAGCCTCTCTTATGGGGAAATATAGTCTAGTGCTTCCATGAGCCATAGTAGTCCGCTACAGCCCGGTTCACCGGAGTCCTGCTAGCCCAGCACTACTGCTCAGGACACTTGACTGGCCGGCATGTGTTTCACTTCGTTCATGTGTCTGTCCCTTCGGGGAAATGTCACGCGGTGACATCCGGAGTCCTGCCTAGCCTGCTACAGCCTAGGTTCCCGGAGTCCTGTTAGCCCAGTGCTACAGCCCGGATTCACACGCTGCTGACCGACATGCTCGATGTGATTCATGTATGCCTGTTCCCATAGGTTGGTGCCGCTTTGGGTTCACGACTAGCCATGTCGACCCGGGTTCTCTGTCATATGGATGCTAGCGACACTATCATATACGTGAGCCAAAAGGCGCAAACGGTCCCGGGCCATGGTAAGGCGACACCCGTGGGAATACCATGTGTGAGGCCGCAAAGTGATATGAGGTGTTACCAGCTAGATCGATGTGACTTGGAATCGGGGTCCTAACAGGTGTGCCCTGAGAACGAGATATGTGCAACTCCTATCAAGATTTGTCGGCACATTCAGGCGTCTTTGCTGGACTTGTTTTACAATTGTTGAAATGTCTTGTAACCGGGATTCCGAGACTGATCGGGTCTTCCCGCTAGAAGGAATATCCTTCGTTGACCGTGAGAGCTTGTGATGGGCTAAGTTGGCACACCCCTGCAGGGTTTGAACTTTCGAAAGCCGTGCCCGTGGTTATGGGCAGATGCGAATTTGTTAATGTCCGGTTGTATAGAACTTGACACTTGACTTAATGAAAATACATCAACCACGTGTGTAGCCGTGATAGTCTCTTTTCGGCGGTGTCCGGGAAGTGAACACGGTGTTGGAGTTATGCTTGAATGTAAGTAGTTCTAGGATCACTTCTTGATCTTTGTAGCTTATTGACCGTGCTTTGCCTTCTCTTCTCACTCTCTTTTGCGTATGCTAGTGCTTGCTGCAGCTCCACCTCACTACCCCTTTCCTACCCATATGCTTAAATAGTCTTGATCGCGAGGGTGTGAGATTGCTGAGTCCCCGTGACTCACAGATTACTTCCAAAACCAGTTGCAGGTGCCGACGACACCGTGCAGGTGACGCAACCGAGCTCAAGGAGGAGCTCAATGAAGATCATGTTCATAGTCTTGTTTCGTTTCCAGTTGATCAATAGTGGAGCCCAGTTGGGGTCGATCGGGGATCTTTTGCATTAGGGGTAGTCTTCTTTCATTTTGGTTCCATAGTCGGACCTTGATTGTATCTGGATGATGTAATGCTATATTTATGTATTGTGTGAAGTGGCGATTGTAAGCCAACTCTGTACCTCTTTCTTATTCAGTACATGGGATGTGTAAAGATTACCCCTCTTGCGACATGCCTACAATGCGGTTATGCCTCTAAGTCATGCTCCGACATGTGGGAGATATAGCCGCATCGTGGGTGTTACAAGTTGGTAATCAGAGCCTTCCCCGACTTAGGAGCCCCCTGCTTGATCGAATCGCTGGCGTTGTTGAGTCTAGAAAAATGTTTTGAGTCTTTTAGGATTATATATATCGGAGAGTTGGATTCTTTTTACTCCTCAGTCCCTTCATCTCTCTGGTGAGGCCTCCTGACTCTTCTAATTTTTCCCAGAGTTATTCTCAATTTTTTTTCGAAGTTTGACGTAAGAATGAATTTTCATCAGTCAATTGCCTTCTCCAATATCGCTTTCAAATTCTTTCGTCGTTGGCTCAACCTCTTCACTTTTGATTATTCCGGAGTGTCTAAATAATTCATGGTGGTGTTTGTCGTCGTCATTCTCGGATTTGAAGATCGAAGAAGAGTTTCTCTTAAATCCTGCTTCATTCTCTTCAAGATTCATGGTTCTAGCTTGACGCCATCCTCTCATAATTGTTTTCGATTGTGAGAATTCTTTTCACCTATCCAGAGAAAATTCTAGATTTTTTTCAGTATGATACTCCGAAGGCCATCATCTCAGAATTATTCATTCTCAGCTTTCAGCTCTTATTCTCGAAATCTTACCGGTGCATCGCTCAAGTACTCTATAATTAGTTCATGATCTCTTCGTTCTCTTGTATCTAAACTCTCGCATGTATCTTCGTTCATCTGCTAATTCTTACCGGTGATTCATCCCTTTACTTCGTTTGTTTTTCAATTCTTATGGTGGTGTGTTCAAGAGATTTATCTTCTTTCGTTATCATATCAATCCATTCGTTCTTTCCAATCCTACCGGTGGATCGTTGAAGACCTTCCGAAGTTGAGCAATATCTCTCTTCAATCTTGTTTCATCGAGAATAAGTAGTATGACAAATCCATTGACTGTCATCAATTTAATTGATGATGGATAAGCATAATGTAATTCTTATTTTAGTTTCATCGAGTAAATTCAATTCCTTATTCCGGAGGCTCATCAAGTTCTCGGTTTAAATTGTTTCATCTTTTCTTTTGCCAGAGTTCCAAGCTCTCGTCATCACGAAGATCCATCTAAATCATTGGGAGGTTTCGCCATGTGTTTTCAACTTCTCTTTCCTTTCGTTAGATCATCCTTTTGTTACCGGAGTTCTTCATGGAGGCTCTACATGATGGTTCATCAAGGATTTAATTCCTTCTCGAAGTGTTCATCGAGATTCTTTTCAAAGGAGCTCAAGGATTCTTCATCTTGCATTCCAAAGTGCAATTCTTTCATATCTAATCTTTTGAGGTGGTGTTATGTCATTGTTGATAATTTTCCTTCGTGTTTCATGATTCACAAGTTTTCAAGAGTGACATATCTAAATCCATCATTTTCTCTTCGCTCAAGACATCTTTTCAACCAATCATTCTCTTCCTTGGGATTATCTTGGGTTATATTTCACCTAAATCCTTCCCTAAGGATTGTTGCTAATTATGGTGCTTATAAATGATCCAAGTTCTTCATTTATCCTTTTGGTGTGATATAGTTTCTCGTCTCCTTGTTGATATCAATCCAAATCTATTGGTTCCGTTAGTGGCGGAACTTTACCTCATAATTTTGAGATGTCTTCTATAAGTCCATATCAAGCTTATCATTTTCGTTGTTGATTCCCAACAACCCCGTGCAATCCTTTCTTGCAAGGATGTTTTCCAAGTTTAATTGTGGTAGAAGATGTCATTTTCTTCTCCGTTCTTTTGTTCCGACGATCTACCTTTGATTCCTTCATCCGGAGGCATTGTGTTGTTGCTCTCTTTGTTCCATCACCTCATTTTTGCCAAGATCATATTCTTTTCACGTTTATCCATTTAACCGGAGTGGTGTGTCCTCTACTCAAGTTCTTTCCATCTTGTCAAGTTATTGTTCTATTCATTCCATGTTCAACCGGAGTGCTGTCAAATTATGGCATTCTTGTTCCTTGGCTATCTCGTCATACCGGTGTGGTTTCATATTCTTTTGGTTTGTTAAGCCCTTGTTTCATGTCTTTCAACCCACAAGGTTCTCATAATGTTCATTGTTCCTCTTTTCTATCAGAGCTTTTCAATCTCGTTCATCTCCGTTGTATTATTTCTTTCAAGTTGTCCAACCTCTCAAGGTTCGTGGTTTCACTCGTTTGTCAAGAAGCAACTTAGTTTTAGCTCTCCTCTTCCTCTTCCTTTTCCCTCTGGTGCCATCCTAGATTTCGGGACGAGATCCTCTCGTAGTGGTGGAGTGTTGTAACGCCCCGAGACCGTTGTGCCATGTGTCTTCCAGTTATTCGCTGTTGTTGCCTTTTCATTTGCTTGCATGTCATGCTTTTCATATCATGTCATCATGTGCATCGCATTTGCATACATGTTCGTCTCATGCATCCGAGCATTTTCCCTGTTGTCTGTTTTGCATTTCGGCGCTCCTATGTCCTCCGGTGTCCCTTTCTACCTCTTTTCGTGTGCAGGTGTTAGACGTTCTCGGATTGGACAGAGACTTGCCAAGCGGCCTTGGTTTACTACCGGTAGACCGCCTGTCAAGTTTCATGCCATTTGGACTTCGTTTGATACTCCAATGGTTAACCGAGGGACCGTAAAGGTATCGTGTGTGTTGCAGCCCAACACCCCTCCAAAGTGGCCCAAAACCCACCTAAACCCCCTCCATCCTCTCAGTCGTTCGATAACGATCGCGTGGCCGAAAACCATGCTCAATTTGGACACTCCTAGCTCCCTCTACCTATAAAAAGGCAACTTCCCCGAAATTCTCGGATCCCTTCCTACCCTAACCCTAGCCCCGCTCCTCTCCGCGCGCCGGACGCGTCCGCCCGCCGCCGGACAACCTCGTCGCTGCCACTCACCGCCCATCACATGGCGCCCCGCCAACCCGCCGCCGCCGAGGCCTGCGGGGCCCAGATCCGGCCCTCGCGGCCCGAAGCCGTCCGCCGCCCGCGCCCAAGGCGCCGCCCGACCGCGCTCGCCGGCCCCGCCGCCTCCGCCGCGCGCCCTGCCGCCGACCTCGCCGCTCGGGCGGCCTCCGCATCCGGTCGGCCACCACGCGCCGCCCCTCGACGCCCTCCATCGCACGCCCCTCGTCGCCCTCCACCGCGCGCCGCCCCTCTCCCTCGTCACCGCGCCGCCCGCTCCAAGTCCGGCGAGCCGCCCCGGCCTCTTCTTCCCCGTGTGATCCGGCAAGTCCGGCTACCTCAAGCTCCCCCCTCCGGCGAACCTCGGATTGCGTGCGATCCAGATCTGGAAGTACCCAAGCCGGTTGACTTTTTGCCCTAGTCCCAGTATTTTTAGCGTTCTTCATCGCATCATAACTCTGCATCTGTGCCTCCGTTTTGGGCGTGTAGCATATCAAATTGTTCGTCTCGATGAGTACTTCATTTCATTCCATTGCACCATGTTCATTTCAGCTCATCTTGATGCCCTAAATGTTGTTGCAAGAGTGCTATGTGATGTTAGTTTCAGATTCTTAGCAGATTATGGACATTTGTCATTTTTGCCATGTTTAATGTATGCCTCTTATGAACTTGAGCCCTACATGTGTTTTATTATATGCCATGCCATCTTTACAGGGGTGTATGCCATGTATTTTTTGTGATCAATGTGGTGACTAGCACAAGCATGCAAAGTAGCTCTCGTGATGTTCCTTTTTTCAGGGACTTAGAATCCGTCTAAGTCATTTCCCTGATGTTATTTTTATGCCATGTATTCATGTTGCTACAGAGTGATCCATGCCTCTTTTGAGCGTGTTCAGTTAGGATGTTTTGTAGATAATGTTATGCTCTATCCATCCATGTCTTTGTTTGCAATTATGGAGTACCCTAGCATGACTCAATCTTGCTCTACCTTTGCTATAAAATGTTCCTGGCAGATTGTTTACGTGTTAAGCAATTTTGCCGAGGCTGTTGTAGTTGATCCGTGCATGCTATGGGAGTGGTCTTGCCATGTTTAGCTTCTATGCCATGTATACTTGCTGGGTGTATGCTTAGTTTGTCATGCAATGCCTTGTGGTGAGTGCATCGAGCTCGTAAACATGCCTATGTGAATCTGTTTTGCCATGTTCCAGTTTTCTGCTAAGTCTGAATCTGTTAACGAAACTTGCTATGTTCACATGGCTGCCATCGTATTTTCTGATCCCTTTTGGCTTATGGCCAGTAAGGGACTTTTGTTGTATGCTTTGAGTAGCTTCATGCCATGCCTTGCTTTGCCATGATATGTTCCTGTAGCATGTTGTTATCTTACTCTAAACATTGCTTCCTGGTGTGAAATTCATGCCATGTTGTTATTTTCACAAAGTCTGTGAACCTGATATCTTTTGCACTTTTGCCGTGCTTGTTTGAACCTGCTATTGAGTGAGTTAGCCGTAGCTCAGTGTTCATATTTTGTCAAGCATCTTGAGTGGATCACTACCATGTGCTTTGTTGTTATGTTAGAGTGTAGTAGCTTACTTTCTTGTTGCATTCTAGATGGCATCGTGCAGTTAATTGTAGCTTTGTGCCATTATAGTTTTGCTTGCCATTTGCAAACCGTGCATCCGATTCCGGTGATCTTTATATCGATTTCGACCGAAATCAAGTCATCTTTCCAGCGGCACTCTTGGTTTTCCAAGTTGAGGCCTGGTTCAATCTTTCCCTTCTGAAACACACATATGCATTGCATATCACATCCCACATATCATGCCATGTTTTGCATCATGTTGCTTGCGCATTGCACCGTGGTTGATTGTGTTTCTTTTGCTTGTGTTCTTGCCTTGGGTAGAGCCGGGTGACAAGTTCGTGGTCGAGGAACCTGTTGAGTACGCTTAAGAGGTTCAAGCTTTCATCTTCTCGCAGAACTTTGCAGGCAAGATGACCATACCCTCGAAATCACTTCTATCTTTGCTTGCTAGTTGCTCGCTCTATTGCTATGCCTATGCCGCGATACCTACCACATGCTTTACCATGCCTCCCATATTGCCATGTCAAGCCTCTAACCCACCTTGTCCTAGCAAACTGTTGTTTGGCTATGTTACCGCTTTGCTCAGCCCCTCTTATAGCGTTGCTAGTTGAAGGTGAAGATGAAGATGAAGTTTGTTCCATGTTGGAACATGTTTATTGTTGGGATATCACAATATCTCTTATTTAATTAATGCACATATATACTTGGTAAAGGGTGGAAGGCTTGGCCTTATGCCTGGAGTTTTGTTCCACTCTTGCCGCCCTAGTTTCCGTCATACCGGTGTTATGTTCCTTGATTTTGCGTTCCTTACGCGGTTGGGTGATAATGGGAACCCCTTGACAGTTCGCCTTGAATAAAACTCCTCCAGCAAGGCCCAACCTTGGTTTTACAGTTGCCTAACAACCTATAACCTTCTCTTGGGTCTTCGCAAGCCCGAGGGTCATCTTTATTTTAAACCCCCAGGCCAGTGCTCCTCTGAGTGTTGGTCCGAACCTGTCAGCAGCCCGTGGCCACCAGGGGCAACTCTGGGCTGGCCTACCAGAACCTTGGACAATCCGGTGTGCCCTGAGAGCGAGATATGTGCAGCTCCTATCGGGATTTGTCAGCACATTCGGGCGGCTTTGCTGGACTTGTTTTACCATTGTCGAAATGTCTTGTAACCGGGATTCCGAGACTGATCGGGTCTTCCCGCTAGAAGGAATATCCTTCATTGACCGTGAGAGCCTGTGATGGGCTAAGTTGGGAAACCCCTGCATGGCTTGAACTTTCTAAAGCCATGCCCGCGGTTGTGGGCAGATGGGAATTTGTTAATGTCCGGTTGTAGAGAACTTGACACTTGACTTAATTAAAATACATCAACCGCATGTGTAGCCGTGATGGTCTCTTTTCGGCAGTGTCCGAGAAGTGAACAGGTGTTGGAGTTATTCTTGAACGTAAGTAGTTCTAGGATCACTTCTTGATCTTTGTAGCTTCTCGACTGTGCTTTGCCTTCTCTTCTCGCTCTCTTTTGTGTATGCTAGTGCTTGCTACAGCTCCACCTCACTACCCCTTTCCTACCCATAAGCTTAAATAGTCTTGATCGCGAGGGTGTGAGATTGCTGAGTCCCCGTGACTCACAGATTACTTCCAAAACCAGTTGCAGGTGCCGACGATACCGTGCAGGTGACGCAACCGAGCTCAAGGAGGAGCTCGATGAAGATCGTGTTCGTAGTCTTGTTGCGTTTCCAGTTGATCAGTAGTGGAGCCCAGTTGGGGTCAATCGGGGATCTTTTGCATTAGGGGTAGTCTTCTTTCATTTTGGTTCCGTAGTCAGACCTTGATTGTATCTGGATGATGTAATGCTATATTTATGTATTGTGGGGAGTGGCGATTGTAAGCCAACTCTGTACCTCTTTCTTATTCAGTACATGGGATGTGTAAAGATTACCCCTCTTGCAACATGCCTACAATGCGGTTTTGCCTCTAAGTCGTGCTCCGAGACGTGAGAGCTATAGCCGCATCGTGGGTGTTACATTGTTCCTTGTTGGAACATGGACTATTGTTGGGATATCATTATTATATCTTGTTTACTTTAATGCACCTATATACTTGGTAAAGGGTGGAAGGCTCGGCCTTATGCCTGGTGTTTTGTTCCATTCTTGCCGCCCTAGTTTCCGTCATACCGGTGTTATGTTCCTTGATTTTGCGTTCCTTACGCGGTTGGGTTATAATGGGAACCCCTTGACAGTTTGCCTTGAATAAAACTCCTCCAGCAAGGCCCAACATTGGTTTTACCATTTGCCACCTAGCCTTTTTCTTTCCTTGAGTCGGCCGGCTCAAGGGTCATCTTTATTTAAACCCCCAGGCCAGTGCTCCTCTGAGTGTTGGTCCAACCTGTCAGCTGCCGGTGGCCACCAGGGGCAACTCTGGGCTGGCCTACCGGAACCTTGGACAATCTGGTGTGCCCTGAGAAAGAGATATGTGCAGCTCCTATCGGGATTTGTCGGCACATTCGGGTGGCTTTGCTGGTCTTGTTTTACCATTGTCGAAATGTCTTGTAACCGGGATTCCGAGTCTGATTGGGTCTTCCTGCTAGAAGGAATATCCTTCGTTGACCGTGAGATCTTGTGATGGGCTAAGTTGGGACACCCCTGCAGGGTTTGAACTTTCGAAAGCCATGCCCGCGGTTGTGGGCAGATGGGAATTTGTTAATGTCCGGTTGTAGAGAACTTGACACTTGACTTAATTAAAATGCATCAACCACGTGTGTAGCCGTGATGGTCTCTTCTCGGCGGAGTCCGGGAAGTGAACACGGTTCTTGTGTTATGCTTGAACGTAAGTAGTTTCAGGATCACTTCTTGATCACTTCTAGTTCACGACTGTGCTTTTCTTCTCTTCTCGCTCTCATTTGCATAAGTTAGCCACCATATATGCTAGTGCTTGCTGTAGCTCCACCTCACTACCTTTTCCTACCCATAAGCTTAAATAGTCTTGATCGCGAGGGAGTGAGATTGCTGAGTCCCCGTGACTCACAGATACTTCCAAAATAGTTGCAGGTGCCGATGATACTAGTGCAGGTGACGCAATCCAGCTCAAGTGGGAGCTCAATGAAGATCTTGTTCGTTGTGTTGTTTCGTTTCCTATTGATCAGTAGTGGAGCCCAGTCGGGGCGATCGGGGATCTAGCATTAGGGGTTGTCTTTCTTTATTTGGTTCCGTAGTCGGACCTTGATTATATTCTGGATGATGTAATGTTATATTTATGTATTGTATGAAGTGGTGATTATAAGCCAACTCTTTATCCCTTTCTTATTCAGTACATGGGATGTGTAAAGATTACCCCTCTTGAGACATGCCTACAATGCGGTTATGCCTCTAAGTCGTGCTCTGACACGTGGGAGATATAGCCGCATCGTGGGTGTGACAGCTAGCTCATCTCCCATGGCTTGTCGCTTAGGCTCTAAGAAACGCCGAAGAGTCTGCTTGACCAGCTTGAATCCCTATAGAATGTTTAGGCTATGCTCGGCTAGCCTGCGTGGGATTCCTGGCATGTCTGAAGGATGCTAGGCGAAGATGTCCCAATTCTCGCGCAAGAACTCCCGTAGTGCGGCGTCTGTTGTGGGGTTCAGTTGTGCCCCGATGGATGCTGTTTTTGTAGGGTCCGTTGGGTGGACCTGGAATTTGACTGTTTTGTCCACTGGATTGAAAGTGGTGGATTTGGGTCTTTTGTCAAGTACCATGTTGTCCCTGTCCACTGTGGAGCGCAGCGCAGTTAATTCTTCGGCCACGAGGGCTTCGGATAACGCCTCGAGGGCCAGTGCGGCGATTTTATCTTCGGTGCAGAGTGCTATGTCCGGATCACTAGCTAGAGTGATGATTCCATTTGGCCCGGGCATCTTGATCCTCATGTACCCGTAATGGGGTATAGCTTGGAAGATCGTGAATGCCTCCCGTCCTAAAAGGGTGTGGTATCCGCTACTGAACTGGGCCACTTGGAATGTAATTTCTTCGGACCTATAATTCTCCGGCGTGACGAATACCACGTCTAGTGTGATTTTTCCCGCACATTGTGCCTCCCGACTAGGGATTATTCCTCTGAGGGTCGTGCTGCTTTGCTCTATGCGGCTCTTGTCTATTTCCATTTTGCAAAGAGTCTCCTCGTAGATGAGGTTTAATCCGCTGCCACCGTCCATGAGTACTTTAGTAAGCCGAAAGCCGTCCATAATTGGACTAAGGACCAAAGCAGCTGGTGCTCGGGCTGTTCGGAATTGAGGTTCATCACTGGCATTGAAGGTTATAGTCATGTCGTTCCATGGATTTATTGTTGCGATGTGGCATACTTCGGCGAGGCTGCGGAGTGCTCGCTTGCGCCTATTATTTGAGGCAAAAGTCTCGAAGAATGTCAGTATTGTATTGTTATTTTCCACGGGATGGTGCTCTGTGGTATTGTTGATGAGGAGGTCCTCGCCATTCTTGGCCGCCTGCCGGAGTATCCAACATGCTCTAAGGCTATGTGTTGGCATGGTATCCGGTGTACTGTGAATTTTGCATGGTCCATTGAGCCATCCCTCCAATATGGTTCCTCTCCCTGTAGTGGGCTTTGGTTTCTTTGTAATTGGATTAGGTAACTTATGAGAGTACACCCTTTTAGTTCGGACGGAGGGTTTAGTGAGAGCCTGAGGATCCCAGAATTTTGTTTGGGTTTTCCAGGTGCTTTCCATTGCACATTACTTCTGTACTAGGGCCGCCAAGTCAGCGAAGTGTACTATGTCACGATGACTTATGGTGTTGAGGATTCCCTTGTCCGTGCAATTTTTGCAAAAGAATGAAATTGTGTCTTCCTCGCGACAGTCCTTGACCTTTCTCATTACAAGGAGGAATCTGGCCCAATAGTGATGTACTGTCTCTTGGGGCTCTTGTCTAATGTGGGAAAGATCACTTATGTGAGGGTGGGTGGGTAGATTTAGGTCCAAACCCTGACCCGATCTGAGACTCAGGGGCAGAGGAGTTTCCGAACTTGGCAGTTCAGGCTCCGGGACATTGCCCCATAGTTCTGGCCCGTTGTCCGATTCTAGGTTCGAAGCTTGGGCCATGGCCTCCCGTAGACAGGTATCTGGCTCGGAGAGCTCGGGAATCTGGACATAGTTTGTCCTCAAAATAGAGGAAGAATCGATGCATCGCTCCTCCACCACCGCTATTTGATGGGTGACCAGCAGAGCATTAATCTCCCTTTGGTCGGGTTTAAGCCCGATCCGATCATAGTCCGTAGCGACTCCAAAGGCAGCGATGCGATCCAAGAGCTCGTTCAAGGAAGAGAGCTTCATTGGATCCATCTGCTCGGTGAATCCCGAGTCGACATGGAGGCTGTTTTTGATGACCCGAGAAGTCATCGTCGGCGCGACAGCCGAACGGGCGGTCATGACGAAGCCGCCTAGTCGGAGAGTTTGGCCTACAGCCAGGGCTCCCCCAGAGGTAATGTTATCCTTGACAACCAGACGAGCCATCAGGCCTTATCGTGACGGCACAGCGGAACTCTCAATGAAAGCACAAATGTCGGTGTCAAAACCTTGGGTAGGGGGTCCCGAACTGTGCATCTAAGGCTGATGGTAACAGGAGGCGGGGACACAATGTTTACCCAGGTTCGGGCCCTCTCGATGGAGGTAATATCCTACTTCCTGCTTGATTGATCTTGATGATATGAGTATTACAAGAGTTGATCTACCACAAGATCATAGAGGCTAAACCCTAGAAGCTAGCCTATGATTATGATTGTTGTTGTCCTACGGACTAAACCCTCCGGTTTATATAGACACCGGAGGGGGCTAGGGTTACGCAGAGTCGGTTACAAGGGAGGAGATCTACATATCCGAATTGACAAGCTTGCCTTCCACGCAAAGTAGAGTCCCACCCGGACACGGGACGAAGTCTTCAATCTTGTATCTTCATAGTCCAACAGTCCAGACAAAGTATATAGTCCGGCTGTCCGAGGACCACCTAAACCAGGACTCCCTCACATAGGAAGTGGGTTAGGCTTAAATATTCTAGTCATATGCTTCATGATGCTCCTGTTATGTTTCAATTCTTATCTTTTATGTGAGCATCATTGAAATCATCATGCCTAGCTAGGGGCATTAAACGATAGCGCTTGTTGGGAGGCAACCCAATTTACTTTTGTTCCTTCCTTTTGTTCCTGTTTAGTAATAAATAAATCATCTATCCTATGTTACGATTGTGTCTTTTATGTTTTAATTAGTGTTTGTGCCAAGTAGAACCTTTGGGAAGACTTGGGTGAAGTCTTTGCGATCTTGCTGTAAAAAGCTGAAACTTTTGCGCTCACTAGATTAGCTGCCATTTTATACTGGAGAGTGCGTTTACGTTGATTATTTTTGCAGATGATTAATAGACAAATTCCTCACGTCCACCAATTTATTTCAGAATTTTTGGGGTTACATAAGTATACGTTTGATACAGATTGCTACAGATTGTTCTGTTTTTGATATATTCTGTTTTCATTGTGTTGTTTGCTTATTTTGATGAATCTATGAGTAGTATCGGAGGATATGAACTATAGAGAAGTTGGAATACAGTAGATATTACACCAATATGAATTTAGAATGAGTTCACAACAGTACCTAAGTGGTGATTTATTTTCTTATACTAACGAAGCTTACGAGTTTTCTCTTAAGTTTTGTGTTGTGAAGTTTTCAAGTTTTGGGGTAAAGATTCGATGGACTATAGAATAAGGAGTGGCAAGAGCCTAAGCTTGGGGATGCACAAGGCAATATTCAAGGACAACCAAGAGCCTAAGCTTGGGGATTCCCCGGATGGCATCCCCTCTTTCGTCTTCGTTCATCGGTAACTTTACTTGGAGCTATATTTTTATTCACCACATGATATGTGTTTTGCTTGGAGCGTCATTTTATTTGTTTTGCTTGCTGTTTGAATAAAATGCCAAGATCTAAAATTCTTAAATGTTAGAGAGTCTTCATATAGTTGCATAATTATTCGACTACTCATTGATCTTCACTTATATCTTTCGGAGTAGTTTGTCATTTGCTCTAGTGCTTCACTTATATCCTTTTAGAGCACGGAGGTGGTTTTATTTTGAAGAAATTATTGATCTCTCATGCTTCACTTATATTATTTTTGAGTATTTAAGAACAGCATGGTAATTTGCTTTGGTTATGAAATTAGTCCTAATATGACAGGCATCCAAGATGGGTATAATAAAAACTTTCATATAAAGTGCATTGAATACTATGAGAAGTTTGATACTTGATGATTGTTTTGAGATATGAGGATGGTAATATTAGAGTCATTCTAGTGAGTAGTTGTGAATTTGAGAGATACTTGTTTTAAAGTTTGTGATTCCCGTAGCATGCATGTATGGTGAACCGTTATGTGATGAAGTCGGAGCATGATCTATTTTTTGATTGTCTTCCTTATGAGTGGCGGTCGGGGACAAGCGATGATCTTTTTCTACCAATCTATCCCCCTAGTAGCATGTGTGTAATACTTCGTTTTGATAACTAATAGATTTTTGCAATAAGTATGTGGGTTCTTTATGACTAATGTTGAGTCCATAAATTATACGCACTCTCACCCTTCCACCATTGCTAGCCTCTCTAATATCGCGCACCTTTCATCGGTATCATACACCCACCATATACCTTCCTCAAAACAGCCACCATACCTACCTATTATGGCATTTCCATAGCCATTCCGAGATATATTGCCATGCAACTTACCACCGTTCTGTTTGTTACCGTTTGTTATGATACGTTACATCAGTCATATTGCTTTGCATGATCATGTAGTTGACATTGTATTTGTGGCAAAGCCACCTTTATAATTCTTTCATACATGTCACTTTTGATTCATTGCACATCCCGGTACACCGCCGGAGGCATTCACATAGAATCATATTTTGTTCTAGTATCGAGTTGCAATTTTTGAGTTGTAAGTAAATAAAAGTGTGATGATCATCATTATTAGAGCATTGTCCCAAGTGAGGAAAGGATGATGGAGACTATGATTCCCCCACAAGTCGAGATGAGACTCCGAACGAAAAAAAAGGCCATAAAAAGCAAAAGTCCCAAATAAAAAAATAAAAAAAAATGGAAGAAAAAGAGAAAAGGGGCAATGTTACTATCCTTTTACCACACTTGTGCTTCAAAGTAGCACTATGACCTTCATGATAGAGAGTCTCCTATGTTGTCACTTTCATATGCTAGTGGGAATTTTACATTGTAGAACTTGGCTTGTATATTCCAATGATGGGCTTCCTCAAAATGCCCTAGGTCTTCGTGAGCAAGCGAGTTGAATGCACATCCACTTAGTTTTTTTTTGAGATTTCATACACTTATAGCTCTAGTGCATCCGTTGCATGGCAATCCCTACTCACTCACATTGATATCTATTGATGGGCATCTCCATAGCCCGTTGATACGCCTAGTTGATGTGAGACTATCTTCTTCTTTTTGTCTTCTCCACAACCATCATTCTATTACACCTATAGTGCTATGTCCATGGCTCACGCTCATGTATTGCGTGAGGATTACAAAAGTTTGAGAGTATCAAAAGTATGAAACAATTGTTTGGCTTGTCATCGAGGTTGTGCATGATTTAAATATTTTGAGTGATGAAGATAGAGCATAGCCAGACTATGATTTTGTAGGGATAGATTTCTTTGGCCATATTATTTTGAGAAGACATGATTGCTTTATTAGTATGCATGAAGTACTATTGCACTGTGGTTAACTCTGAAAATTGCAGTGTCACTACTCTGATTTGAGAGGAAATTCCACTGAAATTGAACAGTTATTGATGTAACTTAGATGCAACTACTACCTACAAACACACACACCTGCATCTAACAGCAAAAAAGGCCAGCAGAATCCAATGCCCATGCTAGAAGAAAGAAAACCAACAGGGGAATCGGATCCACCACTACATCCATGCTATTACCACTGTAACTGCAAAAAAGTCGCCAGGAAAATCCACCTCTACAACTAACATACACCTACATCTAAATCAAATACAAGGGGAATCGAATCAAACCAAAAGATCTAGACGAAATTCAAGGGGGAAAGGGAGAAGACCAGGATAACCAACTGAAATCACACGACACTGGAACGGAAATCAAGCTGAAGAGGAGGAGGAGGAGATCGGAATCACCATGGATGACGAGGAAATCACCAAGAATCGGCTCCCTTTCTCAGCTTCAACTCTCGCCAAGAAATGTGAAAGGACAAGAATCAAAATTAAAAAAAGAAGATAAAGAGAGAGCCAGGGCCCAAGGGATGGGCAGTAACGGGCTAGCTGGGAAACAAAAGCACACCCAGTAACAGAGAGAAAAAAATCACAAGGAAAAGCCAGCTCCCAATGCGGATCTAAGCATGAGATCAAATGGCCAAAAATTTGAATGAAAAAAATTGTAAATCACTCGACTGTAAATTAGCAAAACCGTTTTTTTATCTGGCCAATTTACAACAAAAGTCTCCCGTTTAACTACTTACGAAATTACAACAGAAATCAAAATTTCTGATTCAAGTCATAAGTCTATGCAATAATATATAAGAGAATGGACACTACATGAGAATCACTTTCAGCTTTCTTACTGGTTGATTAGAGCATTTTCAACAAGACTCTTAAGAACAATCAGCAAAAAGTTGCTCTGAAAGGGGCAAATCAGGATTAACCATGTGCTTCATCTATCATATAGGGAGAAACAAGACATTTTGTAGCACATAAAGAAAAAACATACACGAGCAAGTACATACCAAAAAAGTGCGTTCATGTACTTCATCTACTATAACATGAGTAACATCACTTAAGTCTTTGTTTCCCTGAAAAGTGTGAAGTGTGTAAGAAAGAATTCTCAACAACTATTAAGAAATCGCAGAAAGGCAAATTAACAAAATATAAAGAAAAAAATTAGTGTTATTTTTACATAGCTGAAACTTAAAGCCTCAAATATAGGATCCACACAGCCCAAATGAAAAACAAAACTATATAAGTAGAACATGTTATCATGTTAGTTTGGCACATAGTTAGGCATATTACCAGTAAGTTTCAGATATTGTCCTAGGCACGGTTAGGCATGCCCGCGAAATGGTTATCTGTACTCGAAAATGGAGTATTAACATATTGTGAATTGCATTAACTCTTTCATACATGCAAGTAGCATGCAACAACTCAAATTTTGCAAACATTTTGCAAACAGATGACCAGCCATGTTCTTTACCTAATTTGGAGAGTTAGTTCCTTCTATCAGGACACTTGAGTCCACATCAATTAACTTGAGTTCATTAACATGTTTGCATACACTTGTAGATGGTGCCCCACAAATAATCGAGAAAAATACATGTTTTATATTGTAGTAAAAAGAAGCATACATTTTATAATCAGCAAGAACTTTATATGGTTAATTACAGCCTCCTACAGATAATACAAGTGATTTAAGTGAATCCATACATCGGTGATTTGATTGGAGCCACGTAAGAATACCTGCTTGGTGACAAGCAAGAAGAACAAATATGCTTTTTTTCCAGTACATCAGCAGACACTGAATTATGTTCCGAAGCAAACCCTGCAATACAAGCGAGGGAAGAACAAAATAATCACTGTCGTTCTCTCTATCAGGCAAGATAAACATGTCCTCAAGGACAACAGAGATGAAGAAGTCACATTTACATGTTGCATAATGTCCTTTTACCATAGAAGTCCATCATGCCAATATGTAGCATGTCTGGGCACGTCGGTTGGATGACAGTCAACAACACACCCGTATCAAGTTTATCATCTGTCATCCCACCCGTGTACTCCTCCGATCTCGCTTCGTCTGCTATCCAAGAAAATTGCCGTCACAATGCACAAATAGAACACTTGCCTTTATCCTGGAAGGAAACAAAAAAATGTATAAGTATGTTACACACATGTATGGCTCATTAATATATAGTAACCAACGCTAGCATCTTGCACTCGATTTGGTGACACGATTTGTAAGTTAGTGTATTTATATTTCTTTCTTTTCTTCCACTTTCTCTAACATATAACACTGGGATACCAATTCAACATAGTTGCCATATCTACGACTGAAATGGTCTGTGAAATCTCCTTCTTTATAACTATACTTCATTATATAAAGTAGGAACATGTCAGCTGGGTTAAAAACAAAGTAATTTGTTTACGGCTTTCTCCTGAACTGTTAACAGACAGTGAATTCGTGAAGAAATAGAAAACTGAAAGAATCATTATTCTCCTGAACTGTTAACGCCTAAATGGTTCAAACAGTTTAGACATTTTTACCAAGCATGAAAAGACCCTAAACCCAGGATCCCAATTGATAGCAAAACAACATCCCAATAGATATATGTATCGGCCAGTATAATAACTGAAAAGCAAAGAGAAGAAATCATCACCATGCCAGCTGGGTAAGAACCGCATATAACCTGGTAAGAAATCACGAACCTTCAGCATTTTTATCACCAGAACATCACCCAAGTGCTTCCATCGATCATACCAAGGCAAATAGGGTGCCCGCAGCGGCAGAACGTGGCTAGCACGCACATGAGGTTGACACCAAAGAGATATACACAAACTCTCGCCACAGCCTAGTGCGTGGTCAGGTGTTGATATTACTAACCTTGCTCCTCTCAATTGTTCCAATATAAGAAGAAGCAATATAATCTCCTCCACAAAGATCCCAATATATTACTTCACCCAGACCAAATCACGGCAATGCATAATGTAAGACAATAAGTTTTGGGGAACCAGCACAACCCTCTAGGGGTGGCTTATCTCATTATATATAATGGTTGTGTTACAATATATACCATATACGTACATAGGTACAGAAGCTATACATAGTCTAACACCCTCCCTCAATCTTAGCCACTTTCTAAAGAACCGAGAAGGGTAAGATTGCGCCTACAAGCCTCAAACTGTGGCAGCGGTAAAGGCTTAGTGAAGATGTCTGCAAGTTGATCCTTAGATGAGATAAACTTGATCTGGAGTTGCTTCTGTGATACACGTTCCCGTACAAAGTGATAGTCAACTTCAATGTGTTTCATTCGGGCATGAAATACTGGATTTGCAGAAAGGTATGTAGCACCGATGTTATCACACCAAAGAATAGGAGGTTGTGGTTGAGACAAACCCAACTCCTGAAGCAAAGACTGCACCCAAATAATCTCTGCAGTAGCATTAGCCACAGCCTTGTACTCAGCTTCAGTACTGCTACATGACACAGTAGCCTGTTTCCGAGCACTCCAGGCGATCAAATTAGAGCCAAAGAATACTGCATAACCCCCCGTGGATTGCCTGTCATCTGGGCTACCAGCCCAATCTGCATCAGAGAAGGCCGAAAGGACCCGAGAGGAAGTCAGCCGAATATGCATACCAAATGTCAGGGTGAACTGAACATAACGAAGAATGCGTTTAACAGCAGCCCAATGAGTATCTCTGGGAGCCTGAAGATACTGACAAACCCTGTTAACAGCATAAGAGATATCTGGTCTCGTGATCGTCAAGTACTGAAGTCCACCAACAATGCTCCTGTACTCTGTGGCATCCGCAGGAGACAAAAGCTCACCATCAACAGCTGTTATCTTGTCGGTAGACGACATGGGTGTGGTGGTCGGTTTGCACTTCAGCATGCCATCTCTCTGTAACAACTCCAAGGAGTACTTCTTCTGCGTAAGGACAAGACCAGTAGCACGAGAAGTGACCTCAACTCCAAGAAAGTAGTGAAGCTTCCCAAGATCTTTGACGCAAAATCAGCACCAAGAGAGCAGACAAGAGCATCAGCAGCATACTGAGAAGAGCTGACAAGGATAATATCATCGACATATACCAAAAGATACATAGTGACTTCTGGCTTCTGTAGAAGAAATAACGAAGTGTCAGCAGTAGACGGCACAAACCCATGAGCACGAAGGGCAGAGGCAAGGCGGGCATGCCAGGCACGAGGAGCTTGCTTCAAACCATATAGTGCTTTGGAAAGACGACAGATATAGTCAGGACGATCAGGATCAGAGAAACCAGGCGGCTGTTTCATATAAACCTCTTCCTCCAAAAATCCATGTAGAAAAGCATTCTGCACATCAAGTTGACGAAGTGACCAACCACGAGAAACAGCAATGGAGATAAGAAGCCGAATAGTGGTAGGCTTGACGACAGGACTGAAGGTGTCCTCATAGTCAAGACCATGACGCTGCCGAAAACTGCGAGCAACAAGTCGCGCTTTGTAACGCTCAATAGATCCATCCGAATGCTTCTTCACTTTGAATATCCATTTTGAGTCAATAACATTTACCCGTGGTGGTGGAGGAACGAGAGTCCATGTCTTGTTACGAAGAAGAGCATGAAACTCCTGCTCCATAGCCTCTCGCCAATGTGGAATGCGCAGGGCAGCCTGATATGAGCGAGGCTCAGAAGATGGATCCGCAACAGCAGCGGCCAAACAAGCAGCCAACCAAGCAACCGTACCATCCTTACGTTCCTTAGGTTTGAAAATGCCACTGCGACTGCGTGTATGTGGTCGGGACACAGGAACCACCGAGGTCGACGGAGCAGCCTGCAACGGGCTGGAGGACGGCGACGTTGACGAGTCAGCCGGTGACGAGGAGCCAGTCACGGTAGCCTCGGACTCGGTTGGCGAAGAAGGCCGACCCACCAGCGAAACCGGCAGAGCAGACGAAGCAGCTGGCGACTCCGGCATCACAGACCGGGCCGATGGCGAGCTCGGCATAGTGGGCCGTGGCGCGGCCGGTGTTGCGGGCCGATCCGCTGATGAAGGCGACGTGAGGACCCGAGCCGCGGGAGAAGACGGCGTGACGGGCCGAGCCGCAGGCGAAGACGGCGTGACGGGCCGAGCCGCGGGCGACTCGGCGGCCGCTGGCGAAACGGACCGAGCAGTGGAGATGCTCGGCGCGACGGGCTCGTCGGGTGACCATGCATGGGCACGCGAATCGATGCCATGCAACATAGGGCGATCGACGTGCCCACCAGAAGACGACGATGATGATGGTGAATCCTCCAACAGCTCCAAACGAGCTCCACGTCCGGTTCCTGCACCATGGTTAGGTAACAGCAAAGGAGAGTATGCAACATCATCAAATTGGTCAGAAGCAACAGAGGATGAATGCAGGGATGGTGGTTCGACAGTGGACACAGGAAGGTTGACAAAGGGAAAAACATGCTCATCAAACACGACGTCCCGAGATATATAGACACGATTAGTGGGAACATGAAGACATTTGTAACCTTTATGAAGAGAGCTATAGCCAAGAAAAACACACTTCTTAGAACGAAACTCAAGCTTGGGCTTGTTATATGGACGAAGATGCGGCCAGCAAGCACACCCAAATACCTTGAGAAAGGTATAATCAGGTTGTTCATTAAGGAGAACCTCAATGGGAGTCTTCATGTTTAAAACACGAGTAGGAGTACGGTTGATGAGAAAGCATGCAGTGGTGAAAGCATCACTCCAAAACCGAAACGGAACAGATGCATGGGCCAAAAGAGTAAGACCAGCTTCAACAATATGACGATGCTTACGTTCGACTGAACCATTCTGCTGATGTGTATGTGGACATGCTAAACGATGAGCTATCCCAAGCGACTGAAAGAAAGAGTTGAGGTTGCGATACTCGCCCCCCCAGTCTGACTGGACATGAACAATTTTGTGCTTGAGAAGACGTTCAACATGTTTTTGAAACTGAACAAAAATATCAAACACATCAGATTTGCGTTTAATAAGGTAAAGCCAGGTAAAGCGACTATAAGCATCAACGAAACTGATATAGTAATTATGACCACTGACAGAAGTCTGAGCAGGACCCCATACATCTGAAAACACAAGTTCTAAAGGATGTTTCACCTCACGACTGGACTCCGAAAAAGGAAGTTGATGACTCTTCCCCTGCTGACAAGCATCACACACTGCTACATCTTTATGACTAGACAAACTAGGAAGCTCATGACGACGCAAAATATGACGGACAATAGGTGTGGACGGGTGACCAAGACGAGCATGCCACTGTGACGGAGAGACCCGAACTCCACTGAAAACACGAGCGACACCAGGATGCTCCAGACGGTAGAGGCCCTGGCACAACTGCCCACTAAGAAGAATGTCCCTCGTGCCCCGATCCTTAATAAAAAGATCAAAAGGGTGAAATTCACAAAGCACATTATTATCACGTGTGAGTTTAGGAACTGAAAGAAGATTACGGGTCACAGATGGAACTCGAAGAACATTGCAAAGCTGAAGACTCCTATTGGCATGTCTAGTGAGAAGAGATGCTTGACCAATATGAGAGATGTGCATACCTGCTCCATTGGCGGTGTGGATCTTGTTGGAGCCATGATAGGGTTCACGAGTGTGAAGCTTCCCCATCTCGCTGGTTAGATGCTCTGTCGCCCCAGAGTCCATGTACCAGTGTGGATCGATGGAGTAGGACTGAGTGTGTCCCTGTTGCTTCTGCGACGCGGGACGATCAGCCATGGCGACCTGACGGGCATTGTTGCGTGTATCTTTGCCGTCATTGCCAAGACCAAGGAAGCTTCGCTGGAAGCGCTTATGACACTTGGAGGCCCAGTGCCCATCGCGGCCACAAAGCTGACACACACGTGGACCGCCAGCCCCCGGTAAGGTCGCAGTAGGTGGGGGGGCCGAGGCGGGCGATGGTGGCAGCCCCAAGGGAGACCGGGGTGATGAAGAAGAGCGGCCACCCTTGGTGGCGGCGTTGGCCGAGAGGGAGCCAGTGCCCCTGGTGCGGCGAGTCTCGACCCGTTGCTCAGTGAGAAGGAGCCGAGAGAAAACCTCGTGTGCCAGCATGGGTGTCGAGTTGCCCCGCTCGTTGATGATCTCGACTAAGGCATCATACTCCTCATCAAGACCATTGACAATAAACGAGTTGAACTCGGAGTCGGTGAGGGGCTGTCCAATGGAGGCCAATGTGTCGGTGAGGCCCTTGACCTTGTTGTAGAACTCAGTGGCAGTGGAGTCAAGCTTCTGACACTCTCCAAGCTGACGACGGAGTGCAGAGACGCGAGCCTGGGACTGCGCTGCAAAGGTGCGCTCAAGGATGGTCCAGGCCTCATGAGACGTCTTCGCGAAGACAACAAGGCCAGCAACTGCCGGCGAGAGCGACCCCTGGATGGAGGAGAGGTTCGCCTGGTCCTGCCCCGTCCAGACGCGATGGGCCGGATTGTAGACCGGACCGTGCATGCTGTCTACCAGCGCGGGTGGGCAGGGAAGCGATCCGTCGACGTAGCCTAGCAGGTAGTGACTCCCCAAGAGCGGGAGAACCTGCGCACGCCAGAAGATGTAGTTGTCGGCGGAGAGCTTGATGGTGATGAGATGACCGAAGTGAAACGGCGGCGGCGAAGACAATCCCATCGAGGAGGCTGCCTGGGGTGCAAACACCATGGAGGCAGCCAGAGACACCGAAGCCGATGCGGGAGGAGGCGGGACCGCAGCCAGGGCGGGCGCCGCAAAGCTCGCGGCCGGTGCGGACGCCGCAAGCCCGCGGCCGGGGCGGACGCCGCCAACCCCGCCAGCGGGGCAGTGTGATCCGCTTGCGGCAGGAGCGGCGGGACGACGCCTGCGGAGTCCGCAGCGGACGGCAGCGCCGCGGTGTGGACCACGAGGTCACGCCCAAGCGAGGGCGCCGGCGGCGTGGAGAAGACGGAGCCGATGCTCCTTGTCCCGATCGGAGCCGGAACAGAGACGGCATCGAGCGGGAGGTTGAGCAGAGCCGCAAGAGAGGCCGGGAGGAAGCCCGCAGCAGTGGAACCGGTGGTGGCGGCGCTCGACATGGCGGCGGCGCGATCGGTGGCGCGGCGGCGGCGGTGAAGGCGGCGGCGGCTGCGGCGGCGGTGCGGGTATTAGGGTTTAGAAGCGGAAGCGATCGTAACCTAGTGTGATACCATGTAAGACAATAAGTTTTAGGGAACCAGCACAACCCTCTAGGGGTGGCTTATCTCATTATATATAATGGTTGTGTTACAATATGTACCATATACGTACATAGGTACAGAAGCTATACATAGTCTAACACATAATAGCACAACGTTCTATGCTTCTTAAAAGTTAAATCCCCTTTATATGTTCCAAATTCATAGAGGAATTTCTAGCGGAGTCCATCTCAGCGAGATCTGCCAAGGCCGTATGGGGCAAGATAAGCCATACAGGCTTGACCATATGTGCACAGGAGTAGGGAATATGTCGAGGGCGCGGCGGCGTACCTGTCTTATTGGCACGGCCGTGGGTGGAGACGGCGGCCATCGCGTGGCTCCCCAGGAAGATGACCTTCTTCCGCCACAATACCATCACCGTGCATGGGCTCCAGCATCCTCACGGCGGCACCCAGCCTCGACAACCCCCTCTTGCTCTTCCTTCCGCCATCATGGTGATGGTGTTCGTGGAGGGCATCGGGTGGCGGGGTAGCAGCAGGGAAGCGACGGCGGGTGAGAACCATAGCTAGGTTAGGGGAAGAAATTGGGAGGGGCGTGGCCAGGGAAGGAACGAGATGGAGGCAATCTCGTACCTCGGCTCGGCGGCGATCCCACGGCTGCGAGATTGTACGTTGGAGGCGATGAAGGGGGTCGAGGGGAGCGGAGGGGAACCAGATGCAGGGCACGGCCGTGCGCCGCTTCTCGCTGCCCGCAACGCTACCACACCCTGCCTTGTCTCGGGGTTCCGCGGCAACGGCGGCAGCAGCCCAGAAGTCAGAGGTCTCCGATCTCGACAGAGGCGGCAGATGGGAGCGGAGGGAACCAGATGGTGGCGGAGGAGGAAGCCCCGGGGTTAGGATCTGCCGCGGCACAGGGATGGATCTGTCGCGGCCGGGGCGAAGGGGTGGATCGCGAGTGCGTAGGGCTGGTTGGCGGCGGAGAACGATCTGCTGTGGGCATGAGAGATCGATCGTAGGGTTTTTTTGGCACCGTTTTTTTTCGCAGGAGGGTAGCGAGTTAACGGAGGTGGAAGGATGACGAAAATAAAACGAAGGTGGGAGAATGACGAAAAAAACCAACGAAAATAAACCGCGCAGACTATTCACCAACTGCTTCATTAGGAGTAGAGATGCTCTTCCTTGTCACTGTTTGGTTATTGTGAGTATTTTGATTTCGCGTGTTTCACATAATTTGGAACATAATCAATTCAAAACAATTATAGTCTTCTAGTCAACATAATGATGGGCTGGAACTGGACGCATCCTTCACTACTGAGCAATCGAGCATTACTGCTTTGGGGTAGATGACTGGTGGCCTTTGTTACGTCCATGACTAGGAAATCACTCGTTCGACCTTCAATTCTACGTGTGAGATGGACGCTAGCAATGAGTGAAAACCTAAGCCGGATGGGGTGAAAAACAGCGCTGCTAGTCCTCTCCCTTCCACTACGTCCGGCGCGCCCTCTCCCTCGCCGCCGCCATGGCCTCTCCGGCCGCTCATCTCCACCTCCTTCTGCGCCCTCTTGCTGGCCGCTACATCCCCTGAGCCCATGGCTTCCAGAGCATCCCCTCTCTACCCCCACCCCTCCTCTCCTCGCTTCGTCCCAGATTCTCGATCTGGAGCGGGAGGTACGCGGCCACATATCGGGGATGCCTCTTCGGCATCGTCTCCTCTCCTCGCTTCCTCCCAGATTCCCGATCTGGAGTGGGAGGTACGCAGCCACACGTCCCTATTGTCGGGGATGCCTCTTCGTCGTCGTTGACGGGACGAGGGGAGCAGCAGCCGTAGCAGGCGGCAGTATTGGCAAACACGGGCAGCAGCCGCAGCAGGCGGCAGTGCTGATGAGACGGTGGTCCACGGCATGGGCGTGTGTCCTCGACAGAATTCAAAAAGATGAACTTCTGGCATTCTGTAGGAATTTCATCATGGAAGTTGCAGAGGAAACATTCATTTAAGTTTCTCTAATTTTCTTTCCTAATTTTTTCTCCCCTCATCATATATAAATACTTCACAAAGTTAATTTCTTTAACTTCTCAACCACGTCTAAATTTTGGGGAAAGGAGAGAGGAATTAGAGAGAGACGGATAATTTGAGGAGCTTTCTTTCTTTGTCTTCTCAACCCCGTCTAATATATGGGAAAAGACAAAAGACAGAGGAATTCGAGAGAGAGACAACTGAAGAGCTTTCAAGTTCGAGAGCAGCCATGTCCTTGATGCGCTGGCGGCCTCCTCATCGCTGATGTCGCGTGGCTGTAGCTGTTGTATGGCTGCTGGAGATGGGTGCAGTTTCCTCCGGGTCCGTGCACGGTGATGGTATTTTAAGAACACGTTAACTGGCCCAAGAAAATTGGTCACGGTATTAGAGCAGACTAAGCTGACATGGTGTTCGAAACTTAGGTGGTCATGGTTACTAACCAGATGTGGCGCCTCACGTCTCCCTGAGCCTCAGTGTTAGCAGTGCAAGTGCTCGTTTCCCATATGTCTGCCCACTCCTCCCTCTCATCAAGCTTTCTTTTCTATTCTCTAAATTCCTCTAAATTTGCGGTGTGCAGGTCTGAGAAAAAGAGAGAGGAATAAGATATGGTAAGGTTTTGGCAAAGAACATTCTTTCCCGAGCTTGGGAAATTTTGGTCATCTAATATTGATTTCATGATTTGTGGTTAATACTTAATACACGCTGTTGTTATTTGATCTCTTTGTTGCTCATGCCCTACATGATGTTGCATGGGGCACATGCAAAATACCATTGGAGTGACATATATAGTACGTCGCTACTGGCTGCATGTAATTACATTTTTATTTAACTTTGATTTTGTTTTTCTGCTGATCGTTTCTAGGTGGCTGATGATTAATCATTAAAGGATGGCGCATTACCCACCTGAGAGAAAATACCAAACTACTATGAAAAAATCAAACATTTGAGAAGGTAAAACCGGGGGAGGATTAGCGGTCGAGTGTTTGGGTAATTTTTGGAGTGATTGAATTGGTCGAACAAACTTATCACACTACCTCAGCTAATTCTCCTTCGTATTTTGATGTGTTTATGGCGAACCATTTATGAGGTGTGTGTGGTTCCGATGGTCCTGGTGGGTGGTTGCAGCTATGAGGCTAAGCTAATCGAGTGGTGTGAGACCCCTCATACGTCCCCAAGACCATGGTTCATACTTTTTTTATTTGGATGTGCTAAATGGCCACTGACAGGCAGAATTCTTGTTTTTGTAGTTACATACAACAAGATTGTACACGTAAGATGTTCTTATGATGAGGATCTACATACCTTGGTCAGGTCCTAACTCACTGGGAAGGTAAATAAATCTCTTCTTGTGATTAATTTCCTTGTGTTTTGTTTCAATGGGTTTAAGAAGTGAGAAATCTTGAGGTTCGTGAAGTTTTTTTTCCCAGTGTGGTTGATCTTTGTTTCGGACACAATCGGCATGATAAGCCTCGTATTGTGTGTTCTGGCGTCTGGCCAAGGAGTGGAGAGGTTTAGGGGGCATTATACTTATCTTCGTGCAACTAATTGTATGTTTATATTCGTTAGCTATGGAAGTCTTCATACTCATTGGCTGATTAGTTACTTCTGAAGTTTGATAGTAAATTGATTTTGCAACTACAATAGCTAGCGAATGAACTTTTTTGGTGATTCTTGACCATTTAGTTAGAAATGATTCAACAATCTATGATTTTAAAAATTGCAGTGATCTCTAGAACATATAGTTATGGGCTCAAAAATTGTCTCGGGCTTGATGTTTAATTTGATATAAATTTTTGTAGCTTTGCAGCACACTACTTTGCTATTCTGGATATAAGAGGCCATTTATGGCTGTAACGGAGATGGAAGTTCGTTTCAGTTTGGTTTAATGGAAATCCAACACAACCACTCGATATTTGACAGTCTCTGTATGTTTCTTTTCCCTTTTCTTTTTAAGGCACCACATTTACAATACCAGCTAAAAAAACGTGGAGACGGACTAACAATGTAAGAGCAAGACTAAACTTGGTACATGCACTGGAGATGTTCGCTACTGCAACTAAGCTCTGACAATTAAGGATCTGTGTATATAATATTTGTACTGTTCTTAGTCAACCTTCCCTACTCGGAATTACGTAATTGAGGTGCTTCTTTATTGGTTAGTGTAAACTTTCTATGAAGCGTCGTGCCTATTGAGGACGAGCCTGCGTGTTTATATAGAGCAGGGGCTAAACCCTGATTGCGTACAAAGGGAGTTCGGTACAGGAGGTTTACATCTTGGAAGAGAAGAAAGAATTAGGAGATAACAATGCTTAAACCGATTTCTATCTATCTCTACTTGAGCTAACCCCTTGCCGAAGTTATATGGCACATGTCAACACATATGACGTGACAATATGTTGTTTAACATCCTCCCTTAATCACAACTTTCCTAAGTTGAGATTACGCTTGAACTCTTCAAAATTTCTTGTGGGCAATGCCTTGGTAAAACCTTCTGCAACTTGATCCTTGGAGTGAATGAAGCGAATTTCCAACTTCTTGGCAGCAACTCTTTCTCTGACAAAGTGGAAATCTATTTCAATGTGCTTAGTTCTTGCATGGAAAACTGGGTTGGCAGAGAGATAGGTAGCATCAAGGTTATCACACCATAAGCACGGAGCTTGACGTGATGAAATACCAAGTTCTTTTAACATAGACTGAACCCAAATAATTTCATCTGTTGTATTTGCCAGTGCTTTGTACTCTGCCTCTGTACTTGACCTTGATACAGTTTCCTGTTTCTTTGCACACCATGAAATGAGATTTGGCCCAAAGAATACTGCAAAACCACATGTGGATCGTCTGTCATCAAGACAACCTGCCCAGTCTGAATCAGAAAAAGCACTTACAAGAGTTGATGATGACTTAGTGAATGTCAATCCAACACTAACAGTATCTTTAACATATCTAATAATGCGCCTGGCAGCTGTCCAATGAGCAGTGGTGGGTGCATGAAGGAACTGGCATACTTTATTGACAGCAAAAGAAATATCTAGCCTGGTCAGAGTCAGGTATTGAAGTGCGCCAACCATACTCCTGTACTTGTTGCTGTCCTCTTGATCCAAGAGTGTCCCTTCTGTGAGAGAAAGCTTTTCTGAACTAGATAGAGGAGTTGGAGACGACTTACAGTTTTGCAAACCAGCTCTTGCAACTAAATCTGATGCATATTTTTCTTGACAGAGATGAAGATCATCACCACTTCTCTTTACTTCAATTCCAAGAAAAAGTGCAAGTCTCCAAGATCCTTCAGAGCAAATTCAGACTTTAAATCTTTTAGCAGTCCTGATATTGCTTCATCGGATGAACTTGTGACAATAATATCATCAACATAGATAAGCACAAATACAGAAGTGTTTGACTTGTTGTAAATAAACAATGAAGTATCAGACTTGGAAGGAACAAAACCGAGTGCTTGAAGCTTAAGGAAATATGCCCTAGAGGCAATAATAAAGTTATTATTTATTTCCTTATATCATGATAAATGTTTATTATTCATGCTAGAATTGTAATAACCGGAAAAATAATACATGTGTGAATACATAGACAAACAGAGTGTCACTAGTATGCCTCTACTTGACTAGCTCGTTAATCAAAGATGGTTATGTTTCCTAACCATGGACAAAGAGTTGTCATTTGATTAACAGGATCACATCATTAGTTGAATGATCTGATTGACATGACCCATTCCATTAGCTTAGCACCCGATCGTTTAGTATGTTGCTATTGCTTTCTTCATGACTTATACATGTTCCTATGACTATGAGATTATGCAACTCCCGTTTACCGGAGGAACACTTTGTGTGCTACCAAACGTCACAACGTAACTGGGTGATTATAAAGGTGCTCTACAGGTGTCTCCAAAGGTACATGTTGGGTTGGCGTATTTCGAGATTAGGATTTGTCACTCCGATTGTCGGAGAGGTATCTCTGGGCCCTCTCGGTAATGCACATCACTTAAGCCTTGCAAGCATTGCAACTAATGAGTTAGTTGCGGGATGATGTATTACGGAACGAGTAAAGAGACTTGCCGGTAACGAGATTGAACTAGGTATTGGATACCGACGATCGAATCTTGGGCAAGTAACATACCGATGACAAAGGGAACAACGTATATTGTTATGCGGTCTGACCGATAAAGATCTTCGTAGAATATGTAGGAGCCAATATGGGCATCCAGGTCCCGCTATTGGTTATTGACCGGAGACGTGTCTCGGTCATGTCTACATTGTTCTCGAACCCGTAGGGTCCGCACGCTTAAGGTTTCGATGACAGTTATATTATGAGTTTATACATTTTGATGTACCGAAGGTTGTTCGGAGTCCCGGATGTGATCACGGACATGACGAGGAGTCTCGAAATGGTCGAGACATAAAGATTGATATATTGGAAGCCTATGTTTGGATATCGGAAGTGTTCCGGGTGAAATCGGGATTTTACCGGAGTACCGGGAGGTTACCGGAACCCCCCGGGAGGTATATGGGCCTTAGTGGGCCTTAGTGGAAAAGAGAAG
>NC_041382.1:71684399-71832046 GCF_002162155.2 Triticum dicoccoides | reverse complement strand
CGCCTCTCCTAGGCCGGCCGCACCCCCCCCCTTGAGCCTTTATATATGGAGGCAGGGGCACCCCAGAGACACACAAGTTGATCCACGTGATCATATTCTTAGCCGTGTGCGGCGCCCCCTGCCACCATAGTCCTCGATAATATTGTAGCGGTGCTTAGGCGAAGCCCTGCGACAGTAGTACATCAAGATCGTCACCACGCCGTCATGCTGACGGAACTCTTCCCCAACACTTTGCTGGATCGGAGTCCGGGGATCGTCATCGAGCTGAACGTGTGCTAGAACTCAGAGGTGCCATAGTTTCGGTGTTTGATCGGTCAGGCCGTGGAGACATACGACTACATCAACCAAACGCTTCCGTTGTCGATCTACAAGGGTACGTAGATCACACTCTCCCCTCTCGTTGCTATGCATCACCATGATCTTGCGTGTGCATAGGAAAATTTTTGAAATTACTACGTTCCCCGACAGTGGCATCCGAGCCTAGGTTTTATATGTTGATGTTATATGCACGAGTAGAACACAAGTGAGTTATGGGTGATATAAGTCATACTACTTACCAGCATGTCATACTTTGGTTCGGCGGTATTGTTGGACGAAGCGGCCCGGACCGACATTACGCGTACGCTTACGCCAGACCGGTTCTCCCGACGTGCTTTGCACATAGGTGGCTTGCGGGTGACAGTTTCTCCAACTTTAGTTGAACCGATGTGGCTACGCCCGGTCCTTGCGAAGGTTAAAACAGCACCAACTTGACAAACTATCGTTGTGGTTTTGATGCGTAGGTAAGATTGGTTCTTGCTAAGCCCGTAGCAGCCACGTAAAACTTGCAACAACAAAGTAGAGGACGTCTAACTTGTTTTTGCAGGGCATGTTGTGATGTGATATGGTCAAGACATAATGCTAAATTTTATTGTATGAGATGATCATGTTTTGTAACCGAGTTATCGGCAACTGGCAGGAGCCATATGGTTGTCGCTTTATTGTATGCAATGCAATCGCGCTGTAATGCTTTACTTTATCACTAAGCGGTAGCGATAGTCGTGGAAGCATAAGATTGGCGAGACGACAACGATGCTACGATGGAGATCAAGGTGTCGCGTCGGTGACGATGGTGATCATGACGGTGCTTCGGAGATGGAGATCACAGGCACAAGATGATGATGGCCATATCATATCACTTATATTGATTGCATGTGATGTTTATCTTTTATGCATCTTATCTTGCTTTGATTGACGGTAGCATTATAAGATGGTCTCTCACTAAATTATCAAGATAAAAGTTTTCTCCCTGAGTATGCACCGTTGCCAAAGTTCGTCGTGCCCAGACACCCACGTGATGATCGGGTGTGATAAGCTCTACGTCCATCTACAACGGGTGCAAGCCAGTTTTGCACACGCAGAATACTCAGATTAAACTTGACGAGCCTAGCATACGCAGATATGGCCTCGGAACACTGAGATCGAAAGATCGAGCGTGAATCATATAGTAGATATGATCAACATAGTGATGTTCACCAATGAAACTACTCCATCTCACGTGATGATCGGACATGGTTTAGTTGATTTGGATCACGTGATCACTTAGAGGATTAGAGGGATGTCTATCTAAGTGGGAGTTCTTAAAGTAATATGATTAATTGAACTTAAATTTATCATGAACTTAGTCCTGGTAGTATTTTGTAAATCATGTCGTAGATCAATAGCTCGCGTTGTTGCTTCCCTATGTTTATTTTGATAGGTTCCTAGAGAAAATTGTGTTGAAAGATGTTAGTAGCAATGATGCGGATTGGATCCGTGATCTGAGGTTTATCCTCATTGCTGCACAGAAGAATTATATCCTTGATGCACCGCTAGGTGACGGACCTATTGCAGGAGCAGATGCAGACGTTATGAACGTTTGGCTAGCTCAATATGATGACTACTTGATAGTTTAGTGCACCATGCTTAATGGCTTAGAATCGGGTGTCACATCCCTAGCTTCTGGTGCTGCCTGGTGTTTGCATCATGTTTAATTTTGAAACTTGAACTGAGGGAAATTGGAAGCCTCAAAACCCTAAATAAAAGAAGGGCAAAAACCCTAAAAATCTCATTCATTGTTCCAAAATGCTCTTCTTAAATGTTTGATAATTTTTGGCAAGGGTTCTGGTCCCAACCAAAATATTGAACATTTTTAAGGATTTATTTTTGGGACTTTGAATTTAATTCATTAGCTATTTGAATTTGAATTATATTCATATAATTAGAATATAATTTCAAATATCCCTGAAATATTTTATGGGCTTTTGGAAAAGTCCATCTAGCAAAATAAAAATATTCAGAGGAGCTTTTGGCATTGTTTGAATTATTTTAAATTCAAAACAGTGGCAAAAGAATTAAATAAAAGAAAACAGAACAGGAATATAAAAAAACAGGAGAGAGAGGAAGCCTACCTGGGCCACTTACCGCAGCCCACCTAGCGCCCCACCTGGCCCAGCGATGCGGCTGAGGCCCAGCCCACCTCCTCCTCTCTGTCGTCTTCCTCCCCCTCGCCCCGAAGCTGCTCGGTGGCGAGCGCCGACGCCGCCCCGGCCACCTCCTGCTTCCCCTGGCCACCTCCTGCTTCCTCCCCGAGCCCTCTAGCGACGCCACGGAGTCGTCCCCGACCGCTATCCCTTCTCTCTGCTCGCTCTGGCTCTCTCCCTCTCTCGATTTGGAGCACCACCGAGAGCCACCGGAGGGCGCCGCCGTCGCATCCATAGCCACCGGCCACCCCTCGCCCTTCCAATGAGCTCAGGAGCTCCGTCCCGACCCCATGGAGCTGCACACCGACGCACGCGACCAGAGGAGGAACCAGTCGACCGGAGCGTCGTCGTCTTCATCCCCGGTGCCCGGAGATCGCCGCCGTAAATTCGCCGTCGCAGAAGCTTCCCCGAGCTCGACGACCCCTCCGTCCAGTCCACTGTGAGCCCCTCTTCCTCTTCCCCCTTCTCTCAAGCTCGCGCTCATCCCCTAGCCTCTTCCTCCACCGCGGCCGAGAGTTTCTCGCCGCCAGCCATGGCGTGGCCGTGGCCACAGCCACCGCAGCTCGTTTCCGAGCCCACTGTCGTGCTCACCGCGATCTCAGGAGTCCGTAGCACGCCCTAGCTCCTCCTGCCGTGCTCCCTAACACCGATCCCGAGCTCGCCCGAGCTCCGGCCGCCGCCGAGGTCGACGCCGTGCTCAACTCCGGCCACCTCTGCTCCAGCCGCCTCCACCACTGGAAGCGCCACTCCGCCAGCTCCCCGTAGATGCTCCCCGCGCCCCAAACCATGGCCTGTAACGCAATCCCGATGCGGACGCCGCCGCGATCTGAGGTTGCCGGCGGTTAAACGCCGGCAGCTGACGTGGCGATGTCATTAAACGCTAATGACGCACTAACCAACCCCCTAGGCCACTGACTGTGGGCCCCACCCCTGGTCAAACCCCAGTCAGCGCTGGGTTTGACCGGGATTAGGTCCTGTGTCACTGACGTGTGGACCCCGCACGTCAGGTTTGACCTGGACCTGGCCGTTGACTCGCTGACGTCATGCTGGCGTCAGGCTGACGCAGCTAAATCATTTTCTGGAATTATTTTAATTCTAAATATTTAGGAAATTTCAGAAAATGATTAAAACTTCAATAAATCATAGAAATTCAACCGTAACTCCAAATTAAATAATTTATATATGAAAAATTATCAGAAAAATTCAAGGAATCCATCTGTACCATTTTCATGCATGTTAGAACAACTTATAGCTGCTGTTTAGCACAAATCAATTAATGGCATTTGAATAATCACGTATGGAGTTTGAATTTGAGTCTTGTATTCAAACCAACTTCATTTAATCTGTTGCTAGTTGCATTAGCTCAAAACACATTCATATTGCCATGTCATGAGCATGCATCATATTGTGCATTGCATTGATTGTATTTCTTCTTTGTTGTCGGTATCTGTTCCCTCCCGGTAGACGATGTTCCGACGTTGTGATCGTTGACACTGATGAAGACTCAATGTTATCTTCAGAAGTGCCAGGCAAGCAAAACCCCCTTGTTCATTCCGATACAATCCTACTCTCTCGCTCATGCTCTCTTTTACTGCATTAGGACAACAACGATTCATCTGTTACTTGTTGCGGTAGCTGAACCCCTTTATCCTTTGCATGACCTGTCATTGCCACAGTAAATAGATGAAACCCACTAGCATGAGTAGGAGTTGTTTGAACCCTGTTGTGCCTACTCATTCATGCTTGTTTGTCATGCCTGCTACTGCTTAGAGTTGAGTCAGGTCTGATTCATCGGGGATGAATCAGAGGCGTGTGAACATGTCCTACTGTGTGTGAGCTAAGTGTGTGAACACGATTTGGTAAAGGTAGCGGTGAGAGGCCATGTAGGAGTACATGGTGGGTTGTCTCATTGCAGCCGTCCTCAGGAACTGAGTTCTGTGTTTGTGATCCATGATTCAGCTACTACCACGCATTGGGCCCGAAACCAATGGACCCTCTCGGCTTCTTAATCACCCTTGTCCTCTGTCCAGGAGTTGCAAGTAGTTTCTGGTGTTTGTAGTATGCTGGAGGCCGTGCGCAGCGCTGACCGTAGGGGTGGGCTGTGATGCGGTAGGCACGTGGCACGGTGTACCGGGCGCCCGTTTGGTGTCTCGGGAACCCTGTTCACATCGTTTGGGGCTGTGAGCGAAACTCCGGCTGGATCTCCTCATGGATGGAACCCGAATAGGCGATAAACCTGGACTAGAGACTTGAGTGTTTAGGTAGGCCGTGGCCGACACCCACGTTGGGCTTCCGCTTGAAGGTTGCCGAGTACATGTCGTGTAAACGGCGGTAAGTGGTGAGAGCGTGTGTGAAGAAGTACACCCCTGCAGGGTTAACATCATCTATTCGAATAGCCGTGTCCGCGCAAAAGGACTTCTGGGTTGCTTATATCAGTTCATAGACAAGTGAAAGTGGATACTCTAAAATACGCAAGATAAGCGTGAGTGCTATGGATGGCGTTCTCGTAGGGAGACGGGAGCGGTTCCATAGTGGTGTATTGGTTGGTGAATATGTGGACTCGTGTGCGCCACCTGAAGAGTTACTTGCAATCATAGTTTAGGTTAGCCACTGAGTCAAAGCTGGCTTGCTGCAGTTAAACTCCACCATCCCCTTTGTTGATAATGATGCATATGTAGTTAGTTCTGATGTAAGTCTTGCTGGGTACATTTGTACTCACGTTTGCCTATTTTATGTTTTTGCAGAGAGACTTCGGTCTCGCTAGTAGTTCCGCGTGGACTTCGACGTTTAGCTTGATACCTCAGCTACGATCTTGTGCCCTCGGCAGGATCTGATAGATAGTCAGGCTTCTCAGCCTTTTTCATTTATAGATGTTTGTACTCAGACATGATAGCTTCCGCTTGTGCTTTGATTTGTATGCTCTGAATGTTGGGTCATGAGACCCCTGTTTGTAATATCTCGCTCCTCGGAGCCTATTGAACATATACTTGAGTCGTAGAGTCATGTTGTGATGCCATGTTGTATTTGCACACATCGAGCATATTGTGTGTATGTTATTGAAATGCTTGGTATGTGTGGGATCTGGCTATCTAGTTGTTTATCCTTAGTAGCCTCTCTTACCGGGAAATGTCTCCTAGTGTTTCCACTGAGCCATGGTAGCTTGCTACTGCTCCAGAACACCTAGGCTGGCCGGCATGTGTCCTTCTTCGTTCCTGTGTCTGTCCCTTCGGGGAAATGTCACGCGATGAATACCGGAGTCCTGTTAGCCCGCTACAGCCCGGTTCACCGGAGTCCTGCTAGCCCAGTGCTACAGCCTGGATTCACTCGCTGATGACCGACACGTTCGATGTTGGGTCATGGATGCCTGTCCCTGTAAGTCTGTGCCACTTTGGGTTTACGACTAGCCATGTCAGCCCGGGCTCCTTATCATATGGATGCTAGCGACACTATCATATACGTGTGCCAAAAGGCGCAAACGGTCCCGGGCAAAGGTAAGGCGACACCCGTGGGAATACCATGCGTGAGGCCGCAAAGTGATATGAGGTGTTACATGCTAGATCGATGTGGCATTGAGTCGGGGTCCTGACATCGGGACTTTAAAGACGTTTTGAACGTCATGGAACATATGAGATGTTCCAGGAGTTGTAGTTAATATTTCAAGCAAATACCCGAGTTGAGAGATATGAAGTCTCCAACAAGTTCTATAGCTAAAAGATGGAGGAGAATCGCTCAACTAGTGAGCATGTGCCCAGATTGTCTGAGTACTACAATCGCTTGAATCAAGTGGGAGTTAATCTTCCAGATAAGATAGTGATTGACAGAATTCTCTAGTCACCATCACCAAGTTAGTAGAACTTCGTGATGAACTATAATATGCAAGGGATGATGAAAGTAATTCCCAAGCTCTTCGTGATGCTGAAATCAACGAAGGTAGAAATCAAGAAAAACATCAAGTGTTGATGGTTAACAAGACCACTAGTTTCAAGTAAAGGGCAAAGGGAAGAAGGGGAACTTCAAGAAGAACGGCAAGCAAGTTGCTGCTCAAGTGAAGAAGCCCAAGTCTGGTCCTAAGCCTGAGACTAAGTGCTTCTACTGCAAAGGGACTGGTCACTGGAAGCAGAACTACCCCAAGTATTTGGTGGATAAGAAGGATGGCAAGGTGAACAAAAGTATATTTGATATACATGTGTACTTTACTAGTGTTTATAGCAACCCCTCAGTATTTGATACTGGATCAGTTGCTAAGAGTAGTAACTCGAAACAGGAGTTGTAGAATAAACAGAGACTAGTTAAGGGTGAAGTGACGATGTGTGTTGGAAGTAGTTCCAAGATTGATATGATCATCATCGCACACTCCCCTATAATTTCGGAATTAGTGTTGAACCTAAATAAGTATTATTTGGTGTTTGCATTGAGCATGAATATGATTTGATCATGTTTATTGCAATATGGTTATTCATTTAAGTTAGAGAACAATTGTTGTTCTGTTTACATGAATAAAACCTTCTATGGTTATACACACCAACGAAATGGTTTGTTGGATCTCGATCGTAGTGATACACATATTCATAATATTGAAGCCAAAAGATGCAAAGTTAATAATGATAGTGCAACTTATTTGTGGCACTACCGTTTAGGTCATATTGGTGTAAAGCGCATGAAGAAACTCCATGCTGATGGGCTTTTGGAATCACTTGATGCTTGCGAACCATGCCTTATGGGCAAGATGACTAAAACGCCGTTCTCCGGAACAATCAAGCAAGCAACAGATTTGTTGGAAATCATACATACTGATGTATGTGGTCTAATGAATATTAAGGCTTGCAGCAGGTATCATTATTTTCTGACCTTCACAGATGATTTGAGCAGATATGGGGATATCTACTTGATGAAACATAAGTCTGAAACATTTGAACAGTTCAAAGAATTTCAGAGTGAAGTGGAAAATCATCGTGACAAGAAAATAAAAGTTTCTACAATATGATCGCAGAGGTAAAATATTTGAGTTACAAGTTTGGCCTTCAATTAAAACAATGTGAAATAGTTTCACTACTCACGCCACCCAGAACACCACAGCGTAATGGTCTGTCCGAACGTTGTAATCGTACTTTACTAGATATGGTGCGATCTATGATGTCTCTTACTGATTTACCGCTATCGTTTTGGGGTTATGCTTTAGAGCCAGCCGCATTCACGTTAAATAGGGCACCATCAAAATCCGTTGAGACGACGCCTTATGAACTATGGTTTGGCAAGAAACCTAAACTGTCGTTTCTTAAAGTTTGGAGTAGCGATGCTTATGTGAAAAAGTTTCATCTCGATAAGCTCAAACTCAAATCGGAGAAATATGTCTTCATAGGATACCCAAAGGAGACAGTTGGGTACACCTTCTATCACAGATCCGAAGGCAAGACATTCGTAGCTAAGAATGGATCCTTTCTAGAGAAGGAGTTTCTCTCGAAAGAAGTGAGTGGGAGGAAAGTAGAACTTGATAAGGTAACTGTACCTTCTCCCTTTTTGGAAAGTAGTTCATCACAGAAATCTGTTCCTATGACTACTACACCAATTAGTGAGGAAGCTAATGATGATGATCATGTAACTTCAGATCAAGTTACTACCGAATCTCATAGGTAAACCAGAGTGAGATCCATACCAGAGTGGTACGGTAATCTTGTTCTGGAAGTTATGTTACTAGACCATGACAAACCTACGAACTATGTGAAAGCGATGATGAGCCCAGATTCCGCAAAATGGCTTGAGGCCATGAAATCTGAGATGGGATCCATGTATGAGAACAAAGTATGGACTTTGGTTGACTCGCCCGATGATCGGCAAGCCATAGAAAATAAATGGATCTTCAAGTGGAAGACGTACGCTGATAGTAGTGTTACTATATACAAAGCTAGAATTGTCGCAGAAGGGTTTCGACAAGTTCAAGGTGTTGACTACGATGAGAGTTTCTCACTCGTATCTATGCTTAAATCTGTCCGAATCATGTTAGCAATTGCCGCATTTATGAAATCTGGCAAATGGATAACAAAACTGCAATCCTTAATGGGTTTCTTAAAGAAGAGTTGTATATGATGCAACCAGAAGTTATTGTCAATCCTAAAGGTGTTAACAAAATGTGCAAACTCCAGCGATCCATCTATGGACTGGTGTAAGCATCTCGGAGTTGGAATATACGCTTTGATAAGTTGATCAAAGCATATAGTTTTATACAGACTTGCGGTGAAGCCTGTATTTACAGGAAAGTGAGTGGGAGCACTACAGCATTTCTGATAAGTATATGTGAATGACATATTGTTGATCGGAAATAATGTAGAATTATTCTGCAAAGCATAAAGGAGTGTTTGAAAGGAGTTTTTCAAAGAATGACCTCGGTGAAGTTGCTTACACATTGAGCATCAAGATCTATAGAGATAGATCAAGACGCTTGATAAGTTTTTTCAATAAATACATACCTTGACAAGATTTTGAAGTAGTTCAAAATGGAACAGTCAAAGAAAGAGTTTCTTGCCTATGTTACAAGGTGTGAAATTGAGTAAGACTCAAAGCCCGACCACGGCAGAAGATAGAAAGAGAATGAATGTCATTCCATATGCCTTGGTTATAGGTTCTATAAAGTATGCCATGTTGTGTACCAGATCTATTGTATACCCTACCACTGAGTTTGGCAAGGGAGTACAATAGTGATCTAGGAGTAGATCACTGGACAATGGTCAAAATTATCCTTAGTGGAATAAGGATATGTTTCTCGATTATGGAAGTGAAAAAGGTTCGTCGTAAAGGGTTACGCCGATGCAAGTTTTGACACTGATCCAGATGACTAAGTCTCAATCTGGATACATATTGAAAGTGGGAGCAATTAGCTAGAGTAGCTCCATGCAGAGCATTGTTGACATAGAAATTTTTAAAATACATGCGGATCTGAATGTGGCAGACCCGTTGACTAAACTTCTCTCACAAGCAAAACATGATCACTTTTTGGGTCTTAATCACATAGCGATGTGAACTAGATTATTGAATATAGTAAACCCTTTGGGTGTTAGTCACATGGAGATGTGAACCAATCACATAAAGATGTGAACTATTGATGTTAAATCACATGGCAATGTGATCTAGATTATTGACTCTAGTGCAAGTGGGAGGCTGAAGGAAATATGCCCTAGAGGCAATAATAAAGTTATTATTTATTTCCTTATATCATGATAAATGTTTATTATTCATGCTAGAATTGTATTAACCGGAAACATAATACATGTGTGAATACATAGACAAACAGAGTGTCACTAGTATGCCTCTACTTGACTAGCTCGTTAATCAAAGATGGTTATGTTTCCTAACCATGGACAAAGAGTTGTCATTTGATTAACGGGATCACATCATTAATTGAATGATCTGATTGACATGACCCATTCCATTAGCTTAGCACCCGATCGTTTAGTATGTTGCTATTGCTTTCTTCATGACTTATACATGATCCTATGACTATGAGATTATGCAACTCCCGTTTACCCGAGGAACACTTTGTGTGCTACCAAACGTCACAACGTAACTGGGTGATTATAAAGGTGCTCTACAGGTGTCTCCAAAGGTACATGTTGGGTTGGCGTATTTCGAGATTAGGATTTGTCACTCCGATTGTCGGAGAGGTATCTCTGGGCCCTCTCGGTAATGCACATCACTTAAGCCTTGCAAGCATTGCAACTAATGAGTTAGTTGCGGGATGATGTATTACGGAACGAGTAAAGAGACTTGCCAGTAACGAGATTGAACTAGGTATTGGATACCGACGATCGAATCTCGGGCAAGTAACATACCGATGACAAAGGGAACAATGTATGTTGTTATGCGGTCTGACCGATAAAGATCTTCATAGAATATGTAGGAGCCAATATGGGCATCCAGGTCCCTCTATTGGTTATTGACCGGAGACGTGTCTCGGTCATGTCTACATTGTTCTCGAACCCGTAGGGTCCGCACGCTTAAGGTTTCGATGACAGTTATATTACGAGTTTATACGTTTTGATGTACCAAAGGTTGTTCGGAGTCCCGGATGTGATCACGGACATGACGAGGAGTCTCGAAATGGTCGAGACATAAAGATTGATATATTGGAAGCCTATGTTTGGATATCGGAAGTGTTCCGGGTGAAATCGGGATTTTACCGGAGTACCGGGAGGTTACCGGAACCCCCCGGGAGGTATATGGGCCTTAGTGGGCCTTAGTGGAAAAGAGAAGAGGCAGCCAGAGATGGGCCGCGTGCCCCTCCCCTCCCTTGGTCCGAATAGGACAAGGAGAGGGGGCCGGCCCCCCTTCCTCTTTTCCCCCCTCCGCGAATCCTATTCCAACTAAGATTGGGGGGGAATCCTACTCCCGGAGGGAGTAGGACTCCTCCTGGCACGCCTCTCCTAGGCCGGCCGCACCCCCCCCCTTGAGCATTTATATACGGAGGCAGGGGCACCCCAGAGACACACAAGTTGATCCACGTGATCATATTCTTAGCCATGTGCGGCGCCCCCTGCCACCATAGTCCTCGATAATATTGTAGCGGTGCTTAGGCGAAGCCCTGCGACAGTAGTACATCAAGATCGTCACCACGCCGTCGTGCTGACGGAACTCTTCCCCGACACTTTGCTGGATCGGAGTCTGGGGATCATCATCGAGCTGAACGTGTGCTAGAACTCGGAGGTGCCGTAGTTTCGGTGCTTGATCGGTCGGTCCGTGGAGACGTACGACTACATCAACCAAACGCTTCTGTTGTCGATCTACAAGGGTACGTAGATCACACTCTCCCCTCTCGTTGCTATGCATCACCATGATCTTGCGTGCGCGTAGGAATTTTTTTGAAATTACTACTTTCCCCGACAGAAGCTTTGTGCTTCAACGTGAATACCATGCCCTAGGAGCTTGCTTTAGTCCATACAATGCTTTATCAAGTTTGCACACATGGAACGGTCTTTTCTTATCTTCAAACCTAGGAGGTTGTCTCATGAACACTTCCTCTTCCAGAACACCATGAAGGAACACGTTCTGTACATCTAGCTGTCTTAGGCTCCAACCCCTAGATACGGCAATAGACAAGACAAGACGAATAGTGGCAGCCTTTACAACTGGAGTGAAAGTATCCTCATAATCTATGTCGTACCTTTGCTTAAAGCCTTTTGCAACGAGTCTAGCTTTATAGCGATCAATACTTCCATCGGATTTTCTCTTAATCCTGTCAACCCATTTACAGTCAATCAAATTTTTACCTTGACGAAGAGGTACAAGATGCCATGTCTTATTTTTCTGAAGAGCCATGTATTCTTCTTCCATGGCATGTTTCCACCGCGAGTCACTGAGAGCTTCTGTAAGATCATGTGGTTCACCTGTGCTGCAAGCCAGTCCAAATTTAGCTATAGTTTTGTAATTCTTAGGTTGAGTTACCCCCCTTTGAAGCCTTGTCCGTAGAGGTGTGGCCGGTTCAGCAGAAGCATCTGGTGCAGAACATCCAGGAACAACAGTCTCAGCTAGGGCTGGGCATTCGGTTTAACCGAACCATTCGGTTCGGTTCTTCGACTTTCGAAGAAATTCGGTTTTGAGAAAAGGATGACCGATCGGTCACTGGAAAAACTCCTAACCGAAGATTCGATGGACCGAGATTTCGGTTCGGTCCTCGGTCGACACTTAATTGACCGATAGATTAGGGAAAGCAATGAAAGGAAGCGACGCTTCAGAAATTGATCTGCAAAGAAACATTGCGTACATACGCAAGACAAGATCTTGTGTTACAAAATCAGATCAAAGTAACAAGAACTTCAGGTGAACAAATCAGCAATAAGATGCCCACGCAAGGCAATCAAAGAGAAAGCGGGAGATAGGAGGGAAGAGGGATGTGTCCTCCATAGTTCACGCCACCGCTGTTGCCTCCAGTGGTTGAGGGAGGTAGAGGTAGCGCATGGCGGCTAGGGTTAGGAGCTAGGTGGGGAGGGATCGTGAGTGGAGGAAGAAGAGTCGAGGGCTTGAGGCGCAGCTGCACAGGTCGGTCATCTAGTGGGCTACGGGAGAGGTATTGGGCTGTGGGTTGGCCCATTACGTAGATTTGAGTGCACGTGCATGTATATTCGGTTTCATCGGTCCTTTCGGGTAACAAAACCATGACACCGAATTACCCAAATTAATTTCGGTTTTTGAAACAAGCTGACCGAACTAAAACTGAAACTTTCGGTTTCGGTCTTTTCGGCTTCGGTCCCGGTTTATTCGGTTCGGTAGTTCGGTCCTCGGTTAATATGCCCACCCCTAGTCTCAGCTGATCCCGTGTCGGACCGTACAGGATGAGACGGATCTTCTGTGGCCACTGGTGAAGGCGAAGACGACCCAGGCGGTGCAGAAAATCCTGGTGGTCCAGCAGCCCCATCATGCAGCAATGATGAGGTGGGCCTGTCCGAATCCTCGCAGGATCCAGCGCCGGGGGTCGCGCGTGCAGTGCGCCGTGTGTAGACGAGCGGTTCGCCCGGGAACCGCATGTGCGCCGGCTCCGTGACAGGGCTCCGCGTGGCATCACCGGATTCGCGCGGGACGATGCGAGGCGGATCGCTGTCGCTGTCGCGGGGCGCCTGATATGGCCCCGATCCCGGGGTGGATGTTGCTGCAGATTTCGCAGGGGAGCAGCCAGGCGGGCCTGACGCCGATCCCGAGGCAGATTCACCTTGGATTGTGCCCGATCTGTCTCCCAGCCCCGGACACATGAAATAAGGACCACTTTGGGCAATTTCTGCATCAATTTCATCGCTGTTTTTTTTCTGTTGCACCACAAACTTCAGAGACATCATTAGTACGAGGATTAGTCAGCAGTTGATCATTACAATTATCATGCCCCCCATGATCAATACCGGTGAGTGGTAGAAGGAGGATTTCCTTCTGAAGTAGGGCTCCGGCATTTGGATGGAGATGGGCAAAAGGAAATTTTGTTTCGTCGAACACCATGTCTCTAGAGATATAAATGCGACCAGTGGGTACATCTAAGCATTTTACACCTTTGTGTTGAGGGCTATAGCCAAGAAAAATGCACTGGGTGGAGCGAAACATAAGTTTCCTATTGTTGTAGGGTCTAAGATTTGGCCAGCAAGCACATCCAAACACACGAAGAGACGTGTAGTCTGGTTTGATATGAAAAAGTCGCTCTATCGGAGTTTCATTATTAATGACACGACTGGGAAGCATATTAATAATATGAACTGCAGCAAGAAACGCTTCATCCCAGAATTTTAAAGGCATAGATGCGTCTGCAAGAAGAGCAAGACCAACTTCTACAACATGTCTGTGCTTGCGTTCAGCTGACCCGTTTTGCTGATGAGCATGAGGGCATGAAACATGGTGAGATATTGCTATTTGTTGAAAAAAGGAATTCAAGTTGCGGTATTCACCACCCCAATCAGATTGGAGGGCAATGATTTTGGAATCGAACTTGCGTTCAACGAGTGCTTGAAAGTTGTGAAACACTTGGAACACATCAAATCGTTTCTTAAGAAGATAAATCCACGTGTATTTGCTATAGTCATCGATAAAACTAACATAGTATGAATTTCTACCAACAGAGGTGGGGGCAGGACCCCAAACATCAGAAAATATAAGTTGCAATGGCTTGGTAGAAACACTAGTGGATATAGGATAAGGTAACTGATGACTTTTAGCACGCTAATATGAATCACAAATTGTTTCACAACTACGCTCACCAACATATGGGAGCTTATTTTTCCTAAGCACTCGTTCTACTAAAGAAAAAGAAGCATGTCCTAATCGATCATGCCACCGAGTTGACGAAATTTTGGTGACACCATATGCTTGTTTATTGAACCTTCTAATCTCCGGAATCAACGGGTAAAGCCCTCGAACACATCTACCTCGAAATAGGATTTTCTTCATGACCTGGTCCTTGATCAAAAAGAAGAAGGGGTGAAATTCAAGAAAGACATGATTATCAAGAGCAATACGATGAACGGAGAGAAGGCTTTTCGAGGGACTAGGAACATGCAAGATTTTTCTTAGATGAATTTTGTGAGTGGGGGTTTTAATAATTGAATGACCAACGTGACAAATCCTCATACCTTCTCCGTTTGCAGCAGTATGGATTTGGTCCTGGCCCCTGTACTTCTCGCGCATGGTTACCTTTTCCAGCTCACCGGTGATGTGGTTAGTGGCACCACTATCCACATACCAGTTTGTGTCGATGCCGTAGGAACCATCTGCTGCGGTAGCAACTTTCTCATCTTGAGAGGACTCACCATCTTCATCAAAGCGATACCAACAGTCCCGCGCCGTGTGCCCCAGTTTGCCACAAATCTGGCAGCGCACAGCGTCAGGCCGTGATTTGGAGGTGGAGTTGCGCCGGCCCCTGGTGTTGGTGTTGAAGGGGCGGCCGCCGTCGTTGCGAGATGAGTTGTTGTTGCCGCTGTTTCCACCTTGCTGCCTGCCCTTGGCGCGCGCTGGTCCCCGATAGCGAGAGGATCCACCACCGCGGCCACGAACAGCAGTGTTTGCAGAGGACTTGAATCCCCCGCCTGAGTTGGTGCCGTGGAAGAGGGCAACCCTCTGATCGAAATTACTCATCTGGGCAAAGAGATCATCGAGGGTTACCGGTTCAGAAGCAGGGCGCGCGTCAAGAGCAGACACGAGCGGCTGGTAGTCCATGTCGAGGCCGCCGGTGATGTAGGAATCAGCTCATCATCATCCAAGGGCTTTCCAGCGGCGGCGAGCTCATCTGCGAGCGAGCGCATGTGGGCGAAGTAGGTCGCCACCGTTTGGGTTCCCTTCTGTGCATTGGAGAGGGCGATTCGGATGTTGTTGATCCGTGATCAGGACTGCGACAAAAACATGTTCGCCAGAGCAGCCCAGAGCTCGTGCGGCGCGGTGATGGACGTAACCTGCACGAGAACTTCCTTGGAGAGGTTATTCAACAGATATCCAAGTACCTGCTGACCTTCTTTAACCCAACTCCGATGGAGGGGATTAGGCGCAGAGTGTTCTTCCCCGTCTTTGTCCGTGGTGACCAGGATCTTGACGGGCTCCGCCGCGGATCCATCGACATAGTCGAAGACCCCAGCACCTCTCAGCTGCGGCGTCACCTGGGTGCGCCACAATATGTAGTTGGTGCGGATAAGCTTCTCGGTGACCTGACCACTTAGGCCGGCAGAGGAAGCACCGGAGGAGGACGACATTGCAGGAGCGAAGGCGGAAGGCGTGGTGGCTAGATGAGATAGGAAGAGGAGGCTCTGTATACCATGTAAACTTTCTATGAAGCGTCGTGCCTGTTGAGGCCGAGCCTGCGTGTTTATATAGAGCAGGGGCTAAACCCTGATTGCGTACAAAGGGAGTTCGGTACAGGAGGTTTACATCTTGGAAGAGAAGAAAGAATTAGGAGATAACAATGCTTAAACCGATTTCTATCTATCTCTACTTGAGCTAACCCCTTGCCGAAGTTATATGGCACATGTCAACACATATGACGTGACAATATGTTGTTTAACAGTTAGCTCATGCCTGCATTTTGGTGGTTGGATTGTGATCCTTTGTTCTATGCAGAAATCTCGACGGAAGCGTTGGTTTCAGGCTCAGGCTACCTGGTTGTAGGGCTGGTGTTGCTTGTTTGGTTTGTTGAGATGCTTATTCGCTGGTTGTCCAGTTGCGACTTGGCTTTGAAAGTTGCAGCCTATTTCCTTTTAAGGTGTTGTGAGGGTTGGCTATACGAAACTGTTACCTACAGAACTGTTGTGTTCCCTTGTGTCATTGCTACTGCCTTATTTTAAAACTATATACCCATGCAAATATAGATTTTAAATTGTTCCCTTTGGTGCAATGTTTGACTGGTCTTAGTATTTACTAAGTATTGCCATTGAGCAAGCTCTTTCTATCTATGTGATTCAGTTGATGAATTCGGTTTTCTGTAGTCGATTCATACTGTAGGAGCCCGGGATGTCTTAACCACAGTGATGATGCATATATAGGTTAATGTTTTTTTGTGGGGGAAATACGATACGTATTTAATGTCCTCTTCTTCTTTATCGTTCGCAAGTTGGTTAATGTTATTTTTGCTCATGCACAACCAATCATAGGAATCGGTACAAGTTTATGTTTTATATCTTTGCACCCGTGTTTGCTATTGCACACTTATGTGACCATATGCCTTTGGTTTTGGCCGACTATATACTGTATAGAGGGCATAGTAGTCCTGGTTACACTTGCATCATGGCATGCATAAGTTTATCTCTTCAACTGTCATTTTGAATCTGGTTTACGGGCATGGTGTCACATCCTGGAAAATTAACAAATCCATTTACATGGTGTGTAATACTTCTATATTCTTATGTTCTTGGCATGCTAAGTAACGTTGCCAGATCCTCATGTTCCTGCACAATACTCTGGCAACTTAATAATGCCATGAATTTCTTAGACCATACGTTTCTTCTGCATCTCAGGGTAATCCGTGTCTTCACACCAAATTTCTCCTCAAGCAAAAGTACATGACTATATGAACATATGAAATCGCATTGTTAATATGCATTATATTATTCTATGGTGAATTCAGGAGTGTTTTCGTACATCCCGGGGCAGGTACAAGACTCCCATATGCTGTGAGCTCCTCCCAAACATAGTAGACTTTGTTTTTTGGATGATACACCCTCCAGCAGAGGCTCAGCCCAACAAGGACATTTTCCAACAAGAAATTAATTTGATCGAGAGTTGCTGGTAAAGGATGGTGCGGATGATGAATAGATGAGGAAGCCGATTTGCACTACTCAGAACAGAAGGATCATCGGCCGTACTATATGCTTGAAACACATTTCATTGTCTGAACCCGAGTGCTCCTGTATATAATGTACACCCTTCGTTCCTAAATATAAGATTTTTTTGCAGTTTGAATTGAAATGTAAAAACATGTTATATTTAGAGTGAATTCCGGTTTTTACCCCTATTTTGACTTTTTTGACACTAATTACCCCATTTAGCGGGATTTCATCCGTTTTACCCCATTTAGCACAAGTGTTGCCACAATTTACCCTCTTTTAAATTTTGCGTGCGTTCTGACCTACGGGTCACAATTTGTCAGGTCTAGCTGGCATGCCACGTCAATGGGTTTTTTCTGTCTATTTTTCTCCCTACTAAACTCATTTCCGGTTTGAAGTATTCTGATGGGACGATTGTACTTGATCAGCATGTCATATTACCATTGACTAAATTATAGGAGAAAATGTTACCAATATAATCTAAAATCATGTATGTTTTTCTTCAGTTATCATATATGGCCTTAAGTATGGATGGTTCTGTAGATTAGATTAAAGTGGTGTAAATATACTACTTTACTAACTCTGATGCACCTACATATCTAAATATCTAGGTAGCAAATATGTTGACTGAAGAGTATGTGTTGTTACTTGCTAGCTGTAAAGGAAGTTTGGATCTTTGTATCTTATGATGCATGCTGAAACGTGTTCATTCACCGTATTAGAGTATATTACGATTGCAGCCACTAATTCATTTTTCTTTTTCTTGCACAAAGCGGATGGCAACGGAGATGTAGAGTGTTAGGCATATTTTACATGTCCGTGGATACAAGAATCCAGAGCCAGAGATGATTGAGAGGTATTTCATTATTTATTTTGATATAAAGGAGAAGATGAAGGAATTGGGTTCCAACCCTTGGGACAGCGCTAATTATCAGAAGAAGGGGGCCAACGGGAACTCCACGATTGAGTTAACAGATGATGCAGGCATGGTGAACATGCTAGAGGAACTTGATGCTTATAAGAAAATCAGTTTGAATGTTAATTGGGGGAGAGCAACACAAACGAGAAGCCATGGGAGGCGAGCGTGGCGCGCGGCCGACTTGGACGTTGGACGTGCCGCGAGCGACCTCCATCGGCTGAGCCGGTCAGAAGAAGCGGCGCTGCCCAGTTCAGCAGTGAGAAAAATAGCCAGGAAAAACCACTGACGTGGCATGCCAGCTGGACCCGACAATTGTGACCCACCAGTCAGAATGCTCAAAAAAATTAAACGGGGTAAACTGTGGCAACATTTTTGCTAAATGGGCTAAAATGGATGAAATCTTGCTAAATGGGGTAATTAGTGTCAAAAATGTCAAAATAGGGGGTAAAAACCGGAATTCACTCTTATATTTAGAAGCAGAGGTGGCATGAACTGATCTCTTGAGTTACCATAGGCTGGGTGACCAAAGCTATATATATGATGCATCTCTGCCTATGTAGCTTTGCTCACCATGAACTGATCTCATGCCTGTCTATGCTTCAATAAATTTATGAACGGTGTCTAACTAAATATGCCAATTTGCATGGTTTGAAAACCTGGTTCGCTCTCGCCCTTTGCGCCATTGGCGCAACGGGTCATTTAGTTCCTAATTAACAATGTACCTTATGTTAGTAACTGGCTCAAGTTACATGAACACAGTGCCCTCTACTTTTTATTCGAATTTAAGTCAGTTTATGGTGTCTCTTGTTTGTAGGCACCGTGGCTGATGGTGACGATGATGGGCCTGAAATGTTGAACGGTGAAATAGATGCTTATGAGTGGTCTCGTCTTGCTGCTAGCATGATGTGTCCCTTGATAAGGTGATGTATATTTACCTTCTGTATATATACCATTTCTGATTTGTAAGTCATATGTCATTTGTATATATATAATTTCTGACATTGTCATAATTAATATGTGTTTTCTTGTACAAGCTTGTACTTCTACCGCTTTACATTTTTCTAATCTCAGGCAATTTTTCATGTTAGTTTTATAACCGATACTGATTACTGGCATAGTACTGCTAGTGATTAACCTGTGAAATATCTGGAATAAGTTCCGTAATAATTGTGGTACTGGACTTTTATGTCTTGTACTAGCTGAGAATCTTTGCTGTAATGAGTACTGAAGTTCAAATTGACTGATGAGTGGCATCCCGGTTGCAGTTTCCTCCCTCTTTGAAGAAATTGACCCATGAAGTACCAATGTGTTCCATTGTGCATGCGAACTTTGAAGTAGACATGCATGCATAAATAAATCATCTAGTTTGCTTGAGTCTGAGTGCGGATGGGTCGGCTTCTTACCGGTTTGTCGTCGACAGCAGCGGATGGGTTGGCTTCTTACCGGTGTGTCGTCGACAGCAGCGGATGGGTCAGCTTCTTACCGGTTTGTCATCGACAGCAGCGGATTGGGCGACGCACCTGGTTCATTGTAGTCGCTCTGCTGAAGCGTTTCGTTGTTCGCGCCATATGGCGTGAGCAGAGTTTGTGGCTTAGCTGGCAGTGGCTCTACAATTTTACTTGCTCCAAATCTGGGACAGGATAGAGGTGTACAACACTCCAAGGTTCCACGTGTTCGGTTTTCAATATAATCTCCTAACATTTTGCACACTGCACTATCTAATTTTCTTTATAGTAGTCACCCTCATGTGTACAGTGTACTTTAGTAAGTATGTCTAGCTGGTCTGTATCTGATCGAGGGCTTATGTGTAGAATCCTTCAGAGTATTCAAATGTCGGTGTTATTGTGATTTCCTATTTTTGCCAGTATAGAGTATAACTGATAAATTATTTATGGTGCTCGTGTTCTTATAGGTTTGGGTTCAATGCCTCACAGGATTCTTCTTCTTAGTTTCATCTTCAGATACTCAAATTATCTCATTTCTGTGCAAAAGTCTGAACGCTACCTCTCTGTAACAGCCTAACTGGGTTCAAGCTGGCCTACACATGTATACCGATGGCTTCTGATTTTGCGAGTTGCCACCCAGTCACTTTCCTGCTTTGAAGTAACAATCCTTTATTTGATACCCTCACTCTCCTGCAGTGTAGATTATTAAGTTTCTTTCTCTCTCATTTATACTCCTAATTAAGTTAAGCATCCTTCAGAATATAAATATTTGATCTTAGGGCCCAATGACCATCGTCATTCGGTGAGATTGCACCGACTGTCTTTCCCCAAGCAGACAAACATGATTGTATTGGAGAGCTGACATGTATTATAAATTTATAAGAACTATTTTTGTTCCGCTACAGTTGTATCAGGATTGGTTGTTTGTAGTCCCACCGACACACTTCAAATAAATCTGCATATCTTGCAGAAACATTGCAAAAACCCTTCTATGTTGGCAGCATCTTTTGTGAGATTCTTGGCCAGTTTCAAGAGCTTCAACCCGATCTAAGTATTGTTGATGTCTACATTTAAATAAATCTTGATTTAAGCCTAACATGCTTTGGTGCTAATGTCTACAATTTTACTCTGTAATGTTCATTTTTCAGAATCTATGTCTCTATTTGTTAGCTGGCCTTAAACAGCACCGCATCAATAGAAGTCCCCAAGTCCAATAGTAGAGTAAGCATCTCCAATCAGTTTTATTATATTGTTCAAAATTGCCACAATTAATGAATTGAATTTCAATCTACGTATCCAGTTAGAATTGAATTGTATGCTTACATGAGTTATCATGTGTTATATGATTGGTCAAGATACACTTTTGGCAGGATCTCTTCCTTACAAATTGTGTCCTGCAATTAGCTTGATATGCTTAACTATAGGATATTAAAAAATAAAATTAATTAAATTTTCCTTCTGTATGCTTGTGTGACAGGAAGCGAACTTTATGCCTAGAGCTATACTATACTCTCGAAAAGCCAGAGAATATTGAACAACCTTTTATCACTATCTGTCAAGATTGCAAAGATATTGCATGTTGCCCACTATTGATTAACTTTATTGTTTGTGATTAAGCTTTGCAGAAAAAAAGTCACACGAGTGAAGATGCATGAATGTTAAGAGCTCTCTTGATGATACTCAATGTTGTAAAATGTTCAGTGTCTTTGGGAATTAACAATGCACATTTTTTGCTTCATATTTTGATGTATCCGAAACTAGATTTGAATGGAATGAAAACTTGTACTTTGCCACTCATCTAAGAAATGAAGATAACTTGCATCAATAAGACATGTTTGTCTCTTCATTACTCTTTACCGGCGCAGCAAAGCGCACATATATCCTTCTAGTTACTTAAGACTCTGCATAAGAGGATTGCAGGAAATCTCTAACGTACAACAGACATAACTTGATTCTAGTCCGATTCTAGTCCCACAGTAATTCAACAAATCAGCCAATTTAAATTTCCACAGATAGCAGAATATACAAACAAAAACTGGCCTAAAGTTTTTTCAAAAGAAGTCCTTGCTCTAAACTCGCTTGCAATATCACAGCAGCTTGACGCCATTTTCATCAAAACCATAATGCATGGACTTGTGCTTGATCATCTGAAGGTCTCCAATGCCATCATCGCGCCGAACTTCCACACCAGCGAGCACGGCAAAACCTTCATCTTTCTCATCACTGGGAACTGACTGAAGAAGGCTCCCCTGCTGTGTCTTCTGGAACAGCCTTTGCACGCACAACTTGCCAGAGCCCAAATGAAGAAGATGGGAAGCCATCCGGGAACACGCCTCGGGCAGAGGTGGGTCTTCTAACACCTTCTGGAGCACCGGCTGCGTCAGAGCAAGGTCAACCGCACAGAGCTGATCGTCTTTATCTGAGAAGCCAAACCAGAGGTTGTGCTCGGGGACGTAAACAGCACGGCCTCTGAACGGCAGCACCCACATGCCGACCTTGCTCCACGTGCCACTCACGATGTCAAAGGAGTACGTGCCAGCGCCCAGTGTGGATACCCAGATCTGTGAATTACCAACCACCGTGTAGGCACAGATCGCACAGGGGTGTGGTGACTCATTGGTGTTTGTATCATCTGCAGAATCCGTGTAATCAGCATTCCAGTCCTCATCAGCATCCGAGTCGTAATCAGAGTGAGGCAGATCCGACTTGTAATTAGCACCCTCATAATCAAAGCAAGGCAGGTCGAGAGGACGCCAGTACCAGTCCTGCTGACCTATGAAATCGGGCGGCTGGCCGTAGATGAGAGCATGGAACCATATAAGCCGGGATCCCAAGCCAGCCTCGCTCGCCATGACATACAGGCTGTCGCCTACTGTGACGAATATGTTGTATGACCGCAGAGGGGGTTGCATCGGGTTCAAGGCCCGGACTGCCCTGGAGGCGGTGTCGTAGAGGAGCGTGCGGCCCTCTTGGTCGACGGCAATGATGTTGTTCTTGAAGGCCATGAAATCCATCCAGCCGGATTGGTGCGGCTTGCAGGGCCAGTCGAAGGATATGGTGGGCGCAGGCAACCTCCCAGGAGCTGGAGCGCTGTCGTTTATGGCAGCTGGATCTGCTGGCTGTGGCGATCCGGTAGGGTAAAACAAGGTTGCGGGGTCGATGCAGTGCAGCCTGTAAGCGGGTCGAGGGGCGCACAACCTATTGACCAGCAGATTGACGAAACGGCGATTCATGGTTCCGCTTCAAATCTCTCTCTGCCTCGATCTAATAGACAGAAATCTGGCTTATTTTTCCTTTCTTCTATTTGAATGAACTGACAAATAAAAAAGAAGAGCATGGACTAGTTAATTGTTGATATCGGCGTCTTCTCCAAGTGAGATCGAGTGAAGAATCCACATATGTAGAGAAATAGGATCGGAAATCAGGGTCATACCTGGCCAAGGGAGGGAGCAGGCAGGGATCCTTCAGCAGGCAGCGGACAAACCGGGATGTTGGAGTCGGCCAGAGAGAGAGAGAGAGAGAGAGAGAGAGAGAGAGAGAGAGAGAGAGAAGGGGATGAAGGAGGAAGGTGCGTGAGGTTCTGATATAGAGGCGGCGCAAGAGGGAGGTGGATCCTATATGACGCTCGTTAGCGTCCAAACGTCCTGCCTTCGCTGAGGCTAGCGTCTGGTTGGGCCGGCCCACGTGCGGGATTCGCCTGTTTATCCCTTCCCTGCTGCTTTCCCTCGCTGTTTCGTGTTTTTTTTTTCGTTTTTCTTCTGTGCTGTTTTTGCTTCCGGTCTTTTCACTGTTTTGTCCGGTTTTCAGTGGTTTTGTTATGGTTTTTTTGTTCCCTTTTACCTTTTCATTTATTTTCTTATTTTCCTTTTTCTTCTCATTTTTTGGTATTATATAAAAAGTTCGCTGTGTATGACAAAAAATGTTCATCGTATATTAAGGAAATGTTCAACATATATTGCAAAAAAATTCACCTTGCGTTTATAAAAATGTTCATTGTGTGTTACAAAAAAATAATCACACATTTAACAAAATGTTCAACGTATTTATAACAATGTTCATTGTGTACTTACAAAATGTTCAGTGTATATCAAAAAAATGTTCAGTGTGTTTTTAAGAATTGTTCAGCATATATCAAAAAAATGTTTAATGGTCAAAACTTTTGATTTTTTTTCTTCCGCTGCTCTTAGTTCTTAGAAATTCGCGCGGCGTGTATACATTAAACAGTGAGAAGCTCAAGTGGTATTGGACACTTGGCCACTACCGTCGGGTGTCGAGTTCGATTCCTCGATGCCGCATCTTTTTTTTCGGATTAATAGCAGCTCGTTTTGACGCCACTGAATGGGCCGGCCCATTTTGATCGTGCGCCTGCGCGGAAGCTCGTGTGGTTGACGCTCGCGAGCGTCAGCTAGGAGCTCTCCAAGAGGGAGAGATGCCCCATGACTTTGACCTAACGCTCCCACCGCTCCGTTGCTGGGCCAGTTGGCCCTTTGTTTCCCAGTTTCCTGCTTACTGCGGGAGCCGGCCCATGCCCACCCCACTCCCCCCTATTTTCTGGGTTTCTGCTAGGCTTTTTATTTTATGTACTTTTATATTCATTGTCCATTTCATTTATTTTAATCCTTTTTACTTTTTCTGTTCTTCTCTATTTTTCATTTTCTAAATACATACATACTTATTCGAATTTGTAAGCCTTTTTAATTCTCAGGTCTTTAAAAATATATTCATAATTTTAAAATTTGGAAAACATTTTTCATATTTAATGATTTTCTTAAAACCCTGGATTATGTTTTAAAAGTTCGCGGCAATTGTTTAGTACACACAAAAAAATTATTAACATCTTAAATCTCACAAAAAATATTTACTTATTCATGAATAGTTTAAAATTCTTGAACATTTTCAAAATAAATAAAACCAACCATAACAAAAATGTCGGTCAAAATAAATACATATAGAAGAAGTGACTAATCTAAGGAAAACTCATAGGCGCCCTCGTCCTCGCCTGGTCACGATATCATTCACCGTTGGACGCCATGCAAATCTGACACAACAAACTTTTGCGGGACACGGGTTAGACAATGGTACCGTGACGTCGTTTGGATGCCGGCGGCCACATCCATCTTGTACTCCCTGACCCAACTTGATGCGAGAGAGACGTTTCAGACCTGCACCATCCCGACACGGTGCACACCATAATTCACAAGACGTTTGGGCCACCACAGTAGCTCCTACCGGTCGCTTATCTAGCCGCACCACCCACCAGAAAACGGTGTGAATCAGACGACTGCTGCATGTAGTCTACGATTGGCAGATCCGATTCAATGCCAATAGCCGGCACCTTACTTGCATCACACCTCTCTGCATGGTAACACCGCGACCATCACCGGAGTTGTCCATGCAACCAACGATGTGCAGCCCTCCCTGGATCGCTGTTATCCATTGTACGCTTCAGTAGGTGCAGCAAGTGTGGCAAGAACCGACATAACTGCTCATTGTTTGGTTTTAATCTGGAAGTCGTAGTTCCCAGCTAGTATCACTGCGGTGTGGAGGTTCCGTCGCTCGCCGCATCTTCTGATACGGGCAGCCCACTCAATACTTTAGCTAATCACCGCGGTAGTACAGGCACCGCCGGGTTTGCCTCCCAAGGAGCTTTGAATCAAACATTCGAAATCTAAACTAGTTCCTACTCCTCCTCCCAGTACGCAAACTCCTACAGTTTTATTCAGGAACCTCACTACGACATTGTTTGCTCTTAGAGGAAAAAAATCAATACATTCCGGTTACAGGAAAATTTGTTTATTCAGATACTATTTTTTTTGCAAATCTTCAAATTGTAATATCAACTACATCAGCCTCATGCAGGTGGCACCTTGTGAAGCATGATGTTAGCATTGCCGCAAGTGTTCCTCCGGTACCCAACCAACCAACACCACAATTTGTTCATGTCAGCTCTTTCCCCGACTTCTTTGGCATGTCAACCCGGTAGGGGCAGGTCATGCGCTTTCCTCCATTTCTTCCTACAGATGGTACATGACCGGGTTCGCTTGCTTGAACCACACCCAACTGTCTCCCCAATATTCTCTTTCTCTTTCGTCTTTGAGCTCTTCAACGCTCAGTCATCGAAGCTTGGGGATGTTGATACGTCTCCAGCGTATCTATAATTTATGAAGTATCCATGCCATGTTTACAAATAGTTTTATATGATTTTGGTATGATTTGATTAGAACTAACCCGGACTTACGCTGTTTTCAGCAGAATTACCGTGGTGTTGTTTTTGTGCAGAAATAAAAGTTCTCGGAATGTGATGAAAATCAACGGAGAATTTTTCTGGAAAATATAAAAAATACTGAAACAAAAATCTACCGGAGGGGAGTCCGGTGGGTCCCACGAGGGGGGGAGCATGTCCCTGTGCCTCGTGGACTTCCCGTGGGGCCCCTTGACTTGTTCTCGACGCCAACCTCTCCTATAAATACCCAAACCTCCATAAATTAACCTAGATCGGAAGTTCCGCCACCGCAAGCCTTTGTAGCCACGAGAAATCAATCTAGGCCCTCTCTGGCACCCTGCCGGAGGGGGCCATCATCACCAGACGCTATGGAGGAGGACCCTGAAGAGGCCATCATCACCATGAAGGCCAAGGACCAGAGGGAGAACCTCTCCTCATCCAGGGGGGAGGCCATGGAGGAGGAAGCACAAAAGGGAGAACCTCTCCTCCTCTCTCTTGGTGGCATCAGAGTGCCATCGGGAGGGGAATCATCACCGCGGTGATCGTCTTCATCAACATCACCATCATCATCACCATCCTCATCTCTTTTACGCGGTCCACTCTCCCGCACCCCGCTGTAATCCCTACTTGAACATGGTGTTTTATGCCATATATTATGATCCAATGGTGTGTTGCCATCCTATGATGTTTTGAGCAGATATCCTTTGTCTTTGGGTTAATTGATGATCTAGATCGGTATGAGTTGTATGTTTTATTTGGGTGCTATCCTATTGTGCCCTCCATGTCGCGCAAGCGTGAGGGATTCCCGTTGTAGGGTGTTGCAATACGTTCATGATTCACTTTTAGTGGGTTGCTTGAGTGACAGAAGTATAAACCCGAGTAAGGGGATTGTTGCGTATGGGATAAAGGGGACTTGATGCTTTAATGCTATGGTTGGGTTTTACCTTAATGATCTTTAGTAGTTGCGGATGATTGCTAGAGTTCCAATCATAAGTGCATATGATCCAAGAAGATAAAGTATGTTAGCTTATGCATCTCCCTCATATGAAATTGCAATGACGACCACCGGTCTTTTTAACGATTGCCTAGGATAATTCTGCACATCGACCCATCATTATTCCACACTCGCTATTTATAGTATTTAGTAATATATTCTAACTTTATGATAACAACACCTACTTTTATATTTTAGCTCTCCGATATCATGCAAAGTTATCCTCTTCATACCCACAACGTAGTTTTATTTCTCATTTCTAGTTGGAAGCAAACGTTCGGTGTACGTAGAGTCGTATCAGTGGCAGATAGGGCTTGAGAGAATATTGATCTTACCTTTATCTCCTTGTGGGTTCGACACTCCATACTTATCACTTCCACCTTTGGGAATTGCTACGATGATTCCTTGCACTTGGGGATTATCAAGCTCTTTTCTGGCGCCGTTGTCGGGGAGCAATAGCGTGGGGTTGGTATTCTCGTGTGTGCTTGTTTGCTTTCTTCACTAAGTAGATTTTGTTTTTCCTTTTTTGTTTATGTTTAGTTGTGGGTGAAACATAAAAAAATTTAAAGAATGAAAATAAAAAAATTATTTGCCTCTCATGCCTAAAAAGTTTTCAATAAGAGAAGTGATTGAAAGATTATGCATTGAAGAAATGAGGGTCGACCTTGAGCACTTGTGTTCATGCTCATGGAAACAATGTAAAAAAATTCATGGAAGCTTCTCTGAAAATAATTATCCCATTGTATATATCCATTGTATTATAAAAATAATGTGCCAAGCCTTGGTTTTAGGATGATTAGATTGCTTGTTTACTTTGTGCAGTACAAAAACAGAAACTTTGGCTGTAGCGCGTGATTTTACATTTTTTACTGGAAAGTAAAATGGGGTTGAAACTTTTTGAAAATTACTTTTGTACAATTTTTTTAAATTTTCATATTTTTTAGAATTTTTTGAAGTTAAAGAAGTTTACTAAACTTCCAGATTACTACAGACTGTCCTGTTTTTGACAGATTCTGTTTTCTATGAGTTGTTCGCTTATTTTGATGAATCTATGGGTAGTATCGGGGGTGTGAACCATGGTGAAGCTGGAATACAGTAGATATAGTTCTAATATGAAATTAGAATGAGTTTGCAACAGTACCTAAAGGTAGTGATTTGCTTTATTATACTAACGGATCTCACAAAGTTTTTGTTAAAGTTTTGTGTGGATGAAGTGTTCGAAGAACGAGGAGTTACCGATGTGAGAAGAATAAAGAGAGGCAAGGGCTCAAGCTTGAGGATGCCCAAGGCATCCCAAGTAAATATTTCAAGGATACTCAAGCATCTAAGCTTGGTGATGCCCCGGTTGGCATCCCATCCTTCTTCTTCGACAATTATTGGTATACCTCGGTTTTTGTTTTGTTCACATAATTTGTGTCCTTTGTGGTTTTGTTTTTCCTTTAAGAACTATGCTAGTATGAGATAGCCCTTTATTGATTTATAGAATACTTCATGTGCTTCACTTATATCTTTTAAGTATGATCTTATAGAATTGTTCTTTGTGCTTCACTTAAATCTTTTGAGTATGGTTTTATAGAATGCTTCGTGTGCTTCACTTATATATTTTGAGCTCGGATATTGGTTAGTATATATTAATTGTAGGATGCTCCATGAACTTCACTTATAACTTTTGGAGTATGAATAATACTATCATCTAAAATGGATTTAGAAGAAGGTTGCTCCCACTATTCCAAATGAGAGGATTTTTGCTTATGAGAAGACTAGTAAAATTTGTATGCTTGTAGATCATGAACATAATGCTTTATGTGCTGGTTATATTGTTGAACTCATTTATGATGCTACTGAAAATTATTATGAGGGAGGAATACATGATTGTAGGAGTTGCAATAATATCAAGTTTCCTCTCTATATGCTTAAATTTTTGAAGTTATACTTGTTTTTCCTTCCTATGCTAGTTGATTCTTGTTCCTATAAATTGTGTGCTCACAAAATCCATAGGCATAGGAAGTGGGTTAGGTTTAAATGTGCTAGTCATATTCTTTATGATGCTCTCTTTATGTTTCAATTCTTATCTTTTATGTGAGCATCATTGAAATCATCATGCCTAACTAAAAGGCATTAAAGAAAGGATTTTTATCATTTATGCCACTAGTTGTGTCCCACTACTTAGTTTTGCCATTAGAAATTACAACTACTAAAAAATGCCATCGATTCATGAGATGCTTGCTCAAAAATGCCATTAGATATCTCAAAAATGCCATCGTTCCTTTAGATGTTTGCTCAAAAATGCCATTAGACATTGTTATTTTCACGTCAAATCCGTTGACCATGTTATATGACAAAAATAAGCCTAGACCCACATGTCCATTCTATCCATCGCACAATGATAAGTATGGCCCCACTTGTCAAGAGTAACCAAGCGGATAATTTTACAGGAAAATAAGAACGTTGTTGGGAACAAATGGGTCCCACATTTTATTGTAGCGAGATAGAGGGAGAGCTGGCATGTTGGTTCATAGGTATTTATGTCATTATAACATGGGAAAAGAGATTTGAGACCACAATAGTGGTGTCCGATGGCATTTTTGAGTATGTGTGATTGAAGTTGGGAGACAACCCAATATTTACCCTTACTGTTTTTTGTGTGTTTACATGATTAAGATACTATAGTAATCATGTTTTATAGCTTTTGTTTCAATAAAGTGCCAAGTAAAACATTTGGGAAGACTTGGGCGAAAGTTAATGTGATCTTGCTGTAAAAAACAGAAACTTTGCGCTCACGACATTAGCTTTCATTTTTTACAGAAGAGTGCTATTGAGTTGATTATTTTTTTAGAAGATTAATAGACAAATTCCTCACGTCCACCAATTTATTTCAGAATTTTTGGAGTAAGTATGGTTGCTGTTCAGATCATTACAGACTATTCTGTTTCTGATAGATTCTGTTTTCATTGCATAGTCTGCTTGTTTTCTAGTCTCTATGGCTTATATTTATCAATATAAATTGTAGAAATATTTGGTACAGTAGTAATTGTGTGAGAACAATTATGAACCTTGTCTTTGACAGTACCAAAGTGAATGGTTTATTCTTTATCATACTAACCTATCTCATGAAGTTCTCTTAAGTTTTGTGTGATTGAAGTTTTCAAGTTTTGGGTGAGACATCGATATGAGGAGAATAAGGAGTGGAAAGACCCTAAGCTTGGGGATGCCCAAGGCATACCAAGGTAATATTCAAGGAAGACTCAAGTGCCTAAGCTTGGGGATGCCCCGGAAGGCATCCCTATTTCGTCTTCAAAACTATCGGTATACCTTACTCGGAGCTATATTTTTATTCATCACATGATATGTGTTTTGCTTGGAGCGTATTTTCAATTTTACTTGTTGTTTGAATAAAACCAGTGGATCTGAATCTTGAATGAAAAAGAATCCTCCCATGGCTATTTAATTATTTGACTACTCAGTGTTCTTCACTTATATCTTTTTGGAGTAGTTTGTCATTTACTCACGCGCTTCACATATATCCTATGAGTAAATGGTTGAATGAATTGAATATCATAAATCTGAATTTATATACGTTTCATATGATTACAACATGGGGAGTAACTTCACACATAATAGGTATAAGTAGTAAACTTATTGAAAGTTAGCAAACGCAGAATTGGTGACTTGAAAAATTCATGAAAGAATATTGAAGGAAGAGAGATTTCACATATAAATATACTATCTTGGACATCTTTTGCAATTGTGAGCACTCATTAAAATATGACATGCTAAAAGGTTGATGTTGGACAAGGAAGACAACTTAATGGGTTATGTTTTCCTATATCTGAAACGTTATATTGTCTTGGATCATCCAACATGTTGAGCTTGCCTTTCCCTCTCATGCTAGTCAAATTCTTTGCACCAAGTAGAGATACTACTTGTGCCTCCAAACATTCCTTAAACCAGTTTTGCCATGAGAGTCCACCATACCTAATTATGGATTGAGTAAGATCCTTTAGGTAAGTTGTCATTGGTGCATGCAATAAAAATTGCTCTCTAAATATGTATGATTTATTAGTGTGGAGAAAATAAGCTTTATACGATCTTTGATGTGGAAGAAATAAAAGCGACAGACTGCATAATAAAGGTCCATATCACAAGTGGCAATATAAAGTGACGTTCTTTTGCATTAAGATTTTGTGCATCCAACCATAAAAGCGCATGTCAACCTCTTCTTCCCTCTGCGAAGGGCCTATCTTTTACTTTTATCTTTTACCCTTATACAAGAGTCATGGTGGTCATCACCTTTCCTTTTTACACTTTTTCCTTTGGCAAGCACCTTGTGTTGGAGCGATTCGGATATATATATACACTTGGATGTAGGTTTTCATAAACTATTATTGTTGACATTACCCTTGAGGTAAAAGGTTGGGAGGCGAAACTATAAGCCCCTATTTTTCTTTGTGTCCGATTAAAACTTTGAACCCATAAATATCACATGAGTGTTAGCAATTGTGAAAGATTAAATGATAGTTGAGTATGTGGAGTTTGCTAAATCAGAGCTCTTACATAGACCCTTCCCGAAAATAAGATGAATTGCAATTGTTTTATGACTAAGAGCACGGTTTGTTAGTTTCAAGAAAGTTTATGATCTATACTTTAACATGTGAATAGCCTGTTACTTGATCATGAGAAGTTTTATGAGTTGAGCTACTATTATGATATATAATGATGCTATAAAAAGTGATTGAAACTATCATTGATCAAACTTAAGCACTTGCTAGCATTCACACTTTATAAATTATTTGTTTTATCATTTACCTACTCGAGGACGAGCACGAATTAAGCTTGGGGATGCTGATATGTCTCAAATGTATCTATAATTTATGAAGTATTCATACCATGTTTACAATAGTTTTATATGATTTTGGTATGATTTGATTAGAACTAACTCGGACTGACACTGTTTTCAGCAGAACTACCGTGGTGTTATTTTTGTATAGAAATAAAAGTTCTTGAAATGCGATGAAAATCAACGCAGATTTTTTTTGGAAAATATAAAAAATATTGGAACAAAAATCTACCGGAGGGGAGTCCCGTGGGTCCCACGAGGGTGTGGGGCGCGCCCACCCCCTGGGCGCGCCCCTGTGCCTCGTGGACTTCCCGTGAGGCCCCCTGACTTGTTCTCGACGCCAACCTCTCCTATAAATACCCAAACCTCCATAAATTAACCTATAGAGGAAGTTCTGCCACCGCAAGCCTATGTAGCCACAAGAAATCGATCTAGGCCCTCTTTGGCACCCTGCTGGAGGGGGCCATCATCACCGGAGGCTATGGAGGAGGATCCCGGAGGGGCCATCATCACCATGAAGGCCAAGGACCAGAGGAAGAACCTCTCCCCATCCAGGGGGAGGCCATGGAGGAGGAAGCACAAGGGGGAGAACCTCTCCTCCTCTCTCTTGGTGGCACCGGAGTGCCATCGGGAGGGGAATCATCGCCGCGGTGATCGTCTTCATCAACATCACCATCATCATCATCATCATCATCATCATCATCATCATCATCATCATCTCTTTTACGCGGTCCACTCTCCCGCACCCCGCTGTAATCCCTACTTGAACATGGTGCTTTATGCCACATATTATGATTCAGTGATGTGTTGCCATCCTATGATGTTTTGAGTAGATATCCTTTGTCTTTGGGTTGATTGATGATCTAGATTGGTATGCGTTGTATGTTTTTTTTGGTGTTGTTCTATTATGCCCTCCGTGTCGCGCAAGCGTGAGGGATTCCCGTTGTAGGGTGTTGCAATACATTCATGATTCACTTGTAGTGGGTTGCTTGAGTGACAGAAGCATAAACTCGAGTAAGGGGATTGTTGCGTATGGGATAAAGGGGACTTGATGCTTTAATGCTATTGTTGGGTTTTACCTTAATGATCTTTAGTATTTGTGGATGCTTGCTAAAGTTCCAATCATAAGTGCATATGATCCAAGAAGAGAAAGTATGTTAGCTTATGCCTCTCCCTCATATGAAATTGCAATGACGATCACGGGTCTTGTTAATGATTGCCTAGGATAATTCCGCACACCGACCCATCATTATTCCACACTCGCTATTTATAGTATTTAGTAATATATTCTAACTTTATGATAACAACACCTACTTTTATATTTTAGCTCTCTGATATCATGCAAAGTTATCCTCTTCATACCCATAACGTAGTTTTATTTCTCGTTTCTAGTTGGAAGCAAACGTTCGGTGTACGTAGAGTCGTATCAGTGGCAGATAGGGCTGGAGAGAATATTGATCTTACCTTTAGCTCCTTGTGGGTTCGACACTCCATACTTATCACTTTCACCTTTGGGAATTGCTATGATGATTCCTTGCACTTGGGGATTATCATGTACCTTCACAACATGCAGCACAATAGCCCGCTATGCTCGAAATTTCCACATTGGCAGAGAAACTCTGATCTTCCATGCGCACCTCATAAACGATGTGGCACCATTTATCATGCTTATGTGGATGGTGCCACTTCATGTATTTTACGCCTTTCTCTGCCTCTTTAATCTTGTATTGCCCTGCTTCCTACTGAACTTCTCGAACATTGCCCGAGTGTAAATCTCTTGCATGCTGCTCGAGAGATGTATCATTGTAGGGCGCTTGCATCAGCATGATCTAGTATTGCTCTTATCTTCTTTGGTATCCACTGGAGCAGACATAAGTAACCATTTTCACAGTCAGGAAATATACACAACGGTTCAGAAAAACTTTCTGCTCGCACTTACACACTCTTGCATGCATTTTGTGGGCTCAACATTCAATCTCTCTTGCTGTACCGGATACCAAATCCAATTCCCGATATTACACTTGTACAAGTCGTACATTTGACCTAGCGAGTTGACTGTAGCCCCAACTCCAGGAACAATTAAATTGCCTCTCTTCTTCTCCGTGAGTCATCAAGTCTTCTCCGGTGCACATACCCTCCCGACGCATCGCGACATTGCTCAACACGAACTCTGCATTCAAATTTTAGAACAATAAATCATCACATCGACTCGCTTGTAATCGCATCTCAAATTGACACCACCCCTCGACATGGGCAACATGACACCATCACTACGGGTGGAAGCTCACCTTTGCATCGATCCTTGTGACTATGGGCCGTCTTTGCTCATTGACTAGCTGGAATCCGCTCACGTGTTGCGGTTGTCCGACAAACCATTTAGATCAAGAACCGTCGACACGACATCAAGACAAACTTCTTCGCACAAGCTGCTCGCGGCCACCGACAACCCTTCACTCATCCATGGAACAACGACAGGAACGTGTGTTGCTTCTTTTGGGGACCCCCTGCAAATTTTTAGGCAAAAAAACATTAAAACATATAGTGTGAGTTTGTTTTAGTTGACATTTTACAAAAGATACACTAGGTCTAGGTGTGGTGTTACATTGACAGCAATTTTGAAAACAATGCATACCGAGAGATCACAAACGATCTCCTGCATGCATTTCGTTCTCTCAACATTAAGCATGATCGTGCCATACCTTATTCCAAACCCAATTTCCCAGGAATACAGATTGTAAAAGTCATATGCCTTCCCGATCGAATGAATCATTGTTGTTTCCAACCGCAGTGACAATGACTGTGTTAGTCTTCTCATTTCCATAACATCTCAGTGCTTTCTCTAGGGCACTTATCCTGCCAGCACATGGTGGGCGTTTAGTTGGTGCATGCCTGATAACCCACAAGTATAGGGGATCACAATAGTTTTCGAGGGTAGAGTATTCAACCCAAATTTATTGATTCGACACAAGGGGAGCCAAAGAATATTTTCAAGTATTAGCAGCTGAGTTGTCAATTCAACCACACCTGTAAACTTAATATATGCAACAAAGTGTTTAGTAGCAAAGTAGTATGATAGTAGTGATAACGGTAGCAAAAGGTAATGATAGTAAAAGTAATGTTTTTGGTATTTTGTAGTGATGATAGCAATAGCAAAGGAAAAGTAAATAAGCGAAGAACAATATATGGAAAGCTCATCGGCAATGGATTAGTGATAGCGAATTATGCCGGATGCGGTTCATCATGTAACAGTCATAACCTAGGGTGACACAGAACTAGCTCCAATTCATCAATGTAATGTAGGCATGTATTTCGAATATAGTCATACGTGCTTATGGAAAAGAACTTGCATGACATCTTTTGTCCTACCCTCCCGTGACAGCGAGGTCCTAGCGGAAACTAAGGGATATTAAGGCCTCCTTTTAATAGAGTACCAGACCAAAGCATTAACACATAGTGAATACATGAACTCCTCAAACTACGGTCATCACCGGTAAGTATCCTGATTATTGTCACTTCGGGGTTAACGAATCATAACACATAATAGGTGACTATAGACTTGCAAGATAGAATCAAGAACTCTCATATATTGATGAAAACATAATAGGTTCAGATCTGAAATCATGGCACTCGGGCCCTAGTGACAAGCATTAAGCATAGCAAAGTCATAACAACATCAATCTCAGAACATAGTGGATACTAGGGATCAAACCCTAATAAAACTAACTCGATTACATGATAAATCTCATCCAACCCATCACCGTCCAGCAAGCCCACGATGGAATTACTCACGCACGGCGGTGAACATCATGAAATTGGTGATGGAGGAAGGTTGATGATGACGATGGCGACGGATTCCCCTCTCCGGAGCCCCGAACGGATTCCAGATCAGCCCTCCTGAGAGGTTTTAGGGCTTGGCGGCGGCTCCGTATCGTAAAACGTGATGAATCATTCTCCTTAATTTTTTCTCCCCAAAACCAAATATATAGAGTTGGAGTTGAGATCGGAGGAGCTCCAGGGCTCCACGAGGTAGGGGGCGCGCCCTAGGGGGGCAGGCGCGCCCCCTACTCTCGTGGCTAGGGTGTGGGCCCCCTGATCTTCATCTTTTGCAAGGATTTTTTATTATTTCCGAAAAGATGTTCCGTGAAGTTTCAGGTCATTCTAAGAACTTTTGTTTCTGCACATAAATAACACCATGGTAATTCTGTTGAAAACAGTGTCAGTCCGAGTTAGTTTCATTCAAATCATGCAAGTTGAGTCCAAAATAAGGGCAAAAGTGTTTAGAAAAGTAGATACGATGAAGACGTATCAATGCCCAACACGAACCCTGTAATGTTTTTTAGGTCCATCTTTTTAGTGATGCATGGAACATACCTATCAAGGGGATTTGTTAGGAACTCGATTCCATCGTGTTCCTCCTCCGCCATCGCCGTAGCTATGAGCTGTGGAGCCTGTGCGGTGCCGCAAGGGATATGTTTTTTCCTTCAAGGGCCGAGTAAAGAGAGGGGCGTTCGACGTACGGCGTCACATTTGCATATCAGTTACAAAAAGGGCGCTACTTGTAACATTTTACGAACCATCGGGTTGCATCACGTACCAACGGCATAGATAGAAGGGCGTCATGATGGTTCCATCATTTTGGCCATTCTCGTATCATACTTTTCTCCATATGATCGCATTGATTTCGTACATGGATGCTACGATGTCTCATTAGCACACGTTCCAGGAGCAGGCGAGCATGTCCTCTCTATCGCCGCTCTCTTAGATTAGCGGAAATTCATAGGCATGCCCGTCCTTACATGCTCACCTTATCTCCACGCGCTCGTTCGCATCGGGATCGAAGCACACAGTTGTATGGTGCGGTATGTGGCCTGTATGAGGCAGTATTCCACAAGAGGGGAAAATTGTGTTAGCCCCATGGAGCGGCGTGGTGTCGTTTGCACAAAATGGTCAACATTGCCAGCCCACATCATGTACCAACTGGAATATTCTACTGAATGTCGGCTTCCACCACATCTTCACTTTTCCTAATCCATCATTGGAATTTTTTGTCCAAAAGGACCTCCTGCCGAGTCGAATTGCCTGAAAATATCACCTTTGAAACAAATTATCAGAAAGGACCAGATGCGCCAAAGTGGCAATGCGCCAGCCGACACATGGCATCTGCCGCCACACGCGGAGGCGGGAGCTCCTCTCACAGGATTTTCGTCTGCGCCGCGCCTCGTAACGGCTCGACGCAGGTACGATTGCTGCTACCCCATTGCCAGCTTACCCAACAATGGCGGCAGCCTTCAGTACAACTAGTAAAGGTGCCCGTGCGTTGCAACGGGGCATACATAATTGAGTGATTCAACATCATATGGATCCTCATCTATCTCATGTGGCATTGTCAAATTCTTTTTACCATTAAGCTATTATTCTTTTTGTCTTCCTCCTCCTTCACCGCTTCTCTTCATGTGATGGCTGGGCTTGAATTACAAAAATATTATCATGTCCTTAAAACCATAGAACGTGAGATCCTTAATAAGGCATAAGAAAACGTGTAAAAAGCTCGCAATCTTTTATTGTAGTGGCAGTCGATCTGAATATTAAGATATGACAATATGCATTTGCTTGCTTTCCATGCGGGCTGGATTAATTCCCCTTTGCTTTTTATTTGGATTTGCAAAGACTACTGAAAATGGTGTATCATTAACATGCAATGGCCAAAATTAGAGTTTCCGGCAAATAAAGTAATGCATCTGGTAGAATATATGGTCAAGATTCATAAAGAAACAACAACAAAACTATGGATATTGACCTCGTTGTTATTCTTTGTGCATATATAGAAGTCCAATCCGTGAATGATACAACCTGCAGATGGTCTAATGTGTCCATCAAGGTGCTCAGCTAGTCCATGCAGGCTTGATGGTACCTTCACATGTGAAAAGAAAAGAACTTCAACTTTGCAGGGGTTTTGTCCTGGACGAAGGCACTTCTGATTTTTTTTCCTGATTCTTCTTTGTAAGTTAAAAGACTAACACCCATTTTCTAGAGCAACAAAGGATGTACAGTTTTCAACCACAGTTGATCATCCTTTAAACAATATTTTTTTTACAGAACATGAAAACGACAAAGATATTATGTGAACGGGGTGTTGTGTTCTCTCATGGCATCCTTCCTTAGTTTCTTCTGACAAAAAACTTGACAATTTGGTTCATCTCCTTGGTCCAACAATCAGAAGATAAGTCAGAAGAATATACCACATCAACCCTGTTCCATGAAGCAGAATCAGTTCATTAAGGTTCCACTAAAGACCAACTAACAAAACGATGTTTGAAACATTCAACTTCCGTTTATTCTATGATAATATACAGGATATCAACATCGGACGCAAATGTCTAGCATAAATGGTCAACACAGCAATACCTTACCCTTTATAAGTTTCAGTTTGTGTAGATTGCCCAAACAGTGCAGCATCAAATACCACTACCACTTTTACCTATGCAAGCATTACAGTGATGAATGATGTAAGATAGTTGATCTGAAATAACACCATATGACCCTCGAGAGGAAATTATCTATTGCAGTTACTGTCTTAGTAGAGAGTGACAGGAGATTGTGCTCCATACTTTGATAAATATATACAGTCGTAATTTAGTTTATTTTCACTACAAATCAGAGAATAAGCAATACCTCTCGTCATCCTAGGAACATGGGAAATACTTGTAACAGCTGGTGTGCGTTTATCTGATAGTAAAGAGTGATGCACTACGCCACATGACGTGACATTGTTACGTGCTCCAGACATATCTGAACACGGTGGCACTACATGCATCTGATGGTCCGACCCCATCAGGATCTGTTTTCATCTCTCAATTTAAGAGGGGACAATGTCGCATGTTTCAGTATATGCATTACTATAGTGTAATAATGCATTGGGTATTAATGATATTCTGAAACTATAGTACATACCTCAGGTGAAGCACGGTGAGACAGAGCTCCGACGAAGGGCAGAGCACAGGATTGCGGACGTCCAGCGAAGCCCGCGGTGCACGGGCGGAAGGTGTTGCCTTTTTTGAAGGTCAGTTATCAAAATCCTCTGCAATGTTCAGCTCAGTGATGTCATCTATTTTCTGCAGTTACAGCAAAAATAAAAGGTAAACCTCCAACCGTTAGTTTGTTCGTACAATATTTCAGATTGCGCAAAAACATTACGTTGAAAGTGCTATTAAAAAAATCGCTATTTCAAGCCAAGCCTCAATCTATTCCAGTTCTCTTGCAGCTAGGTAATGTCAGCTTACCTAATATCAAGATTAAATAATGAATTTCTTATTTTCTAGCATAAGAACACCATTGGCTGGTCTAGCAAAACGGAAGTCAAATAGTAATATTGGTGTTAAATATTTCTGCATAACCTAATTTCTCAGTTCAAACAGTTCTTTTGTGTTCCGTATCACACTGACTTTATAAATAATTAGTTAAGGTTGAGAAACTTTCTGCATTAGTCATATCAAATACTCGTTATAGTAGAAATAATTGAAGCATTATGAATTATGAATAAGCACATATATAATTCAAAGAACATGGGAGATATCACACACGAAGTAAAATTAATGAGTAGAGGAAGCACCGAGACGGAGCTAGACTTGGCTAGCATGTTTGTGCTGCTGGAACTCAACACACGCAGTACTCCAACATCATCTGTTCACCGCCCCTCCATAGTTGACCTGCATGTCCTCCTGCTCCGGGAAGAATGCCTGCCACGGCCTGGAGGAAACCATCACGTTGTCGTTGACGTTGTACAGACAGATAGTCGGAGGACCAGAGCACGTTGGAACAGTGCTGAATGCCGTGTCGTAGAAGTCCATGGCGTCCATGCCACTCCCTGTCGGTAGTGATTTGTGCTTGACGAAGAACACAATATAGTTCAAAAGAAAACAAAACAAAGGGACAAATTCACTATCAAGAGAGCTTCGTTATCATTAACATGATCAGAAGGAAGATTCAAACATCAAAGTCACGTCTTTACGAAATAAAGCTCGTCGTGCCCGAACTTGTACTGCCACTTGCCGAAGCTGATGACCCAGAGCCCTTGTCGCCGAGCTAGTTGTAATTATTTTCTAAAATATATCAGAGCATCAGAGAACCTGGTAATTATTTTCTAAAATACGATAACTGTTTCGAAACAATCTCTTTTTTTTTCGATAAAGGGCGTTTTTATTATCTCAAAATGTAGCATCAAGCAAAAGCACTTAGAGTACCACCCAGCCTCTGCATAACTAGGATGCACACAGCCAAAAAAAAAAGCTGACAAGAAAAAAAAACCCGACAATTCGGCAACAGTAGAGTCCTATAGACCGACACTATGCCTATGTTGAAACGGTTGGTGGACCGATCCGGAGATTATGCTGCCACCCATGTTGGGTAAAAACCTCCATAGCCACCTGCTCCAATCGCGTACACACCGCCTTGAATAGCGGTAGGTACTCCGCACGTTGTAGCATAGACCACATACGAAGCGAGTGCGTACAACGGAAAATAACCTGCAGAGGAGAAGCATTTTTGTCATTAAAAACCAAATCGTTTCTACATAGCCAAAGCGACCATAGTAACGCGTACGCTCCCACCCTTATTAGCGTTTTGAATCTATTTGAAATACCATCCAACCAATGACCAAAAATATTGGCAACACTTGTGGGCGGATACAAATTTGACGCTATTTGGATGAATGACCACGTAGACGCGCAAACTTGCATTGAAAAAAAGGTGTTTGATTGTCTCGTCAAGAGTACAAAAACAACACTTCTTACTTCCTGGCCAGTTGCGTCGTGCAAGGTTGTCTTTGGTTAGCACAACACCTCTACGAAGATACCACATGAATATTTTAACTTTTAGTGGAATCTTTGCCTTCCAGATTTTCTTGTTATTGCTCTCCGGTACCTCAGAATGCGTGAGCGCATGATACATAGAGTCTACCGTGAAAGACCCTGATGTAGTAAGGTTCCAGCGAAACACATCACGCCCTTGCGTCAGGTTAATCAGATCCAGACGGGATAACAGATTATGCCATGACATAAGTCGGGCGCCAACCAAATCCCGCCTGAATGAAATATTCGGCGGGGATGAGCTGAGCACCTGCGCAATAGTATTGTTCTTATCGCGAGCAATGTTGTACAAGGCTGGATATTGTTCTCGGAGACTGGCATTGCCTAGCCAGATGTCTTCCCAGAAACGAATCTCCGACCCGTCCTTTATCGCGAAAGACCCAAAGCGAAAGAGTTGTTTCTTTGCTGCCATTAGGCCAGCCCAAAAGTGTGAGTCGCCAGGTTTCCAATATGCCTGAGACACCGCCTTTTGGCCTAGATACTTGTTGCGCAGCATGGTTTGCCAAACACCATCCTCAGTAAGAAGTTTGAACAACCATTTACTAAGTAGGGCCTCATTCTTGACCTGCAGGTCATGAATTCCAAGGCCACCTTGGTCTTTCGGCCTACAAACCACGCTCCATTTGGTCAGCCGGTATTTTTTCTTTTCACCATCTCCTTGCCAAAAGAATCTAGACCTAAAATAGTCCAATCTTTGCAAGACCCCTTTTGGGAGTTGGAAGAAAGAAAGCATATAGAGAACCATATTTGTGAGGACAGAGTTTATCAAAACCAGTCGTCCTCCAACTGAGAGCAACTTGCCTTTCCAACTGCTCAACCGTTTCTCTAGCCGCTCCTCTACATGCTTCCACTCCGCAATGGTGAGACGTCGATAATGACTAGGTATTCCAGATATTTGATCGGGAATTGGCCAAGTGCGCAACCAAACAGGTCCGCGTAATCGGCCGCTGCCTCCACGGCTTCTCCAAAGCAGAACACTTCGCTTTTATGGAAGTTAATTTTAAGACCTGACATTTGCTCAAACGCTGACAACAGGAGTTTCATGTTTCGAGCCTTGTCCAGGTCATGTTCCATAAAAAGTATTGTGTCATCAGCATATTGCAGAATAGAGAGGCCACCATCCACAAGGTGTGGCACTACCCCAGCAATTTGCCCGTCCTGCTTGGCGCGCTCAATCAGAAAAGCCAACATGTCAGCCACAATGTTAAATAACATTGGGGACATGGGGTCACCCTGCCGTAGTCCTTTTTTTGTCTGGAAGTAATGACCTACATCATCATTGACTTTGATGGCCACACTACCTCCAGTTACAAAATTTTGGATCCACTTGCACCATTTTTCAGAGAAACCTTTCATCCTTAGGGCCTGTTGGAGAAAAGACCATTTGACCTTGTCATAGGCTTTTTCAAAGTCAATTTTGAATACTACTCCACTTAGGTTTTTCCGATGCATCTCGTGGACGGTTTCATGCAGGATTACTACGCCATCAAGTATATTCCTTCCTTGCATGAAAGTCGTTTGAGATGGTCGGACAACATTGTTAGCTACCGAGTTAAGCCGATTCGTAGCCACTTTGGTGAAAATCTTGAAGCTGACATTAAGGAGGCATATGGGTCTGAACTGCTGGATCCGTTCAGCCTCCTTAATCTTTGGCAACAAGACAATCTCGCCAAAATTAAGCCTAAATAGCTCAAGTCGGTCGGCATGAAGACAATTGAACAACTCCATAAGGTCATCCTTGATGATATCCCAGAAATTCTGATAGAATTCTGCGGGGAAACCATCTGGGCCTGGAGCTTTGTTATGTTCCATTTGGAACACCGCAGCTTTCACCTCCTCTTCCGAGAATGGTGCCGTCAGAATATCGTTTTCTTCTGCCGTGACTTGTGGGATGTCATCTGTTCGGGTCTCGTCGAGGGTGAAATTCCCTTCAGCCGACGCTCCGAACAGAGATTTGTAGTATTTGGTGATATAATTTTTGAGCTCCTCTTGACCTTCGATCCGCCCCTCATCTTGTTGGAGACTATAAATACATTTCTTCCTATGCCGCCCATTAGCGACCAATTGGAAGTATCTTGTATTACTATCACCCATCAAAATGAAATCGGCTTTGGATCTCTGGTAGTATTTGATCTCCTCTTCTCGCAGAAGACGGGCAATCTTCTCATTAGATTGATTTTTTAATTCAATCTCTTGTTGAGATAAGATGCGCGTCTCTGCAATTTTGTCGAGGTCATCAATAATGGTAGAGAGCCGTTGTTTTTCTTTTTTATAAATCCCGTTGGTATGTTTTGCCCATCCAGAGAGGTGTTGCCTCATGGCCCTTATTTTAAAGTTCCATCTCTGAATATGTGTACGACCAACAGCGGGCCTCTCCCAAATATTCTTGATCATGTCTACAAATCCATGCCTATGCATCATCCCAATTCAAATTTGAAAGGGCGTCGGGTAGCTGGGTTCGTAGAATTAGAATCCAGAATGATGGGTGCATGATCCGATAAAGCCTCAATACGCTCTAGGGCTCGCACGGTTACCAGAGGAAATTTTAATTCCCATTCGGTATCCACGAGTACCCTATCAAGTTTCTCGTATGTCGGCACATGTCGGTTATTAGCCCAAGTGAACTGCCGTCCTGACATACTAGCCTCCCGAAGATCCAAACTGTCTATGACAGCATTGAATAGAAAAGGCCAATGAGTGTCAAAACGGTCATTATTTTTCTCTTTCTAATACCTAAGGATATTAAAGTCCCCTCCAATAAGCATTGGATGCGGGTTATCCTTAGCCAGATTTACCAATTCCCGAAGGAAAGCGGACTTATGCTCATCTTGGGCAGCCCCATAGACCGCGACAAGAGTCCATGTAAAATTATCAGCTCTGTTTCTTAGGTGAAATTTTATATGAAATTCACCGATCGAAAAGGCTAACAAGTCCATGACTGTTGTCAGTATCCCAAGAAGGATTCCTCCAGACCTTCCACGAGCTGGTAGACTATGCCATGTGTAGTCGAAACCACCTGATAGGTGATCGAGGACATGCGGGTGAAAGTCACACTTACCAGCCTCGGAAATTGCCACAAAATCCAAACCATGTTCCCGTACACAATCACCTATGTGTTTATGTTTAGCCAAGTCCGAGAGACCTCTGCTATTCCAAAACATGCCTCTCATGTGGAAACTCGGATTGGTGTGGAACTCTTCACCTTCTTGGGCGGCTTTTGTTTCTTTTTAGAGGCATGTGATTTAGATTTCCGCGAAGACGCTGTGAAGTCACATAACATTGACCCAGGTCTTGCGTCATCCAATACAACCTCGGTAACCTCACCAACCAAGTGGGAGATTAGCGGACCATCATATTTGGCATCCGCTTCGAAACAATCTCTTAGGCATTAGTTACATTAGAGAGCCAGTTTTTTCATGTTTTGTCAGGGCATGTTAGCACCAGCTCATGCACTTCCTAGCCATAGGTCGCTGGAATTTGACTATGGTGCTAGTAGTGAGCGTACATTGGCTGGCCACACACATGCTGCCATGGTGTGTTGAACTACTGATATCTTCCCATCGTGCTGAACTACTGATATCATTTTATTCTTTTCTTTGACAGGGTGGATCCATGCTAGTGTGCAGATGGTTTCACATCCAAAAATTCATAAAACCACATGCTACATTCTGAAGGGAAAATGGATCGTACATGGTATAGTTACCATTTACTACCTAATCAACTGAGTTATCAATAACCATGCATAACAATGTTGGTTCAATCATCTTAAGGTTTTTTTCAATCATATTAAGAGTTATCTATTACCTAAAATGAGAGGCACTTTTTCTGAAAAACACCACAACGGTGCGGACTCAAATTAGTACCACATCATTTATATTCCGATTTTGTCTATACAAATCGTAAAAACGTATTATAATATAAGAAGAAAGCGTATTGTGACAATAGGATGTCCGCTGCAGTCGTGCATGCATGTGCTTGGGACTAGCTTGTCTTGTTTTTTTCTTTTTGGAAGGAAATGAGAGAGAAAATATACATCTGTAAAAAGATGATTTGGTTTCATTTTTCAATGAAAAATGGGATGTGGACCTGTGCATCAGTAGGTTGTGGTCATTGGTTGTTGCCAGGGGCAGTTTTGTGCACCCAACAAAGCTAGTACGGTCCCGTCCCGTCTCTGCTAAAAAAGCAAAATCCAAGCTAGTCTCACGTGCATGCAACGTTGGCCTACCTGCGTCGAGCTGTTCTGTTGCGAGGCGCGGCGCGGATGGAAATCTTGTGAGAAAGGAGCTACCGCTTGCACCCGTGGCGGTAGAGGATATTGCCTTCGTGCGTGACGGCAAGTGCCACGTGTCGGCTGACGCACCTATCGTTACGGTGCAGCTGGTCCATTTTGACAATTCATTTTAGAGTTGATATTTTTTAGCAATTTGACCCAGCAAGTGTTTTTTTGGACAAAAATTCTAATCGCAGAGGGTCAGATGCACGTAGCTCGGTGCTGCCACCAGCCGTGGCCGCGCTGGCAGAACTAGCTAAAAAATTGTCACACTTTTAAAAAACAAAACTACCACATAGTCAGGATTTCAGAAATACATATGTATAGAAAAAACAATAGAAATAAACATGTCTAGATGATAAAATTTGCCACAAACATATAAATATGTCATATATTGATATCTCTCTAACACAAAAAATTTAGCCATGCTTAAACTACCACAAAAATTGCCATGCCTAGATGATAAAATTTGCCACAAACATACAACTGTTTCTCTGAGATCAGGAGAATTTTAGAAACAATATTGTAATGGTCACATGGCAAAAAACTACGAATTTCAGTCTATAAGATCATGGCAAAATTTGGAAAAGAATATAGTGAACTTAGAAAATTTTGTTCCGCAAAACATACAAAATTTAGCTCTCTAGATCATGGCAAATGTAAGAAAAATATGTGTTTTTCACATGGAAAACTAAAGAATTTGTTTCTTAAAAACAAACCTACTTGTGTTTATATTTTTTTTGCAGACTTTTTCTATTTGTTAGTTTATTTAGATCTCTCGAAACAGGTTTCACCCCGCTTATAGATAAAGTACAAACCAAGGTACATGATCGAACGTTACAAAGTAGCCAGGAAGCCCTATTACACAACAGATACACAACAGATACCGAGAAAACCAGACGACATAAACACACGCGCCCACTTTGCCGAAGCATAGCACAAAAGACCTAAATGCAACGCTACAAATGCCCCAGAACACCTAAGTTCGACGACAACACCCTCAAGAGGGAAACTACGCGAAGCGTCACCATTGTCTGAGTCCTAGGCAGACAAGATTTTTCATCCGGGGCCCTGGCACGGAGAGCAGAACCACCACGACATCATCAAGAGGAGAGCGGCACTTGAGGGTGCTGCCGCCAAGTGCGCCTAAGCGTGGAGCTTCCGATTGGCAACTCACATGAGGCACCTAGGACATCTGTGACGACACAAGACCTCCAGATCCAGATCTGGGCGTCGCCAACCACAAAGGAGAATGAGCCCAGGCTACCCCGCTAAACCCCTTTCCGCCCACACGACCAAGGGTTGTAGGCATCACCGCCGCCATGATGTCTGCCGGAGAGCCAACCATGCGGACCACCACCCGGAGCCACTGTCTTGGCATCCATGTCCCTAAAACCCGCCTACCGTCCCATCACAGCACACCAACCATGAAAGGAAGAGTTGAAGGCATTGTACTATTCATTTTGATGGGTCCAGACAGTTGGAAGGCTCGGGGGCTGGAGTTGTGTTAACTTCTCCGCGAGGTGACAAATTTTGTTATGTGTTACGGTTGATGTTTCCTTGCACTAACAACGCAGCAGAGTATGAAGCCTTGCTCCATGGTCTTCGAGTGGCGAAAGAGATGAGTTTGAGTCGGGTCAGATGTCTTGGCGACTCAGATATAGTGGCTCAACAGGTATCTGGCAAGTGGGATTCCAAGGACCCTCTCATGGCAGCTTATCGCCGAGAGGTTGATGCCGTTGCAGGACATTTTAAAGGGTATCAGGTGGAGCACATTGACCATCGAAAGAACGTAGCGGTTGATGCCTTAAGCCGGTTGGGGTCTCAGCGTAAGCTGGTACCACCTAACACCTTTTTGGATGTTTTGCATAACCCGTCTGTCAAGTTGCCCATAGAGGAAGATTTAGCTATTCCTGACCCGGAGGCACAGTTGGTGGCGGCTCTTCATGTCATCCCAGATTGGACAGTACCGTTTTTGGTTTATATGACCCGGGGAGAGTTGCCAGCAGACGAGACTCTGGCTCGACAGATAACCCGGTGGTCTAAGTCAATGTCGATTTCGGATGGAGAATTATACCATCACAGTGTCTTTGGAGCATATCAGCGCGGTGTTTCCCCCGAAGAAGGTCAAGAAATACTTCGTGAGATCCATGAAGGCGATTGTGGTCATCACGCCGGGTCAAAATCTCTGGTGACCAAGGCTTTTCATCACGGTTTTTACTAGTTGACGGCTCACACTGATGCAGAAGATCTGGTCAGTGGATGTGATGGATGTCAAAAGTTTGCACGACTAGCGCATGTGCCGGCTCAGGAGCTCCGGATGATCCCAATCACTTGGTCGTTTGCGGTCTGGAGGCTTGACATGGTAGGGCTTTTCAAAAGGTCCAAGTATAAAAAGACGCATCTCTTGGTGGCAGTTGATAAAATCACTAAGTGGGTTGAGGCGGAGCCAGTAAGTGTGACGCGGCCACGGCGGTTCAGTTCATGAAAAAGGTGATCTTCCGTTTTGGTTTTCCACAAAGCATTATCATTGACAATGGCACTAATCTATCCCAAGGGGCTATGGAGGAGTTTTGTCAATGTGAACACATCCGGCTTGATGTTTCTTCTGTAGCTCATCCTCAATCCAATGGTCAAGCTAAGAGAGCCAATTAGGAAATTTTGGAAGGTATAAGACCCCAGCTTATGGTTCCCTTACAGCAAAAGCCGGGTTGTTGGGTAGAGGAATTACCCTCGGTGTTATGGAGTATCAACACCACACCTAACATGTCGACAGGTTACACACCTTTCTTCATGGTTTATGGAGCAGAAGCAGTGTTGCCTAGTGACATCCGTCATGACTCGCCCCGTGTGGCGGCTTATGTTGAAGCTAATAATGAGCAAGCAAGACAGGATGCACTTGACTTGTTGGATGAAGAAAGAGACTTAGCAGCGGCCCGATCAGCAATTTATCAACAGGACCTGCGCCGTTATCACAGCCGCCGGGTTAAGTCCAGGACTTTTCAGGAAGGCGACTTGGTGCTCCGGCTCATCCAGGATCTGTCAGATGCATACAAGTTATCCCCACCTTAGGAAGGACCCTTTGTGGTCAGTAAGAACTTAAACAACGGGTCATATGACCTCATTGACGTTCGAGAGCACACAGACTCACGTAAGTCGGAGGAGGAGACCCGCCGGCCGTGGAACATTGCTCAACTTTGGCCATACTACACCTGAGTCACCGGCTCTCATCATGTACATACTTTGACATTGTATATACCATGATAAGTAATAAAGTAAGACCATCAATCTCTTTTCTTTTCAAAGATTATGCATCTTTGTTAGTTCTTACTTTCAAATGACTATTAAGGAGCTGATCATATTTGAATCAAGTTTAACCTTTTATGGTCCAACTTATGATCGTATCCGAATCTAGCTGCAAATCTCATGGTCACTTGGGGGCTTCCTGTTCAAACATAGGTCGTATTCGAACCAAAGAGAACATAGCTGTCATAACCCTCTTGATCGGCTCAAGGCCAAACTCACTTGGGGGCTTCTTGATCGTATCCAAATCATAGCTTAACCCCTTTTGGGTCCGACTTGGATCGTATTCGAATCAGGGTCATTAAAAACCTCTCAAGGTCATTTGGGGGCTTTCTGTTCAAACATAGGTCGTATTCGAACCAAAGAGAACATAGCTGTCGGTACCCTCTTGATCGGCGCAACGCCAAAGCCACTGGGGGCTATATGGTCGTATTCGAACCTTAGCTTAACCCCTTTGCTCCGGTTTACTGATCGTATTCGAATCAGAAACCCCCAACCTTTTGAATACAGGGATAAATTATGTTTATTATCTGTTGCTTGCCTTTTAGTTTGTTGTTGTTTCAATATTACAAACAATTAGCCTGGTCTTCTTCACTAGTGCGACTATTTGACAACACAGCCGCCCGGGTCATTCACACCGGCGGCTTACAGATCAAAAGGTGCAACCTACCAAGGTATAGTAATCATTGAATATTCAAAAAAAAGCATTGGCTTCTCATAAATATTGAATTATCAAATTCATCACCCGGTTTACCGGCGGTCTAAGGATCAATAGGGACAATGTATGGTTATTACTTATACGCACTTACCTACTGCGTTACCTAAAGAGTTAGCCCTTGTCCTTTATTTATATATGTCCCTGGTTCTTACTGTGGTAAACGTATTGGCTATAAATTGGGTGTTTTAACCCGTTTGGTTCTAAGCCGCCAAGCCAGTCTTTTCTTTGTATTTACAGGAACATAGTTCAAACATTGCAGAAACAAACATTAAATACGATGCATACATTGGCATCAGGAAACTGACTCACATAAAAAGTGTGTTATGCGTGATGGCATAAGCAAAGCATACAATATTTTCACAACTAAGTTATTACAAGGATTTATAAGCCCATGAAGATGATCATTGTTCCTCCCTTGCTGGATCACCACCTTCTGTTGGCTGGAAGTTGGGTTTTGACCAATCAAAACCATTCACGGCGACAAATTCGGCTTCGTCGTCGATCAGGCCGACCGGGTCAACTTCCGGGGCAAATTTGTCTTCTCTCACTGGTGGGATCAAATCTGTTACCTTGTATGAGGGAGTGGCCATCTTCTTATTCTCACTATCAAAACCCGGCTGGTATTTATCAACATTGGTATCATCTCCAAGGGTAGTTGCCTGAGGCCGGACTCCGCGCACACAAGCCATGAAGTCATCCTGATCAAAAGGAGACCCGTCTTCCTTCACGGTGGGATAGCCTCTGGCCACGTCCGCCAGGTCTAGGTCTGGCACCCAAGCCTTGGAGTGGCTCAGGGCAGTCAAAGCTCCGGCTCGCGCGCAGGAGCGTTTTACTTCTTGAAACCTGGCAGGAAGGATGGACAGTTTCTTCAGGACGTCGCTGAGCCGGTTGGGTCCTTGATTAGCAGGAGAATGGCGGCCAGAGCCTGTTGTGCGCCAATATACAGTTGTTCAACCAAAGTATATACTGCCTTCAGTTTAATCAACGGGTCTTGGCTCAGATTTTTGCTTCACAGACCTGCATAAATTTTACACGCAACATCAGTTGGCGGCTTATACTCCGGATCAACAAAAAACACATAAAGTTAAAGTCGGACGGCTTACCAAAGATGGCAGACACCATTTGAGATACCCGGCCCTTTAACCCGTTCAGCTCAGTTGAAATATCTTCAAAGGCGTTTTCGGCTTTCTCGACACGTTGGGTCAGAAGTGTTTTTTCCTCTTCCCAAGTTTTCTTCTTGGCAGCAAAGCTGGTCTTCAAATTTTCCGTCGCAGAGAGACTTATTTGCAGTTTGGAGTTAGCAGATTTGATTTCTGCCTCCTGACTCGCTAGCCGGGTCTTCGCATCAGTCAATTGCGAGTTTAATTCAGATAAGGCATTCTGAAAAACATTCAGATGAGTCAAGATTTTGGTTTCAAGGTCAAAGATCAAGATTCAAGTCTCAAGTACTTTACAAAAAACCACTTGACACTTGGGGGCTAATGTATGCCAAATCAAAATTTTATGACTCTAAAGACATACTTCAAGTCCCATGTACCATACAATGTAACAACACTTGGCACTTGGGGGCTAATGTATGCGGTTCAGCAAGTTTTTTCAAGGTTAAGCCAGAGTATTAAGTCCTTTGAATACGGTATCAAATAATTTAAAGTACCGGCTCATTTATGATCATAATGAACCGGCCCTTGGGGACTACAGGTGAAGTTTTCTTCTATTGAGTTCAACAAAAGTTTCAAAGGTAAAGGTCTCGGCCTATATTTTAAAGTCTACAGATCATTCTGGTTCTTTCATAATCCGAAGACTTGGGGGCTGAAGGAATATAGATAAGCCGGAAAAACGTACCTCGTATTTTTACTACAACTGCTTGACCATTTCAATCTGAGAGTCGCGACTAGAGTGTACATGGTTGAGATAGCCGGATAAAATGTCATTGGCATTGAGATGGTCATAGTTGGCAACGTCAAAGCGAACTTTTTGCCTCTCCAAAGCCTCTTGTTTTGTTGTACACCGAGCTAGCACGGTTGGGTTCCCCGGTTCAATAAAGCGGCTCCCAGTAATCTGAACATCTGGTGCAGACGGAGATGGCGGGTTGGCTGAGCTTGACGGTCCGGTTGTGGAAGGGTTCACAGTGGTCTCGTCAAATGACGGCTCGGGAGGATTTGCTTCAGTGTCAACAGGCGGGTCTTCTGGAGCATCAGTTAATGGAGAAGATGGCCTAACCGGGTCAGATGCCAGCACTGGCGGGTCTTCCGCCGGTTGAGCTACCTTCGCTTTCTTGGATTTAGCTTGGCCACTAAGAAAAAATATTGCAGGGTTGTCAGTATAAAGATACAATTGGACAAACCCGAGAGAAAGGAGGATTTCTGATTACCCGGGAGCAGTCTTGAAAGCCGGGAATTGCGTCTGCGATGAGTCGCCAAAAGAGCGAGACACCTCCTGAAAGGATAAAATAGAGTTAAAAGAAATTCAAGGAGAAGGATCCATTAAACAGAGTTAAAGACAGAAATAAGTAAACCTCATTCGGACGTTTCCGAGGAGTTTGTTGAAGAATGACAGCCGGTTCATCTTCAATCCCAGCTTGACGGCGGCTTTCATGTTGCTGCTTTTTCAAATGAAAGTTGGGATCCAAGTGAGCTAAAGGGTTAGAAAACCTTACTTTACGGATCACTCGTCGAACTTTGTGTCTTCCTAAGGGCTCTGAGTCGGAGGAAATGATAGTTACCTCTGCTTCCCCGGCCTGACTGGCCCCAGTGTCATCCTGGTAATGATCAGTGTCAATAAGATTGTTAAAAAATTGGCTAAGGGAATCATGGGCTACCTCCGAGTCAGATGTATCATCGAGCTTCATCAGGTCTTCAGCAGTACTCTTTTTCTTCTTTTTTGACTTCTGGGTCGTTTTTCTTGGCGTTTATGGCGACAGCTTTCGCTTTCTTCGCCGCCTCATGGTCATACTTAACTTTCCAGAAGTCAGAATTGGCCTGTAGATAGGTAAAAACAAGGTAAGGAGTCAGGCAAGTAGTAAAATAATACGGCTGGAGAAATACAAAAGAGATAAATAATGACATCCTTACTTCTGGAACCGGGTTAAGCTGACAGAAGGGATTTAACCCGACTACACTACAATCTTCATATTTCCCGTTCACCAGAAGAGTTGACATTGAGACAATATCTTCCTCTGTCAATTGAATGGGGCTATGACGAAGGGAGTCATCCGGGCCTCCACCATACTCATACATCAGCTTTGACTAGCGTCTCAAAGGGATGACCCGCCATGAGATCCAGCAGCGGGTCAGATCAACTCCAGTTAACCCGTTCCCCAATAGAGCATTGATCCTTTTGATGGATGGAAGCAGCCTCTTGCGTTCAGCGACAGTCAGCTTATCAGGAAGCGCGAACTTGGAATCAAGGCGTTCGGGGCGATAACCCGACAGGGGCTTCTCGTTGGCTGGTGAAGTCTCCTGGCAGTAGAACCAAGTCTGGTTCCAGTCCTTTGGGTGGCTTGGTAAGACAATAAGGGGAAAGTGTCAGGACCCCGATTCCAAGTCACATCGATCTAGCCTGTAACACCTCATATCACTTTGCGGCCTCACGCACGGTATCCCACGGGTGTCGCCTTACCATGGCCCGAGACCGTTTGCGCCTTTTGGCTCACGTATATGATAGTGTCGCTAGCATCCATATGACAGAGAACCCGGGCCGACATGGCTAGTCGTGAACCCAAAGCGGCACTAACCTATGGGGACAGGCATACATGATTCACATCCAGCATGTCGGTCAGCAGCATGTGAATCTGGGCTGTAGCACTGGGCTAACAGGACTCCAGGGAACCCGGGCTGTAGCAGGCCAGGCAGGACTCCGAATGTCACCGCGTGACATTTCCCTGAAGGGACAGACACAGGAACAAAGTGAAACACATGCCGGCCAGTCAAGTGTCCTGAGCAGTAGTGCTGGGCTAGCAGGACTCCGGTGAACCGGGCTATAGCGGACTACTATGGCTCAAGGAAGCACTAGACTACATTTCCCCATAAGAGAGGCTACCAAGGATAAACAACTAGATTGTCGGATCCCACACATACCAATCATTTCAATCATACACACAATATGCTCGATATGTGTAAATACAACATGGCATCACAACAAAACTCTACAACTCAAGTACTTTATTCATACAGGTAGGGATACATGCGGAAGTCAAGTCATACAAGCACATGCGGAAGCATACAAGTACACTCAAGTCATACAAGCATACAAGCACATGCGGAAGCAAATAAGTCTGAGTACAGACACTAGAAAGAAAAAAGGCTTGACGAAGCCTGTCTATCTAGATAGGGCCCTCCATGGCCAGAATCAATACCTGGGTGGCAAGTCACTCATCGATGTCGAGGTCTACGTAAAACCCGTCGGAGGGCGCGGTGTTGTCGTCTGAAAACAATAATTAAAGCAACATGAGTACAAAGGTACTCAGCAAGACTTACAACAGATCCTACTATACATGCTCATTCTCAAGAAGGTGGTGGAGTTATTGCAGCAAGCCAGCTTTGACTGTTGGCTAAGCTATCCTACGAGACACTGCTTGTAAAATAGTTTTCGCACACAAGTCCACTAAACACCAACACAATACTCCACCATGGATCCTCCCTCGTCATCCTACGAGAGGGCCATCCGCGGTACTCACACTTATCTTGAGTCTTTTAGTAGTAACCATTAACTTGTCTATGAACTGTATAGGCAACCAAGTAGTCCTTTACCGCGGACGCGGCTATTTGAATAGATGATGTTAACCCTGCAGGGGTGTACTTCTTCATACACGCTCTCACCACTTACCGTCGTTTACACGACATGTACTCGGCAACCTTCAAGCGGAAGCCTAATGTGGGTGTCGGCCACGGCCTACCTAAACACTCAAGTCTCTAGTCCAGGTTTATCGCCTATTCAGGTTCCATTCGTAGGGAGTCTGGCCGAGGTTTCCACATACGGCCCCGAACGATGTGAACAGGGTTCCCGAGACACCAAACGGGTGACTCGGTACACCGTGCCACGGTGTATCTACCGCAACATAGCCCACCCCTAGGGTCAGCGCTACGCACGGCCGCCAACACATAACCTACAAACACCAGAAACTAGTTGCAACTCCTGGACAGAGAACTAGGGTGGTTAAGAATCCTAGAGGGTCCATTGGGTTCCCAATGTATGATAGTAACTGATTCTTGAATCACACATACAAATCTCAGTTCTTAAGGACGGCCTCAATGAAACAACCCACCATGTACTCCTACATGGCCTCTCATCGATACCTTTACCAAATCATGTTCAACACATCCCTCACATTACCGAGATAATCATTTCACTCTAGCCCATCACCCAGATGAACCAGACCTGACACAACTCTAAGCATAGCAGACATAGCAAGGTAGGAAACACATACATGGCTCAATCAACTCCTACACATGCTCTGGGATTCATCTAGTTACTGTGGCAATGACAGGTCATGCAGAGGATAAGGGTTCAACTACCGCAGCACACAGTAGTGTGAAACATGGTTGTCTTAATGCAGTAAATGAGAGCAGGAGCGAGAACATGGGATTGTATCGATATGATCAATGGGGTTGCTTTCCTGATGGAGTAGTAGTAGGGTACTGCCCTTCAGTTGGATACTCGGAAATATCCTCGGAGGCAGAACCTACCATGAAAGACACCATAGAACACAATCATCACATGGCAATATGCAACAATATGGTGCATGCTATGACATGGCAATATGAAGTGTCCTGGCTAATGCATTGTGAAACAAGCTGGTTTGAGTCTATTTGAATCAAGGATTCAAATGAAAGCTTATGTTCTTTAAGCCTTTTAAGTGCATTAGCTTGTTTCACCTAAACAGCAAGGTCAAAGTGTTTTGTCATGTATGAAACCATTACAGATGGAAAGATTGAATTTTTCTGATCAAATTTCATACATAAATCTTTGCATTTGGAGTTACAGATTAAAAGTTATGAATTTTTGAAGTTTGTAGTATTTTCTGGAATTTCCTGTATAAGAATAATTCCAGTAATTGAATTAATGCTTCAGCATTGCGTCAGGGTGACGTCAGCGGTCAACGGAGCCGGTCCAGGTCAAACCTAACCAGTGGGACCCGCGTGTCAGTAGTTAATTAACTAACTAAATTTAGTTAGTGCTAATCTAAGTTAATTAGCAGAGCGGTCCCACTTGTCATAGACTCAGGGGGAGTCAACCTGGGCCCACACGGGGTCAACCAGGGTCAAACTCGCCGGTGTTTAGCTGCCGGCGAGGCCAGACGCGGCGGAGCGGTGCGGGTTTCGTGCTTCGACGACCAAAACAACGGTGGAGCACATCTACGTGATGCGGGGTGAGGGAGTCCTGGATTAGGGGGTCTCCGGACAGCCGAACTATATCCTTTGGCCGGACTGTTGGACTATGAAGATACAAGATTGAAGACTTTGTCTCATGTCCGGATGGGACTCTACTTGGCGTGGAAGGCAAGCTAGGCAATACGGATATGTATATCTCTTCCTTTGTAACCGACCTTGTCTAGCCCTAGCCTCCTCCGGTGTCAATATAAACCGGAGGGTTTTAGTCCGTAGGACAACATACAATCATACCATAGGCTAGCTTCTAGGGTTTAGCCTCTCCGATCTCGTGGTAGATCAACTCTTGTAATACCCATATCATCAAGAATAAATCAAGCAGGACGTAGGGTTTTACCTCCATCAAGAGGGCCCGAACCTGGGTAAAACATCGTGTCCCCTGCCTCCTGTTACCATCCGCCTTAGATGCAAGTTCGGGACCCCCTACCCGAGATCCGCCGGTTTTGACACCGACATTGGTGCTTTCATTGATAGTTCCTCTGTGTCGTCGCCGTTAGGCCTGATGGCTCCTTCTATCATCAATAGCGATGCAGTCTAGGGTGAGACTTTTCTCCCCAGTAGATCTTTGTGTTCGGCGGCTTCGCACTACGGGCCAACTCGCTTGGCCATCTGGAGCAAATCGAAAGCTACGCCACTGGCCCTCAGGTCAGGTTTGGAAGCTTAAATTACACGGCCGATATCCGCGGAGACTTGATCTTCGACGGATTCGAGCCCCTGCCTTGTGCGCCACGCGGTCACGATGAGTACGATTTAGCTCTACCATCGGACCGTATTCAGGAGATCACACCGGCAGCCGCTCCGAGCCTCAACTCGGAGCCAGTTGCGCCATCCATGGACGGGTGGATAGACCCCGCCACGGAGGCCGTATCCTCAGTGGCGATCGAGCCAAATATCGACCTTACCCTTCACAAGAGTCGTGTTGCCAAATTGTCGGATCCTTCCCCAGCCACGGACTTCGAACCGCCTGCGCCCGTGCCTATCAAATCCGGCTGGGCGCCAATCATGGAGTTCACCTCCGCGAATATCTTTCAGCACTCGCCCTTCGGCGACATACTGAATTCACTAAAGTCTCTCTCCTTGTCAGGAGAGTCCTGGCCGAACTATGTCCGGCAGGATTGGGATGCGGATGATGAAGAAATTCGCCGCCCACCCACCACCCACTTAGTAGCCACTGTCGAAGACTTAACCGACATGCTCAACTTCGACTCCGAAGACATCGACGATATGGACAACGATGCAGGAGACGAACAGGAACCACTGCCCACAGGCCACTGGACGCCCACTTCATCACATGACGTATACATGGTGGACACACCAAAAGAAAACAACGACAAGGAACGGAAGGACGCAACGAAGGGTTGTCCCCTCGAGAAGCAGTCAAAGCAGCGACGTAAGCGCCGCTTCAAATCCCGCCTCGGCAGAAACAATGATCATATAGACCCAGCGTTAGAGCAGGGTGAACCATCGCCGGACCACGACAACACGGAAAATCAAACCGAACAACCCGACTCTGTCAAAGATAATAGTCCGGACGACATCACACCAGATAGACACCCGGAGCAACAGAATGCCCGTCAAAGGCTTGTTGCCACCGCGAGGAGTCTAAAAAAGCAGAAGCAAAGGCTCAAGGCTGCGCAAGACACACTCAGAATTAGATGGAGTAAAGTACTACACACAACAGCGAAGTACGGCGGTAATCGCCCCACTAAGAGCTACCCGAAGCGGAAGTTGCTACCTGAATTCGATGAGGAGGCCTTAGATCCCCCGCAACCAAAAATTAAAACGGCCATCTGGTCGGATAGACGACCTCACGGCCAACTTAGAGCGGCAAACAACGCTGCACATAAGCCAATACGCGATCCACGCGAGGGCTCGCATCAAAAGGACGGCGCAACCAGATCCATCTATGGACCACGCAAGCGCGCTCCAGCATACGATGCAACACAACAAACATCTGAACACCACGGTACACCCAGATATAGGGGTGCCGCACACCCCCTATGTTTCATCGACGAGGTGCCGGACCATGAATTTCCAGAGGGATTTAAACCCGTAAACATAGGCATACGATGGAACAACATAACCTGGGGTCTGGATTGAGGACTATATCCTCCATATCCATATGGCTCGAGGAGATGATCTCCACGCCATCAAGTACTTACCCCTCAAGCTCAAAGGGCCAGCTCGGCACTGGCTTAAAAGCCTCCCCGAAAGTTCCATTGGAAGCTGGGAAGAGCTCGAAGACGCTTTTCGGGCGAATTTTCAAGGGACTTATGTCCAACCTCCGGATGCGGACGATTTGAGTCATATAACTCAATAGCCCGGAGAGTCAGCCCGAAAGCTTTGGAATAGGTTTCTTACTAAAAAGAACCAAATAGTTGACTATCCGGACGCCGAAGCCTTGGCAGCTTTTAAACACAGCATCCGAGATGAATGGCTTGCCAGACACCTCGGCCAAGAAAAGCCGAGAACAATGGCAGCATTAACATGCCTCATGACCCGCTTTTGCGCGGGCGAGGACAGCTGGCTAGCCCGATGCAGCACCAGCGACCCAAGTACATCCGAAGCTAGAGATGGAAACGGGAAATCACAACGCAGCAAAAATAATAAGCGCCAGAATAAAGAAGACAACCCAAAGAGCACGACGGTAAACGCCGGATTCAGAAGCTCTCGGCCATGTCAGCAAAAGCCACCCTCTAAAGGCGCCAAAGATGAACTGTCCAGCCTAAACAAAATTCTGGACCAAATATGTCAGATCCATAGCACCCCCGATAAACCCGCGAATCATACCCACAGAGAATGTTGGGTCTTCAAGCAGTCCGGCAAGCTCAACGCCGAACATAAGGGGCAGGATACACCAAGTGAAGACGAGGATGAGCCTCGCAAGCAAAGCACTGGGGAACAAAAGAAATTTCCGCCAGAGTCAAAACAGTAAACGTGTTACACATGATAAAGGGAAGAAACAAAGCGGCACTCCCAGATAAATATGCCCAAAGGCCTATCACCGCGGAGTTCTACCACTGGCCGTCTCAACCGATCACCTTCGACCATCAGGATTACTCGGCAAGTATCTGACACGCAGGATGGGCTGCCTTGGTATTAGATCCAATAATTGACGGATACCACTTCACACGAGTCCTGATGGACGGTGGCAGCAGTCTACACCTAATATATCAGGACACAATCCTCAAAATGGGGATAGACCCAACGAAAAATTGCCACAGCAATACTAACTTTAAAGGAGTAACGCCAGGCCCAGGGGCTCATTGCACGGGCTCCCTGCTACTAGAGGTTATATTCGGCTTCCCCGATAACTTCCGTAGTGAAAATTTAACCTTCCACATTGCTCCGTTCCAAAGTGGCTATCAAGCACTACTTGGACGCGAAGCTTTCACTCGCTTTAATGCAATACCGCATTATGCTTCCCTCACGCTTAAGATGCCCGGTCCACGTGGCATCATTACAGTAAATGGAAATATTGAGCGATCCCTGCGCACCGAAGAGGCAGCCGCACACTAAAACGGCCTCACCAACTAAAGCATTCGATAGGTCGTCAAGACTACGAACACGGTTAGACGAGTCTGACGCAGCTATATGTAATTCATACAGGTTTGATGGCCACGCCCCTATTACGAATACAAGGGGCTCAACGCGCGCAGACAAGTGGCAATTTTTACTCATCTTGAATTGTACATGGTTTCTTTAAACCTACTTTTTTGCATGACAACTTTTCACCTAAGTTCCTCTCTTTTACAAATGACCATCATGCTACACCCGTCCAGAATACGGCACAACAGAGACACCGGCGCAGACGTGCAGCAGGGACCCGTTCAAAGGATTCTTTTTAGATTGGGTTTTTATCATTTTTGCCACTAGTTGTGTCCCACTACCCAGTTTTGCCATTAGAAGTTACAACTACTCAAAAATGCCATCGATCCATGAGATGTTTGCTCAAAAATGCCATCGTCCCGTTAGATGTTTCCTCAAAAATGCCATTAGACATCCTTATTTTTACATCAAACTCATTGATCATGTTATATTACAAAAATAAGCCTAGACCCACATGTCAGTTCTCTCTATCTCACAATGATAAGTGTGGCCCCACTTGTCAGGAGTAACCAAGCGAATAATTTTATAGAAAAGTAAGAACGTTGTTGGGATCAAGTGGGCCCCACACTTTATTGTAGTAAGATAGAAGGAGAGCTGGCATGCTGGTTCATAGGTATTTATGTCATTATAACATGGCAAAAGAGATTTGAGATCACAATAATGGTGCCCAGTGGCATTTTTGAACATGTGTCTAACAAAGCGATGGCATTTTTGAGCAATTGAAATTCCTAGTGGCAAAACTGAGTAGTGGGACACAACCGATGGCATAAATGATAAAAACCCTTTTAGATTAAGACCCTGCGTCAACCTTTTTTACTGTCTCTTGTTGATACACATCCCTCGGATTCTCAGTACAATTGAGAAGGATGCTGACGTCTTGGCATGTGGCCACGCCAGAACAATGCACGTAGCTGGACACTAGGGGCTTCTTACAAAGGGCACTGTTTAGGCCCGGTTCACACCATAAAGACCGAATACCTTAGGGAGTGTTCGACGTCGCGAGTTTGGCCTTATATGCATCAGCTCCGAATCATGTCTTTGGTCAAATGTTGGGTTTGCCCGGCTCCTGTGGTTTGCTGCCTTACGTTCCGCTCTATCGGCTAAGGCGGCACCACGAGAACTACTGCGATTGTGTCCTGGTTCATCCGGACCAGCACCTCAGTAGAGAAAGCCGAAAACTGGCTGTCATGATATAGCGCGAGACTGGTCAACCACACGATGACCTATCGGAATCTTAGAATTCCTCTGCCTTAACGAAGGGCCATTTCCCGGCCAGGCATGTACGCACCCCGAACTCGGGTGAATGCGGAGCCACCAAGGGCTATATAGTAGCCCCACTGTCAAACTCCTATGGCTAAGTGAAAGTGTTCAAGCATTATAGTCCGGTTGCCTAGTTCACTATGCTATCACCTCCTTATTAGGACCAAGACGTTGGATTAAGTGTGAATGCGCGTCTTCTGCGAACACCCCCGCATTCTATGCGTGGGGGCTGAAGCCGACGGCTGCAATCTTTTAGGTTATATACATGTATCCATAAACGGCCGCACAGGAGGCATCACAATACTTTTGGGCACAAGTATAAATGCAGCCTTGATAAATTCAATAAAACATTGTTTTTACAATGGGAATACATGTCACTCAAACATAATATTCTTCGAGCACTGGGCCTCTATCAAACGAGCACCCTCAAGAACTTCTTCAAAATAGTGCTCGGCAGCCACTCGGCCTATGGCCGAACCCTGCGCCACAACAGTGGTAGCATCCATCTCCGCCCAGTATGCTTTGACACGGGAAAGGGCCATCCGCGAGCCTTCTATACATGCCGACCTCTTCATCGCAAAGATGTGCGGCACCGCACCAAGGAACTCCTGCACTAAGCTGAAATAGCTGTTCGGCTTCGGCTTTTCCAGCCACAGATGATCTACGACGGACCTCATGGCAAGTCTGGACAATCTATTAAGTTCGGCCCATTCGGCAAGCTGATCAGTTAGTGGAAGCGGACGCTCTGGAATGTTAAACTGCGACCAGAATAGCTTGTCCACTTCCCGATCTGTTTGATCTTGGAAGTATTCGGCCGCATCGATAGCACTCGCCGTCAAATCCAGATATGTGTCTGCCGAACTCCACAGCCGATCCAGAGAGACATACCGTGGATCTCCGAACTTCCTCCACAGCAAGAAGGGCTTCCCAGGCACAATATCACCGGCTTCACGCAGCTCCTCCTTCTTCGCTCTCATGGCAGAGCTGGTGTCTTTGGTCGCCATCGTGGCTTTTTCAAGGTCCGTTGCCTTCGCTCGGTTTTCTTCTTCAAGGAACTGGCAACGGTCGGCAGTGTCTTTTAACTTTACGGTCATATCTTGGCCATCTTCGCTTTGCTCTTGCAATGCGCGGCCTTCTCGACTCTTAACTCTTCGGCCGCCTTCAAAGCAGCCGCCTTACTACTTCTTGCTTGTTCTTTGGCTCGGGCAAGTTCCGCCCGAAGGGTCTCCACGGTGGCAGCTCCATCTGCAGTCAAAACACATTAAAGATACCGGCATCACGCTGCTCTTGCTATGTGACATTCACCAGAAAACATCAATTCCCTGTGCCTCGTCAAGCTGCTTGTTAACAAGCTCGATGTCGGCATCTGCCGCATCCAGTTGCCACTTTAGTTCGACAAACTCATTAGTCCGGCTAGCCACCAGAGCTTCCACGACCTGCACATAAAAGCAGTATGGTTATTACATTGGACTACGATCCTCTGTTTGCCGCCGCTCTCGGCAACAACCAGAGTCTCTGGGGCTACTATCTACATAGGGCACACCTAAAAATGTGTGGTACTATCACAAATGTATATCATTTTATGTACCTCAAAGCCCGTTAGTAGACTCATAAAGGCGTCATCCAACCCGCTTTCGGCAGACGAAATCATTTCCATCACCGTACCCATCAACGTACGGTGTTCTTCCGAGATGGTCGCTCGCTTTAGCAGACCCCTCAGTGTGTCCGACCGCATACCAGACGGCGCCGGACTCCTTTGTTTGCTCTCTTCAAGAGGCGGATGCTGGGGACTTTGGGTGACTATAGGATTATCTTCTGGCCTCACCGGATTCGGAGAGGCCCTCCGTGACGACACTTCAAGGTCGCCTGCTTCTTGAGCGGGGGAGTCCGCGGGAGGCATTTCGCTCTCCATCATCTCCGGAGGAAGGTCCCGGCGAGCTCTGTTGAGAAGGGCTAAGATCTGAACTGCAAGACAAACGCTTCGGTTATTTTCCTCGGAAGTAAGCTAGAATATCTTTACTATTAAGAGTTTTTTGATCACTTACGGCTCGTTAGAGGGCTGATCCCCGCGCGGACTTTGTGCGGCAAGAGCACCCCCCAAGGCAGGACCCTCTATTGGAGACTTCTTATCCCGTTTGGAAGCCTTGGTTTCCGGATCTTCAGAGGCAGTCCTCTTCCTTCCCCGGAGCGAGAGAAGGTCAGAATCTTCCCCTTGGTTATCCTCCTTCACGGAGGCGCTCATTCCCTCGGTTGGAATTGGTAGCGATGGGGCCCCGCTTTTGCCCTCATTATTCCCCCCTCTATCTTCCTTTGAGGGCTCCGGGCAAGGTGCTAGCTCGAGCATCTTTTCCAGTACCGGATTGTCCAAACCCTCAGGAAGGGGGTGTCACAACCCTAGAACTGCTTGTATTTAGTTGCATCTGAGATCATCTATGCATCATGTTTAAATTTTTGAAACTTGAATTGAGGATTGTTGAAACCTCAGAAAACTGATTAAAATAAGGGCAAGCACCCTTTAAATAGCATTCTGTGAATCCAAAATACCCTAAAAATAGTTTTGAATTTTGGCAAGAGTTATATATCAAACAAAAATTCTGGAACATTTTTAAGGAATTATTTTGGCACTAAATTTAAATCATTATTGTATTTGAATTTGGATTTATATTCATAATATATGGGATATATTTTCAAATAACTTTGAAATGTCTTATGTGCTGTTGGAAAAGTCCATCTAGCAACATAAAATTATTCAAAGGGTTTTGTCACTGTTTTGAAATTCTTTTGAATTTGAATCAGTGGCAAAATGATTAAATAAAAAGAAAACAAAACAGAATTATAAATAGAGTAGAAACTCACCTGACTTACCTGGCAGCCCACCTGGCGGCCCAGTTGGCTGGCCCAGCCCAGCCAGCGCTGCCTGCTTCTTCCACCTTCTGCCAGAAGGAGAAGCAGGTGCGTGGCGAGCGCGCAGCTGAACGCGGCCACCTCCTGCCTCCCCCTCACGCCACGGAGATGCACGACGCCTCCCCTCACTTTCCCCTTGCTCTCTGGCTCTCCCGCCCTCTCCTTTGCTTCCTCACTCGCGCCCGAGCGGAGCTCGTCGCCGCCGTCCACCATTCGCGCGGCCAACGGCCTCCACACGCCCCTCCGACGTGCTCTGAGCTTCGCGCCATCGTCCTCGTCACCTCCACCGAGCCAATCAATCCGGGAAGCACCGCAACGACGCCATCGTCATCATCTACACCAACGGGCGCCCGAGATCACCGTCGTCAATCCGTCACCTTCGACGCTTCCCCGAGCACGCTGGGCTTCTCTGCGAGTCCACCGTGAGCTCCTCTTCGATTCCCCTCTCTCCCCGCGCGATTTTGCTTGCTCTAGCCATGCCAATCGCCGGAGCCGTGAGCTTCCGGCCGCCGTCCATGTCGCCGCCGCAGCCATAGTCACTGGTGCTCGCATTCGAGCGTGTCACTGAACTCACCGTGCTCCCAGGAGCTGATAACGGCCACCAGCTCGCCCTCTCGTGCACCGTAGCACAACTTCCCGTTTGTGCCCGAGCGCCACCGCCGCCCAGCTCGTCGCCGGGCTCGATTCCGGCCACCTCGCACCCTCCCACTGCCACCGCTGGATGCGCACGAGCCCCAGCTCGTCGTAGAACCCAACCACATTGCAATCCGTGCCCTGTGGGCGATTTCCGAGCCATTCCGTCACCGCGGCACCTCGCCGGCGAGTCAACCCCGGCTAAACGCCGGCGAGTTGACCCTGTTGACTGAGTTGACCGGGTGGGCCCAGTTTGACCCCTGGGTCCATGACAGGTGTGGCCCGCCCTGCTAACTAACCCAGGATTAGCGCTAACCAAATTTAGTTAGCTTAACTAACTACCGACAGACGGACCCACCTGTCTGTGACATTAAATGTCACTGGGTCACTGACCGGTGGGTCCCACTGGTCAGGTTTGACCTGGACCGTGCCCCGTTGACCTGCTGATGTCATGACGATGTCATGCTGACGCAGTAATTAATTTCAGTTTTAAAACAATTCAGGAAATTCCAGAAAATGACTTAAACTTCAAAAAATCATAGAAATTAAACCGTAACTCCAAATGAAATAATTTATATATGAAAAATTATCAGAAAAATTCAAGGAATCTGTTTATGGTATTTTCATGCATGTTAGAACAACTTATGGCTGCTGTTTATGCCCATTCACATAAATAGAATTTAAAATCTCACATATGGAGTTTGAATTTGAACCCAGGGTTCAAACCAACTTCATTTAACATGTTGCTAGTTGCATTAGCTCAAACCACAGCATATTGACATGTCATGATCATGCATCATATTGTGCATTGCATTGATTGTGTTTCTTTCTCTGTTGCCGGTATTTGTCCCCTCTTGATAGACGTTGTACCGACGCTGTGATCGTTGACACTGATGAAGACCCAATGATATCTTCAGAAGTGCCAGGCAAGCAAAACCCCCTTGTTCATTCCGATACAACCCCACTCTCCCGCTCCTGCTCTCTTTTACTGCATTAGGACAACAACGATTCATCCGTTACTTGTTGCGGTAGTTGAACCCCTTATCCTCTGCATGACCTGTCATTGCCACAGTAAATAGATGAAACCCACTAGCATGAGTAGGAGTTGTTTGAGCCCTGATGTGCCTACTCATTCATGCTTGTTTGTCATGCCTGCTATTGCATAGAGTTGCGTCAGGTCTGATTCATCGGGAATGAATTGGAGGTGTGTGAACATGTCCTACTTGTGTGAGCTAAGTGTGTGAATACGTTTTTGGTAAAGGTAGCGGTGAGAGGCCATGTAGGAGTACTTGGTGGGTTGTCTCATTGCAGCCGTCCTCAGGAACTGAGTTCTGTGTCTGTGATCCATGAACAACTACTACCACTCATTGGGATCCTTAATTGACCCTCTCGGCTTCTTAATCACCCTAGTACTCTGTCCAGGAGTTGCAACTAGTTTCTGGTGTTTGTAGGTTATGTGTTGGTGGTCGTGCGTAGTGCTGACCCTAGGGGTGGGCTATGTTGCGGTAGATACACCATGGCACGGTGTACCGGGCGCCCGTTTGGTGTCCTGGGAACCCTGTTCACATCGTTCGGGGCCGTATGTGGAAACCTCGGCCGGACTCCCTGTGGATGAAACCTGGATAGGCGATAAACCTGGACTAGAGACTTAAGTGTTTAGGTAGGCCGTGGCCAACACCCTCGCCAGGCTTCCGCTTGAAGGTCGCCGAGATACATGACGTGTATATGGTGGTAAGTGGTGGGAGCATGTGTGAAGAAGTATACCCCTGCAGGGTTATCATTATCTATTCGAATAGCCGGATTCCTCGGATATGGAAACTTGGACCCCTTGCATAGTTCATAGACAAGTGAAAGTGGATACTCTAAAACTCGCAAGATAAGCGTGAGTGCTATGGATGGCCTTCTCATAGGGAGACGAGAGCGGATCCGTGGTGGTGTATTGAATGGTGAATATGTGGACTCGTGTGCGCCACCGCAAAAGAGTTGCTTGCAGTCGTAGTTTAGGATAGCCACTGAGTCAAAGCTGGCTTGCTGCAGTCAAACTCCACCACCCCCTTTGTTGATACCGATGCATATGTAGTTAGTTCCGATGTAAGTCTTGCTGAGTACAATTGTACTCACATTTGCTTAATTTATGTTTTGCAGAGAGGCTTCAGTCTCGCTAGTAGTTCCGCATGGACTTCAACGTTTAGCTTGATACCTCAGCTACGATCTTGTACCTTGGGAGGGTCTCGTAAATAGTCAAGCTTCTTAGTCTTTTTCATTTGTAGATGTCTGTACTCAGACATGTTAAGCTTCCGCATGTGTTTGACCTGTATGCTCTGAATGTTGGGTCATGAGACCCATATTTGTAATATCTCGCTCCTCGGAGCCTAATGAATAAATACTTGAGTTGTAGAGTTATGTTGTGATGCCATGTTGTATTTACACATATCGAGCATATTGTGTGTATGATTGAAATGCTTGGTATGTGTGGGATCCGACAATCTAGTTGTTTATCCTTGGCAGCCTCTCTTATGGGGAAATGTAGTCTAGTGCTTCCATGAGCCATAGTAGTCCGCTACAGCCCGGTTCACCGGAGTCCTGCTAGCCCAGCACTACTGCTCAGGACACTTGACTGGCCGGCATGTGTTTCACTTCGTTCCTGTGTCTGTCCCTTCAGGGAAATGTCACGCGGTGACATCCGGAGTCCTGCCTAGCCTGCCAAAGCCCGGGTTCCCGGAGTCCTGTTAGCCCAGTGCTACAGCCCGGATTCACACGCTGCTGACCGACATGCTCGATGTGATTCATGTATGCCTGTCCCCATAGGTTAGTGTCGCTTTGGGTTCACGACTAGCCATGTCGGCCCGGGTTCTCTGTCATATGGATGCTAGCGACACTATCATATACGTGAGCCAAAAGGCGCAAACGGTCCCGGGCCATGGTAAGGCGACACACATGGGAATACCGTGCGTGAGGCCGCAAAGAGACATGAGGTGTTACCGGCTAGATCGATGTGACTTGGAATCAGGGTCCTGACAGCGTTGGTATCAGAGCCTGACTGCCTGTAGGATTACCAAGCCATACCGGTCGAAGTTGAGTCTAGAAATGCTTTAGTTATATAAGGGAATTGATTGTGGAAGGGAATGTAAGGCTCTTTTTACTCCTTATCCTCATGACCTTCTGATCTGTGTCATCTTATCTTTTCTACGGGGTTAAGAACTAGGTTTCTCTTCTATCTCTCAGGATGACGTGTTACTAAACCATAGTTGCCTAGGATTGTTGAGTTCAAGCCTCAGTTCAGTTCCTACTACTTCCATATGTTCATAGCTGGCACCAGAACCTTGATATGATGTTGTTAAGTGGTTATGCCACCATTTTTGCAGATTGCCTCAAATCTTTTTGAGCAATTATAGCCGTTATGCTGTCCGGGTCATCCCAGGTCTCTAAGTAGTCTGATGCATTTGCAAACCCCTTCCTCCTGTTCCTGATGTCCAATTGGGCCAGATTAATCACACTAATCGGTGAGTTGAGGCACTCTGTTGCCTCAACATATATGTTGGAGCTATTACTATGACCCTAGGTGTTTTAGGGAGTCACCTAGTGATCTAGCCATGTTTTTATTCCCAGTGTGTGATTCTGGCCATTATTCTCGAAAGCATCCCGTGATGCCATGTAGTAGTAGGTACTCTATTCATGGGTTCTTGAACCCGAGATTCACCCTAATTACCTCATGTTGATAGTGTTGCTAGTTCCTTTAGGATATTAGTAACCTTTGCGATAGTCCTCGAGGTTCATGGTACATCCTTCTTCCAATTATCACGAACTATTCTTGGCAGGAGTTCTTTTGAACCAAAAGGTCACGACAGAGTGCTCCTGATGAGTTCTCCATTCTATGTTGTGACTCTGCCAACCCTACCTTTCTGCATGGGTTATCCGGAAGAAATATGTTGAACTCGTTCGACATACTAATCTATGCATCCACAACTCAGAAAGTTTTATGTACCTTTGAGTTGTTCCCCTTCCGTTATATTCTGATCTTCGTCTATCAATTGATAGTGAGGAGTATGTATGCATTCGTGTTCATCGATGCCTAGTATTCTTGTGGTTCGTCAAGCCGTTCTATTTTAGAATGACTAGGAGAAACAAACTCCAGTACCTCATCCATATCCAGGATTGGGTCAAAGCAGTTGTATTCCGCAGATCAAATGCCAATCCAGCTTTTGCTCTGTTCTACCTTGGAGTGTTACCATCTTTATGTCAAGAATGTCATGAGAATTGCACCACCTCTTATGAATTCTTGACGCAGTGATACTTCTCGCTATCATTATTCATTCCTCGGTCCCGTGTTGTTGCAACCGGAATGCCGACAAGTGAACCATGATGTGTGAAATTTATATTCCTAGCAACCGTGTTGCTTGGTAGTTAATGGGAAATATTCTCATTCTTAGTGTGATGGTTATTAAATCATCATCCTAAAATTGATCATGCTATCTAGTTTTTATTTCTGGTGCACTCTTCGATCAATGAGTGAGGATTATTCAACCCCTTGCTTATTTGATCAAATCGTCTTGCCTTGAACAGCAAGATTGTTCTCGAGCTTAGTAACATATTGGTGGTTCGTGATTTTCCAAAGATCTTCTCGGAAGTATTACTTGGTTGTCACCTAACCGCTATGTTTAGTTCGTGATCAAGTTGGTTTTCTTTCAAACCACCCCTTCTCCAAGAATCCATGTTGGATATCCCTAAGCTGGTTGGTTAAGCTAAACAACAACTTGGAGAGTTGGAAGATAAAAGCTTGTCTGACTTAGTTCATGTTAAGGGATATCTTTTTGTGTGTGTGTGTGTTGAAGAAAGATGATATCTCCATCGATTGGTCCTCGTGATCAGTTGTTGGATCTATTGCCTTGTCAAAACTTTGACTTGAGTATGGGCTATCGTCAAGTCAAATTAGAACCAACGATGTTCGTAATGTTGTCTTACTCATGGTTGATCCCTCGAGCATACACCATTACATCTTTTGGTCTATCCAATGCTATCACCGTGTTCACATGATGGTGGAGGTCCCGTGATATGGAAATTCCGATGAGTTGCTGTTGAGCCCATCAGCGGCATTTTGTCTCCTCCATGATTGTGTTGAACATCCAGCTAGTGTTGGAAACTTGTGTAAGCATTTTCTTCACGCCCCGTTCATGAAGTGTATGTTTGGATGAAATAAGAGACTTCCTTTGATTCACGTGCATTTGATGTAAGTTGCCGCCGTGAATTCGGGAAAGTTTGTTTTGCTTCCTCTGGAATGATCCCAAGTCAGTCATGCACGTGTGAAGTACTCTATGGTCTGATAGACTGATCATCTTCATTCCATACGTATCCCTAGCACACCAAGCCACTGATTGACTTGTTCAGGGAGAAGAAGTTCTCCATAAGAGCTAATCATATGACTTATGCAAGGACTTCGATATCCTTGATGATGGTTCCCAACCAGGACTCGGTAGTGTTTCATTGTAAGACCACCATGTGGTCATGCTTGTCTGGGACAGCGTGTTCACATGTGTTTAGCAGCACCAGCTCATGTTTTGGAGCTTACTACCATGGTCCATTTCCTGAGAATCTCGCAATGTCATCCCGTCGATTTGTGTTGCAAACTTTCATTTCTTTCTAGACTCGATGAGTCTGTAATATCCTGACACCAACCAGATCTGAATCTCACACAGATATGATGGTTGGGACATTTTCCCAAGAGCTATAATATTGGTCTCTCTGTAACCCGGTAAAGTGGATGTCGTGGCCAACACACCCAGCCGGAAGACCTATTATTGTAGTATCTTGATTGAGTAAGTTGGCCACCTCCCCATAAGGATTACGTAGGATTTACTCCAATAGTTATTCCTTATGGATTCCTGAGCTCCCCGAGTCTGACCTGCTACTTGATGTTCTAGATACCAAACCATTTCAATGAATGGATTAGGCTAGCACATCAAGGAGAACACTAGAAGCGGAGCGCTAAATGTCTCTCGGTCGATCATCCAGATTTTGATCCCTTGGCCTCACTAAGGTGAAATCTGAGAAGGTGTTATTTTTCTTTGCATCTGCATCTTCCACCATTATTCATCATAGTAGCATGTTGTGTTGCTAGGATCCTTGAAACGGATATTGGTAAACCTTGATTAATACGGAAATGCTCAAGTTCTTGAGAGCACGCGTAAGCACTAGGATTTATTGGCGGCATTAACTGGGATCCGTTTTCAGTTTCTTCGATTATACCATAACCTTTCAAACAGTGGAATCTCTCTCTACTGTTGGGTTTCTCCCCAGTTACCAGAATCATTCCGAACATTTGCATTTTGTTCCCAGCTTGCACCTCAGTAGTTGTTGTTCAGGATCATCTTCAACAGTGGACTTACCATGGGTCCCATCCATTTCGATGATAAGCAAAATCATCCATTGCGTTGTCTTCAACAAGGTAGTCCACATCATCCATTCTAGTATGAGTATGCCATTTCTTCAAGCTCCTTCACGCGATCGTTTGTGATTGCCTTAGGCTGGTATAAAGAGTTTCAATGATCTCTGAATCAAAAGTAATTCTTTTTGCCACTTAAGGGAATAGCTCTACGAGCCACCTCCTCTAAAGTGCCCCGTTCGACATGAAGGGCAACCTAACTCCTCGCTACTTGAAACGCATTCACCATCTTCTTAAGCGTGGAAATGTTGCCTACCAAATTGAACCTTTGTTATCAGTTCTCTCCATCCGTTTTGATGTGTGCATTGTGTCCCGGCTTAAGAGACGTTCTATCGTCTCATTCCATGAGTTGATCGTGTATCGCTTGATCTTTGTGAAGATCGAATTCTGTCGAGTTTCCTCTCTTCCGTCATCATAGTTGCAAGAGGATTTCAAAGCAAAGACGTCAAGATCAATTGGAGAAATGAATCAACATCTTCGAGAAGGGCAGTTGGATCATGAAGATCGTGTTATTAGCTTTGTGTCCCCTCTGTCTTCGTACCTCACGACTTGAATCTCGAGACGAGATTCTTGTTTAGTGGGGGTGAGTTGTCACAACCCTAGAACTGCTTGTATTTAGTTGCATCTGAGATCATCTATGCATCATGTTTAAATTTCTGAAACTTGAATTGAGGATTGTTGAAACCTTAGAAAACTGATTAAAATAAGGGCAAGCACCCTTTAAATAGCATTCTGTGAATCCAAAATGCCCTAAAAATAGTTTTGTGAATTTTGGCAAGAGTTATATATCAAACCAAAATTCTGGAACATTTTGAAGGAATTATTTTGGCACTAAATTTAAATCATTATTGTATTTGAATTTGGAATTATATTCATAATATATGGGATATATTTTCAAATAACTTTGAAATGTCTTATGTGTTGTTGGAAAAGTCCATCTAGCAACATAAATTATTCAAAGGGTTTTGTCACTGTTTTGAAATTCTTTTGAATTTGAATCAGTGGCAAAATGATTAAATAAAAAGAAAACAAAACAGAATTATAAACAGAGTAGAAACTCACCTGACTTACCTGGCAGCCCACCTGGCGGCCTAGTTGGCTGGCCCAGCCCAGCCAGCGCTGCCTGCTTCTTCCACCTTCTGCCAGAAGGAGAAGCACGTGCGTGGCGAGCGCGCAGCCGAACGCGACCACCTCCTGCTTGCCACCTCCTGCCTCCCCCTCACGCCACGGAGATGCCCGACGCCTCCCCTCACTTTCCCCTCGCTCTCTGGCTCTCCCGCCCTCTCCTCTGCTTCCTCACTCGCGCTCGAGCGGAGCCCGTCGCCGCCATCCACCATTCGCGCGGCCAATGGCCTCCACACGCCCCTCCGACGTGCTATGAGCTTCGTGCCGTCGTCCTCGTCACCTCCACCGAGCCAATCAATCCGGGAAGCACCGCAACGACGCCATCGTCATCATCTACACCGACGGGCGCCTGAGATCGCCGTCGTTAATCCGTCACCTTCGATGCTTCCCCGAGCACGCTGGGCTTCTCTGCGAGTCCACCGTGAGCTCCTCTTCGATTCCCCTCTCTCCCCGCGCGATTTTGCTCGCTCTAGCCACGCCAATCGCCGGAGCCGTGAGCTTCCGGTCGCCGTCCATGTCGCCGCCGCAGCCACAGTCGCTGGTGCTCGCATTCGAGCGTGTCACCGAACTCACCGTGCTCCCAGGAGCCGATAACGGCCACCAGCTCGCCCTCTCGTGCACCGTAGCACCACTTCTCGTTTGTGCCCGAGCGCCACCGCCGCCCAGCTTGTCGCCGGGCTCGATTCCGGCCACCTCGCACCCTCCTACTGCAACCGCTGGATGCGCACGAGCCCCAGCTCGCCGTAGAACCCAACCACGTCGCAATCCGTGCCCTATGGGCGATTTCCAAGCCATTCCGTCGCCGCGGCACCTCGCCGGCGAGTCAACCCCGGCTAAACGCCGGCGAGTTGACCCTGTTGACTGAGTTGACCGGGTGGGCCCAGTTTGACCCCTGGGTCCATGACAGGTGGGGCCCGCCCTGCTAACTAACCCAGGATTAGTGCTAACCAAATTTAGTTAGCTTAACTAACTACCGACAGACGGACCCACCTGTCTGTGACATTAAATGTCACTGGGTCACTGACCAGTGGGTCCCACTGGTCAGGTTTGACCTGGACCGTGCCCCGTTGACCTGCTGATGTCATGACGATGTCATGCTGACGTAGTAATTAATTTCAGTTTTAAAACAATTCAGGAAATTCCAGAAAATGACTTAAACTTCAAAAAATCATAGAAATTAAACCGTAACTCCAAATGAAATAATTTATATATGAAAAATTATTAGAAAAATTCAAGGAATCTGTTTATGGCATTTTCATGCATGTTAGAACAACTTATGCCTGCTGTTTATGCCCATTCACATAAATAGAATTTAAACTCTCACATATGGAGTTTGAATTTGAACCTAGGGTTCAAACCAACTTCATTTAACATGTTGCTAGTTGCATTAGCTCAAACCACAGCATATTGACATGTCATGATCATGCATCATATTGTGCATTGCATTGATTGTGTTTCTTTCTCTGTTGCCGGTATTTGTCCCCTCTTGATAGACGTTGTACCGACGCTGTGATCGTTGACACTGATGAAGACCCAATGATATCTTCAGAAGTGCCAGGCAAGAAAAACCCCCTTGTTCATTCCGATACAACCCCACTCTCTCGCTCCTGCTCTCTTTTACTGCATTAGGACAACAACGATTCATCCGTTACTTGTTGCGGTAGTTGAACCCCTTATCCTCTGCATGACCTGTCATTGCCACAATAAATAGATGAAACCCACTAGCATGAGTAGGAGTTGTTTGAGCCCTGATGTGCCTACTCATTCATGCTTGTTTGTCATGCCTGCTATTGCATAGAGTTGCGTCAGGTCTGATTCATCGGAAACGAATCGGAGGTGTGTGAACATGTCCTACTTGTGTGAGCTAAGTGTGTGAATACGTTTTTGGTAAAGGTAGCGGTGAGAGGCCATGTAGGAGTACATGGTGGGTTGTCTCATTGCAGCCGCCCTCAGGAACTGAGTTCTGTGTCTGTGATCCATGAATAGCTACTACCACTCATTGGGATCCTTAATTGACCCTCTCGGCTTCTTAATCACCCTAGTACTTTGTCCAGGAGTTGCAACTAGTTTCTGGTGTTTGTAGGTTATGTGTTGGCGGCCGTGCGTAGCGCTGACCCTAGGGGTGGGCTATGTTGCGGTAGATACACCGTGGCACGGTGTACCGGGCGCCCGTTTGGTGTCCTGGGAACCCTGTTCACATCGTTCGGGGCCGTATGTGGAAACCTCGGCCGGACTCCCTGTGGATGGAACCTGGATAGGCGATAAACCTGGACTAGAGACTTAAGTGTTTAGGTAGGCCATGGCCGACACCCTCGCCAGGCTTCCGCTTGAAGGTTGCCGAGATACATGACGTGTATATGGTGGTAAGTGGTGGGAGCATGTGTGAAGAAGTACACCCCTGCAAGGTTATCATTATCTATTTGAATAGCCGGATTCCTCGGATATGGAAACTTGGACCCCTTGTATAGTTCATAGACAAGTGGAAGTGGATACTCTAAAACTTGCAAGATAAGCGTGAGTGCTATGGATGGCCTTCTCGTAGGGAGACGAGAGCGGATCCGTGGTGGTGTATTGAATGGTGAATATGTGGACTCGTGTGCGCCACCGCAAAAGAGTTGCTTGCAGTTGTAGTTTAGGATAGCCACTGAGTCAAAGCTGGCTTGCTGCAGTCAAACTCCACCACCCCCTTTGTTGATACCGATGCATATGTAGTTAGTTTCGATGTAAGTCTTGCCGAGTACAATTGTACTCACGTTTGCTTAATTTATGTTCCGCGTGGACTTCGATGTTTAGCTTGATACCTCAGCTACGATCTTGTACCTTGGGAGGGTCTCGTAAATAGTCAAGCTTCTTAGTCTTTTTCATTTGTAGATGTTTGTACTCAGACATGTTAAGCTTCCGCATGTGTTTCACCTGTATGCTCTGAATGTTGGGTCATGAGACCCATATTTGTAATATCTCGCTCCTCGGAGCCTAATGAATAAATACTTGAGTTGTAGAGTTATGTTGTGATGCCATGTTGTATTTACACATATCGAGCATATTGTGTGTATGATTGAAATGCTTGGTATGTGTGGGATCCAACAATCTAGTTGTTTATCCTTGGCAGCCTCTCTTATGGGGAAATGTAGTCTAGTGCTTCCATGAGCCATTGTAGTCCGCTATAGCCCGGTTCACCGGAGTCCTGCTAGCCCAGCACTACTGCTCAGGACACTTGACTGGCCGGCTTGTGTTTCACTTCGTTCCTGTGTCTGTCCCTTCGGGGAAATGTCACGCGGTGACATCCGGAGTCCTGCCTAGCCTGCTATAGCCTGGGTTCCCGGAGTCCTGTTAGCCCAGTGCTACAGCCCGGATTCACACGCTGCTGACCGACATGCTCGATGTGATTCATGTATGCCTGTCCCCATAGGTTAGTGTCGCTTTGGGTTCACGACTAGCCATGTCGGCCCGGGTTCTCTGTCATATGGATGCTAGCGACACTATCATATACGTGAGCCAAAAGGCGCAAACGGTCCCGGGCCATGGTAAGGCGACACCCGTGGGAATAGCGTGCGTGAGGCCGCAAAGAGACATGAGGTGTTACCGGCTAGATCGATGTGACTTGGAATCGGGGTCTTGACAGGGGGGCTGAACACCGAATCATCTTCTCCTTTGTTAGCTAGTCCTGGTCAAAGAGAGATTTCTCATAATGACGTCATGAAAGACGGTGTGTTCGGCTAGAGGATTACTTACTTGGTCAGCGGTGTTGTTGCTGCTCAGGCCCACGTCCTCGGTAGTATCCGGACACTCTATTTGGGGTCTGAAGAATGATTTATACATCTCCTCGTGCGTTAGGCCGAGGAAATTCTGAATAGTGCGCGATCCTTCTGGGTTGAACTCCCACATGCGGAGGGGACGGCGTTTGCAAGGCTGGACTCGACGAACCAGCATGACTTGCACCACCATAACTAGACTGAAATCTCCTTCGAAGAGATCTTGAATGCGGCTCTGCAGTATAGGCACGTCCTTGGCTGGACCCCTGCTCAGCCCTCTACTAATCCGTGACATCAGTTGTGGTGGAGGGCCCGAGCGGAAAGCAGGGGCAGCCACCCACTTGGCACTTTTGGGAGCTGTGATGTAAAACCACTCCCGTTGCCATAATTCGAACACCTCTGGAAAGGAACCCTTTGGCCATGGAGCTCCAGCGATCTTGCTTATTAATGCACCTCCGCACGCTACATGCTGCCCCTCGACCATCTTCGGCTTCACGTCAAAGGTCTTGAGCCATAGGCCGAAGTGAGGGGTAACGCAGAGGAAGGCCTCACATACGACAATAAATGACGAGATGTGGAGAAAGGAGTCTGGGGCTAGATCGTGGAAATCTAGCCCGTAATAGAACATCAAACCCCTAACGAAGGGATCTAGAGTGAGGCATAGACCTCGGAGGAAGTGGGAGATGAACACAACATTCTTGTTGGGTTCGGGAGTAGGGACGACCTGCCCTCGGGCATGCAGCCGATGCGAAACCTCAGCGGTCAGGTATCTGGCCTCCCTCAACTTCTTTATATCCTCTTCCATAACGGAGGAGGGCATCCACCAGCCTTGAAGGCTAGATTCGGACATGATTGAAGGTCCGAAGCACCTGACCTGGGCTTTGGGTGTTAGAACTCGAGGCGGGGGAAGGATTCTATTGAGCACGGGAGGGAAAAGGGTAAAAACCTTGTCCCGTTATAAAGAGGGTGAATATCAAGCGTCCTCATAGTGGCCGTTTGGGACTTGCCTAAAATCTAGGAGTCCTAGGCACGGTTTGGTTACCCACGACCGTATTGATGAGAATCACGTAAATAGGGGAACACGATCTCTACTTTGACAAGGCGTGTCAAGAAACCGCCTCGCGTTATGAGTGGAGCTGGTTGAAGAAGCGGTTCGAATAACCACCGAGCCATGGCCTGATGTCATGTTGTCAAAGCGTGTCAGCAGATTAAGATTTGTGGAAATATTATTCTCTCTACGGTAGTATGTGGAATTTATTTTGCAGAGTCGGACACTATCCTGGTGTTCAAACTCTTCTGAGATGTGTTCGGAGGAGGAACCCGCCTTGCAATGCCGAAGACAACACTGCGCGCCGGACTCGTCGTCATTGAAGCCTGGTTCAGGGGCTACCGAGGGAGTCCTGGATTAGGGGGTCTCTGGACAGCCGGACTATATCCTTTGGCCGGACAGTTGGACTATGAAGATACAAGATTGAAGACTCCGTCTCGTGTCCGGATGGGACTCTACTTAGCGTGGAAGGCAAGCTAGGCAATACGGATATGTATATCTCTTCCTTTGTAACCGACCTTGTGTAACCCTAGCCCCCTCCGTTGTCTATATAAACCGGAGGGTTTTAGTCCGTAGGACAACATACAATCATACCATAAGCTAGCTTCTAGGGTTTAGCCTCTCCAATCTTATGGTAGATCAACTCTTGTAATACCCATATCATCAAGAATAAATCAAGCAGGACGTAGGGTTTTACCTCCATCAAGAGGGCCTGAACCTGGGTAAAACATCATGTCCCCTGCCTCCTGTTACCATCCGCCTTAGACGCATAGTTCGGGACCCCCTACCCGAGATCCACCGGATTTGACACCGACACGGGGAGTGAGCCGCGTCGAGTGGTGGCAGTGGGTGGAGCTGGGGTGGCTGGAAACGTCGCCGGCGACGACCTTGGCGGTCGCCGGAGTTCGGGCGAGGTCGAAACCGTCGCTATGAGGCACGGCGAGGCGCGCGGGGAGGTGCTATGGGCTTCTATGAGTGCGGTGAAGACGATGGCGTGCTCAGAATCAAGCCAACATGGTTGTGGCCACGACGGCGACGTGCGGTGGCGGCGTCGGGTGCGGCCGAGCTCGGTGTAGTCGTTGTGGTGCTCGAGAGCGAGAAAGGGAAGGGGGAGGAGGTAGCTAGGCTCACGGCGATCACAAAGAGGCAGACGGTGAGGTCGGGGACGAGCTGGTGCGGCGGTGACGGCGAAGGGGATGTCCCGCAGCGTTTGGTGAAGATGAGGTCGAAGAAGAAGAATTAGAGCGTGCAAGCGCTCGGGGCTCGGCTAGCTCCACGAAGCAGATGATGGCGGTGCTCGTGGACACGGTAGCGCGGTGTGGGGACGATGGTGGATGCGAGTTCCACAGTGGCGCGGGCGCGGCAGTGTCGGTCATGGTGGGAGAGGGCGAGGGAGAGAGGCAGAGGAGTGAGCGAGGTGTCTGCGGGGTCGGGGCGGCGACGTGGAGCTCGCCCAGGTGTCCAAGGGCGAGGGCGGCAAGCAGCTGATGCGCTGGCGAGCTCACGCATGTCGGCGTCACCTCCCTGCCTGCCTGGCAGGGACGAAGCAGCTGGCTGGCACGGGCCAGCAAAGTGCTAGGCCGCCAGGTGGGCCGGCTGGTGGCTTTGTGATGTAAGTTTGTTCTCTGCTTTTGTTTTCTCTTTTTATTTATTCATGTTCTGTGTTTTGAAATAGTAAAAATACTATTCCATTTAGGAAAAACCTGAAAAAATTCAGAGGCACATTTGAAAATATTCTCAACAGCCTAAAAATACTTTCAGGATTATTTGGGCATTTTAAAATATTTATAGGATTTAAATTGCCCAAATGCAAATAGTAATGATTTAATCCAATGACCTTGGGATGACCTAGAAATTTGTGCATCATTTTTGTCAGAGGTTTAGGACCAACGCAAAGATGATGAACATTTTAGAAGGGCATTTCAGGTTCATTGAAAATATTTTTAGTAAACCCTAGTTGTTATCAGGGGTGCTGGGGGTTCTGCCATCCCCATTTCAGTTTTCTAAAAAGTAGACATGATGCAACATTCTAATGCATGAGCTAGCTAGGGTGTGACAACTCACCCCCACTCAAAAGAATCTCGTCCCGAGATTTAGGATCCGTTGGAAAGAAGGTGGGGTACTCAAGTCGAAGATGATCCTCCCTTTCCCAAGTGGATTCTTTCTCAGAGTGGTGTGGCCATTGAACCTTGAGAAACTTGATGTTATGGCGTTGAGTGGTACGCTCGGCTTGATCAGGGATACGAACGGGATATTCCTGATATGTGAGATTATCTTGGAGATCAAGCGTTTCGTGTTCCACTCCACGGATAGGATCCGCGAAGCAACGCCTGAGCTGAGAAACATGGAAGACATCATGAACTCTGGAAAGATGCGGAGGTAGTTCCAATTGGTAGGCAACTTCTCCTTGTTTGGCAAGAATGTGAAAGGGTCCAATGTAACAAGGAGACAATTTGCCTTTGATACCGAAATGATGGGTTCCCTTTAAAGGAGTAACCCGAAGGTAAGCCTTTTCGCCGACTTCATAAGTCATGAGCTTATGTTTGCGGTCATATTGGCTCTTTTAACGAGATTGGGCTGTTTTCAATTTCTCACAAATAACACAAACCTGCTCTTCTGCTTCCTGAATCATATCTGGGCCAAAGAGTTGTCTTTCCCCGGTTTCTGACCAGTTAAGAGGCGTTCGACATTTTCGTCCGTAGAGAACTTCGAAGGGAGCTTTTCCCAAACTAGCTTGATAACTATTGTTATAAGCGAACTCCGCGAATGGAAGGCATTTCTCCCAATCCATTCCGAATGAGATGACAGAAGCTCGGAGCATATCCTCCAGAATTTGATTGACTCGCTCTACTTGACCACTTGATTGGGGGTGGAAGGCGGTGCTAAAAGAGACGAGTTCCCATAGCATTCTGGAAACTCTCCCAAAATCGAGAGGTGAAGAGACTTCCACGGTCTGATTTAATTTCCAATGGAACACCATGAAGAGACACTATTCGGGAGATGTATAAGTCAGCTAGCTGGCTAGTGGTAATACTCTCACGAACAGGTAGGAAGTGGGCTACTTTGGAAACACGATCAACAACAATGAAGATAGCATTATTCCTACTCTTGGTCCTGGGAAACCCGGTAATGAAATCCATACTGATTTTATCCCATTTCCATTCAGGAATAGCCAAAGGTTGAAGGGTGCCAGCAGGCCGTTGATGCTCTACTTTAACACGACGACAGACGTCGCAACTAGCGATGTATTGAGCAATTTCTCTCTTCATCCTAGTCCACCAAAACCTCTGGCGTAGGTCTTGATACATTTTACTACTATCGGCATGAATGGTGAGAGGGGATTCATGAGCTTCCTTAAGAATCAGCAGCCTTAGGTTTCGTGCCTTGGGAACCACTAAGCGGTTTCCAAAGAATACAACACCTTGATCATCAACGGAGATACTATTCGCGACTCCTTTCTTAATGTTTCTCTTAATACGGGAGATTCCCGGATCTACCTTCTATGCTTTGATGATATGATCCGTAAGGGTAGGTTTCGCCACCAGGGTGGAAAGGAATCCTTGAGGAATAATGTGAAGGTTAAGCTTCCGAAATTCCTCATGGAGAAGTGGTTGACCTTGTTGTAACATCAAATTGTTACAATAGGATTTACGACTTAGTGCATCAGCCATGACATTGGCTTTTCCCAGGGTGTAAGTTATTCCTAAGTCGTAATCCGAGATCAACTCGACCCAACGTCTCTGCCTGAGATTCCAATCCGGTTGAGTGAAGATATATTTCAAACTTTGGTGATCGGTGAAGATCTCGCAACGATTACCGAGAAGGTAATGTCGCCAAGTTTTAAGTGCATGGACTACAGCTACGAGCTCTAGATCATGTGTGGGATAGTTTTCCTCATGTGGGTGTAATTGTTGTGAAGCATAGGCAATTACCTTGCGATCTTGCATGAGTATGCAACTTAGTCCTTGTCGCGAGGCTTCGCAATAGATACTAAAGTCCTTGGAGAAATCTGGTGGTACCAGTACGGGAGCAGATGTCAAGCGTCTTTTCAGTTCCTGAAAGCTGAACTCGCACTGTGGGGTCCACTCAAACTTTTTATCTTTCTTGAGGAGTTCAGTTAGAGGTTTAGCAACCTTGGAAAAATTCTCGACGAAGCGGCGATAATAGCTCGCTAAGCCAAGGAAGCTCCGAACTTGCTTGACCGTTTTAGGTGGAGTCCAATCAAGGACGGCTTGAACTCGCTCGGGATTGACAGCAATACCCTTAACAGAGATTACATGGCCTAGATAGGTCACTTCTGGCAACCAGAATTCACACTTGGAGAATTTGGCATAAAGGCGATGCTCTCGAAGTTTCGTCAATACCAGCCTTAGATGTTCGGCATGTTCTTCCTCATTCTTGGAGTAGATGAGTATGTCATCGAGGTATACCACGACGGATTTATCCAAATACTCCATGAAGATCGAGTTCATTAACCGAGAGAAGGTGGCTGGGGCATTGGTTAAACCGAAGGACATGACGGTGTACTCGTATTGGCCATAACGAGTAACAAAGGCCATTTTGGGAATGTCCCCGTTTTTATTTTGATTTGATGGTAGCCCAACCTCAAATTCATCTTGGAGAAGACTGAGGATCCAGCAAGCTGATCATATAGATCTTTGATCCTGGGGAGTGGATACTTGTTCTTGATAGTGACCAAGTTGACAGGTCGTTAATCTACAACCATCTGATCCGTTCCATCCTTCTTCTTGACAAAGAGGACGGGGAAAGCCCATGGAGAAGAACTAGGATGGATGAAACCCTTCTTCAAGGACTCATCGAGTTGTTTCTTAAGCTCGACTAGTTCTAAAGGTGCCATCTTATATGGTCTTCTAGAAATTCCTGGAACAAGGTCTATCACGAACTCGACATCCCTGTCAGGTGGAACACCTGGCAGTTCTTCTGGAAAGACATCCCGGAAGTCTCAGACTACCGTAATATCTTCAAGGTCTGGAAGGGGGTTGGCATTTAGGGAGTAAAGCTGGCGCTTGGCCACTCGAGTTAAGACATTGACTGTCCTGCCCGATGGGTGAGTAAGTTGAACGGTTCTAGTGGCACAATCAATCTTAGCATAATGAGCTGACATCCAGTCCATACCCAAGATGATGTTTATGTCCGAAGACTTGAGAGCTATTAATGATGCAAGGAAGACAAGTCTATCGACAAGAATTTCATTCCCATGGCTTACTCTAGAAGTTTGCCATTTGGAACCCGGAGTTTGAATTACCATCGAAGTGGGCATGTCACAGAATGTCATGTTATGCAATCGAGCATAGCTCTCAGATATGAATGAATGAGATGCTCCAGTATCGAAAAGAACAGATGTCGGATGGCAATTAACAAGGAGCGTACCAAGGACGACGTTAGGATCATCATGAGCCTCCTCAGCTGAGACATAGTTGACATGGCCACGTGTAGTGGTGGCTGGCTTGGCGTAGAATGTCTTTCCCGCTAGCTTACCACGGCCAACGGACTTTCCAGACTGGTTGGGGTTGTTGTTCTGGGGACACTCTCGACTGTAGTGACCCGGCTCTCCACACTTGAAACATGTCACAACATTGGGGCGTGAAGCAGCATTAGCAGCGGGGCCACCATAGGCCTTATGCGGTGCAAACTGCTGGTTGGGGCGAGGCTGTAACACCCCGAGACCGATGTGTCAGTTGTCGTCCAGTTATTCGCCGTTGTTGCCTCGTCTTTTGCTTGTGTGTCATGCATTTCATATCTTTGCATCATGTGCGTTGCATCATGTCATAAATCTTTTGCTTCTAAACTAAATAATTTGTGTGGATCTTCGATCCATTTAAATCGAAGGAAGAGTGACTTCTCTTTATAACTTTATCCTCCTAATATTTAGGGAGATATTATAAATATTCCATTAATTTGGAATCATCGTAACACACGTGCAAAATAATTTCCATGTCTATTCCTCTTCGATTTTGACCTTCAAACCTTGCCAATATCTCTCATCTCTTTTCTCGAGGCTCCTCCAAAAACCTCAACATTTTTGGACACCTCTAATTCCTAGCCCTTGTTCAAACCATTTGAATTAAATTCAAATGATTTTGAATTAAATTCTTGCGATCATGCCTCTCCTATTTTTCTTGGAACCAGCGCATTTTTGCAAGTCCGGGAATATTATTTGTGTGCGCTACTTCTTTTCCTATTCCTCTCTTTCTTTTCGTCTCTCCAATTCTTTTCTGTTAAAGGAAATATGAGAGAGAGTGAGAGAAGAGAGATAGCCCAGGCCGGCCCAGACTCCAGCGCTGGCCCATTTGCCTCCCCAAGGCCCAGCCATCCCACCTAATCCTAACCCTAGGCTGATCCCAACTCCCTCGTTCTCTCCCTCTTTCTCTCCCCTCGCGCCGCACGGAGCCCGATCCCGCTCGACCCCCATCTCCCTCTCGACCCCTTCGTCCCGATCCCACGCAGCGCAGCCCCGAGCTGCCGAAGCTCCTCCTCCCCTCGCGTCCCCGCAGCGGCGCTGCTTCCCTGGAGGCCGCCCTCCCCAGCAACTCCTCTGTCTCCCCTCCGTCGCCTCCCCGCCATGGTGCGGCGCCTCCGCCCTGATGCTTCGTCCATGACCTCCGCCGTACCTCTCCTGCACCTCCGCGTCGCCGGAGTTCTCAGCCTTCCCCCTCGCTCGCGTCCACAGCCGCGAGGCAGTGCCCCCTCGCGCGCCCATGGTCCTCCCTTCTTTGTCGTGAGCGGCAACAGGGGCGTCGCCGAGCCCTCATGCCCGCGACCCTGCGACGGCGTTGACCATCATCTCCGGCCGCTGAGCTCCCTGCTGCGCGCGTCCCGTCTCCGACCGGCGAGTCCAGACCGCCGAGCTCTTCGTCTTGCTGCTGCTCCGCCATCGACCTCCAGTTGCTGCAGGTGCCGTCCCGAAGCTCTCTGCATCGAACAGGTACAGGAGCGTAGCGAGGACGCCCGCTTCGACCGCGCCTAGGGCTGCATCCTCGCGGCCTGCTGTCAGCCACGCCAAGACCGAGCGATGGCAGCTCCTGTTGACCTCCTCAAGATCACGACTGCAACCGAGACCATGTTCTGCTATGTTTTGGACACGCAGACCCGAGGCCTTTTTTTTGCTGCTTCGCTTTGGAGACGCCAAGATCCTCTCCGACAAGTGTACGACTACATGATGACTCGTGTGTATCACTACCGTCGCCCCGAAGACATTGGAGTCATCAAGTACCCCTTTGTTTTGTCTAAGACCGTCAAGCCTAGTGACGGAGCCAGAATTTTTGTGAAGCCTGGACAAGTTGAGCCTAAGTGCATAATTAAAAAACAAAAATCGTTTATTCGGATACGCAACATATAATATAACAGTAGACTTCCGAACCACATATCCAAAATAATAATGAAGTAAAAACATAAATATAATAGCCGCACAAAATGTAATTTTAAAGTAAACTAATATATAACATATCAATATCTGTTTCACAGAATAAATAAAGTCGAGACTTGACAACAAAAGATACATAGCAAGCCTTGCATAGAGGCAATTGACATATTCAAATAAATTTAGTGGTGAGATGTGAATATATTCAAAATAGAAAGCTTGCAAAGAAAGAGATGGTCATACCTGGGCTAGAGAAAACCACGAGGCAAATGCCTTTTCCGAGAACTCATTGCAGTAAATGCTCAAATAATATCCTTATCATCAACTGACTTGAATAACTCCCATTCGGTGTAACATATCATTAAGTCATTGAACCATTCATTATTGATCTTGCTACACAGTTCTTGCATAAAAAGCTCTTCCACCAGATGTTGTTAACACCGGCAATATTTAGTTTGCAGTTAACCAAACTGAAAATAGTGAAATATTTCTTTCCCTTTACCAGCAGAAAGACCACAAACTACACATCAAAAAAATATGCATTCCATGAGTTTGCAGCAACCAGAAGGTAAAGAGTATTGCATGAATACCATGGTCAGCAAGATGAATATACTACTTCTATAGTTCTACAGATTAATCAACCTGATAATAAATACTTATACATGATAAAAATCATACGAGGATCAAACTTTCTGAGGACATGCCCCGGTCAGTGTTCAACACAAAGTAATCTATTTTTTCTTCCCTTCTTCAAGATGGGGACAGATTGTCAGTGATGCGAGCTGCCTTCCAATTAATTCTGCAAGAACAATTCATTCCCTAGCCCAGACCAACTATTTAGTGATGAGAGATCCCTAGCCCTAATTTCGACGGAGGATTCTTAGTTTCTTACCGGAGGAGGCCGAAGCCGAATGAGAGTACGGAGGTGTTGAGGGACGAGTACTTGCGTAGACGGCCTGGGCCCTAGGCGCATGGCATGATGGCGTCCGCTCGCCGCCGGCCATGCGCCTAGCCATCTAGGGTTAGCCGGTTACGCCAGCCGCCAGCCCCTATCGCCCTGTCCCCGCGCTTGCCGCCTGTGAGAAAAGAAAGAGACAGGGAGTCAGGGAGTTCGTGCGATCGATCAAACTCGTTATACAGAAATTGGTTCGGCCTGGGAAGCTGGGCTGCAGGCTGTTGTTGGGCCGTGAACTGCGTGCACCTGTGAGAAACGAAGGCCCAAAAGTTTTTTGCCCGGGTAAAGCAGGCTATGGTACGTGTTTAGCCCTTCATTAATCCGGTCGATCGCTTGCTGTCGAGGACCAATGAGCCCGGGCAAGTGCCCAGGGTCGCTGGGCGGTGCCTCCGCCACTGGTCAAGCCCCTCGACGACAAGTGCACGACTATGCGGATTGTGCTAAGTACCATGATGTCGAGACCCCTCAAGTTCGACTACACAAAAACGCCAAGTACCCCTACGCGCGTAGATGCCAAGACCGTTTTGGGATTCACCAAGTACCGCTACCGATGGCTCGAATGCCTTCGAAACGTATACCACTACTGCCACCCGAACATCTACGGAACGTGTACCACAACCATCGCCGAATAACCGTGAACGTCTACCGATGACCCCCAAGTTCGTCCACGATTGCTATGTACCACTACCATCGACGCGAACCACTACTTCCACTACGACATGAGTACAACTACTACCACTATGAGCGTGGCGAGAACGTCTACTTCCTCTACTTTGCACCGAACCGATACACTTCGAAACGCACGCTTCGAAGGTATAACCCCAAGACGACCGTCCGAGAACGTTTGCATGTGTTGTATGAGTTGCACCCTATGTTTGCACCGTGCTCGAGTTGTCACTTGCTCGGTCCTCCTCTTCTGCCGCTAATTCATGGGGAACCCGGTTACCGGGATCAGCCCACCATCTTGCACGACACGCTCCCGCACACTTCCCCTTTGCATCGATATCTCATTTGAGTTACCGGAAACTGATATGTTGCTGTGGCATCACTTTCGGATTCGTTGCCGTGGCACCCCTTTCGAGTTACAAATGCCTCATATCTTATCATGTCAACATTTTTCATAAATATTGCATAAACTTGAACATGTCATCCGCATCATGTCAACAACTTTAAGATGTTTAAAATTGTTGTTGCATTAAATTGCTAATGCATATGGGGTTTTACCAGATTTGTTGTTTGTTACATCCGGCCCCATTTAAATTGTTTAGATAGTATAGTTTTGTTATGCTTCACCATCTTGCCATGTTTAACTACATTTAATATTGTTGGGTACATAAACGAGATCGAACTAACTAACTTGAATGTGGTGTTTCGTCAATATGCAACGGAGCTCCACTTAATTTGTAGGGTTGTTTGTGCACTTTGCCATGCCATGCCTCATTAAACCGGACATGCATCATACTTGTTTGCGCATCGTGCCATGCTATGTTGTGGTCGTTTACTATGTTGTTTGCTTCTTTCCGGTGTTGCTTCTTCGGGTTGGTTCCGATAACGTCGCGTTTGTGAGGACTCGTTCGTCTACGTCCGTTTGTCTTCTTCATGGACTCGTTCTTCTTCATTGCAGGATTTCAGGCAAGATGACCATACCCTCGAAATCACTTCTATCTTTGGTTGCTAGTTGCTCGCTCTTGTGCTATGCCTATGCTGCAATACCTACCACTTGCTTATCATGCCTCCCACATTGTTAAGCCAAGCCTCTAACCCACCTTGTCCTAGCAAACCGTTGTTTGGCTATGTTACCGCTTTGCTCAGCCCCTCTTATAGTGTTGTTAGTTGCAGGTGAAGATTGGAGTTTGTTCCTTGTTGGAACATGGATTTTATTGTTGGGATATCACAATATCTCTTATTTAATTAATGCATCTATATACTTGGTAAAGGGTGGAAGGCTCGGCCTTATGCCTGGTGCTTTGTTCCACTCTTGTCGCCCTAGTTTCCGTCATATCGGTGTTATGTTCCCGGATTTTGCGTTCCTCACGCGGCTGGGTTATAATGGGAACCCCTTGACAGTTCGCCTTGAATAAAACTCCTCCAGCAAGGCCCAACATTGGTTTTACCTTTGCCACCTAGCCTTTTTCTTTCCCTTGAGTCGGCTGGCTCAAGGATCATCTTTATTTAAACCCCCGGGCCAGTGCTCCTCTGAGTGTTGGTCCAACCTGTCAGCTGCCGGTGGCCACCAGGGGCAACTCTGGGCTGGCCTACCGGAACCTTGGACAATCCGTTGTGCCCTGAGAAAGAGATATGTGCAGCTCCTATCGGGATTTGTCGGCACATTCTGGTGGCTTTGCTGGTCTTGTTTTACCATTGTCGAAATGTCTTGTAACCGGGATTCCGAGTCTGATTGGGTCTTCCTGCTAGAAGGAATATCCTTCGTTGACCGTGAGAGCTTGTGATGGGCTAAGTTGGGACACCCATGTAGGGTTTTGAACTTTCGAAAGCCGTGCCCGCGGTTATGGGCAGATGGGAATTTGTTAATGTCCGGTTGTAGAAAACCTAAAGTTGACCTTAATTAAAATGCACCAACCGCCTGTGTAACCGTGATGGTCTCTTTCCGGCGGTGTCTGGGAAGTGAACACGGTGTTGGAGTAATGCTTGACGTAGGTTGTTCTAGGATCACTTCTTGATCATAGTTGTTCGACCGTGCTTTTGCCTTCTCTTCTCGCTCTCATTTGCGTATGTTAACCACCATATATGCTAGTCGCTTGATGCAGCTCCACCCCATACCTTTACCTTACCCATAAGCTTAAATAGTCTTGATCGCGAGGGTGTGAGATTGCTGAGTCCCCGTGACTCACAGATACTTCCAAAACCAGTTTGCAGGTGCCGATGTTACCGAGCAGGTGACGCAACCAAGCTCAAGGAGGAGCTCGATGAAGATCTTGTCCTTTATCTTGTTTCGTTTTTCAGTTGATCAGTAGTGGAGCCCAGTCGAGACGATCGGGGATCTGTGTAGCATTGGGGTAGTCTTCTTTTATTTTGGTTCCATAGTCGGACCTTGTTTGTATCTGGATGATGTAATGCTTTATTCATGTATTGTGTGAAGTGGTGATTGTAAGCCAACTATGTATCTCTTTCCCTTATGTATTACATGGGTTGTGTGAAGATTACCTTACTTGCGACATTGCTTTCAATGCGGGTATGCCTCTAAGTCGTGCTTCGACACGTGGGAGATATAGCCGCATCGAGGGCGTTACAGAGGCGCCTCAAAGGATGGCCTCGGAATGAACCTGGGTGGCAGCACTGTGCTTGGAATCCACACCCGGCGCTTCTGAGATCTAGAGCCGGATGTAGAACCAAAATCACGGGAGTGCTTGCGTGAAGCATCATAGTCAGCCTGGCTTGTCTCAGCACTGATGGCTTTATTGACCAACTTCTGGAAGGAGGTGCACTCGTGCAGACGAAGATCACGGCGAAGCTCGGGGCTAAGTCCCTTGCGGAACCTTGCCTGCTTCTTGGCGTCGGTGCATACCTCCTCATGAGCATAACGTGCCAAATTCCCAAACTCACGGCTGTATGCATCCATAGTCAGTCTACCTTGGGTGAAATTGCAGAACTCTTCCCTCTTTCGATCCATGAGACCTTCCGGGATGTGATGCTCACGGAAAGCCTTACTGAATTCAGCCCAAGTAGTGATTTGGTCGACCGGGCGCATAGCCTCAAAGTTTTCCCACCAAAGGCTAGCAGGGCCTTTGAGGTGATAGGCAACGTAGGTAACCTTGTCAGCTTCGGCTACATTGGCAGAACGTAGCTTATGGGTGATGCGGCGAAGCCAATCATCCGCATCGAGGGGCTCGACAAAATGATTAAACTTTGGTGGGTACAACTTGATGAAATCATTGATTGACACCAAGTCGCTCCTCTGATGACGTGCAGTGTTTTGCTCAATCCGCTCTAGCAAGCGGTTGGTCTCACGCTTGTTTCTTTCTGCCTCCAGCATAACTTCGGCCAGAGAAGGCTGGTGAGGCAGATTCTCATCCCTAGCTGCACTGGCTTCCCCCTGCTCCGGGGCAGCAGGGTTGCTGCGGGTGTTGACCATCCTAGGAAAAACAAGACAATGGTTTAGACAAGGATGACACAATCTTGGCAAGGAAGTGCAGAATGTAATGGATAACATGGAATGCTGAGATGTTCATTGCATGACATGGTAATATAGAAACTGCCATATATATACCATCGGTCATACACACTGTACATAGTTTAGTACAAGCCTAGCCTAGAGTACAATTGCGGTGAAAGACATTACATCTCATCGGAGACATTCAAAGCTCCTATACATTATTTTCTACACCTCCGGAACGTGATACAGACCAAGTCATATTCCACGGGTCACGCAGGACTATGGAGAATACAACTATTACAGTACTAGTGAAATTACTACTAGCTCAGACAGCTCCGTAGTAATCCTCATAAAAGTCACCACCAAAACCTGGAAGCGGAACATGATCATCTGGAAACAGACGGTCCTGTGGAGCTTGCGGGCCATAGGGACTCGGATGTGGCCTTGGTCCCGCAAACGGTGGCAGATGGGGACAACAAGGAGGGGTGATGCCTCCTACATTGCGCCAGTCCATACAATCTGGCAATCCAGACCTGCAAGGGGTACAGGTCCCTCATGTCCATGTATCCAGCCTGCACAGCAGGTGCAAACCGGGTCAAAGTGGCCCAGTGGTCAGAACGAGAGTTGAAGAGCTCCATACGCAAGGCCCGATTTTTGCGGTCCTTGTCCTCGAGCATCTCGGAAGTGGTGCAGAGTAGTGACTCCTCATGTGTAGAGTCATAGTACAAAGCCTGATAGTACCCCTGTGCTCCAGGGAGTGAGGCTGGATGTAGCTAAAATTGGTGTTCTGGAGCAAGGCAGTTCTGGCTCGAATGATAGTCATCATTGAGTAAGCTGCGTCCTGTACGGACATCTCAATAGTAACCCCAAGTCCATAAGAGCAGTGGAGGGGTTCAGTGGCTCCAGGATAAGAGGGGTATATCCTGACGGTACAAAGGTATTGGCTCTGATTGAAGTCTCGAAACTGCTCCTCGACGGTATACTCAGGATACCATCGATAGCCTGTCTCGACCATCACCCGGACCAGCATGGCCGTGTGACCGGGTACATCGAGGCACCGAGTCAGACGAACCACTTGGTTCTGAGAACGGGTGGCCATCTGAAAGCATAGAATAATGCAAAGGCATTAGAATTTTCTAGGAGAAATCGGACAGCATAACGGCTGTAAATGCTCAGAAAAATATTTGAGACATTCACAAAAGTTTGCAAAACGACTCAACAATATCATATCAAGGTTCTGGTTCAACTGACAACATGCTAAAAGTAGTAGAAACTGAACTAAGGCTTGTAACAACAATCCTATAAGCTACTACAGATTAGTAACACATGAACCTGATAGAGAGAAGAGAGCCTAGTCCTTAACCCACGTAGAATGGGAAGAGAATGACTCAGATCAGAGGGCATAAGGTAAAGGAGTAAACGAGCCTTACGTTCCCTCCCACAATCAATTCCCCTACATATAACTAAAGCATTTCTAGACTCGACATCGACCAGTTTGGCTCAACGAACCTACAGGCAGTCCGGCTCTGATGCCAACGTTGCCAGGACCCCGATTCCAAGTCACATCGATCTATCCTATAACACCTCATATCACTTTGCGTCATCACGCATGGTATCCCACGGGTGTCGCCCTACCATGGCCCGGGACCGTTTGCGCCTTTTGGCTCACGTATATGATAGTGTCGCTAGCATCCATATGACAGAGAACCCGGGCCGACATGGCTAGTCGTGAACCCAAAGCAGCACTAACCTATGGGGACAGGCATACATGATTCGCATCGAGCATGTCCATCAGCAGTGTGTGAATTCGAGCTGTAGCACTAGGCTAACAGGACTCCGGGGAACCCGGGCTATAGCAGGCTACGCAGGACTCTGGATGTCACCGCGTGACATTTCCCCGAAGGGACAGACACAGGAATGAAGTGAAACACATGCCGGCTAGTCAAGTGTCCTGAGCAGTAGTGCTGGGCTAGCAGGACTCCGGTGAACTGGGCTACAGCGGACTACTATGGCCCAAGGAAGCACTAGACTACATTTCCCCATAAGAGAGGCTGCCAAGGATAAAGGACTAGATTTTCGGATCCCACACATACCAAGTGAGGGAGTCTTGGATTAGGGGGTCTCCGGACAGCCGGACTATATCCTTTGGCCGAACTATTGGACTATGAAGATACAAGATTGAAGACTTCGTCTCGTGTCCGGATGGGACTCTACTTGGCGTGGAAGGCAAGCTAGGCAATACGGATATGGATATCTCCTCCTTTGTAACCGACCCTGTGTAACCCTAACCGAGGGAGTCCTGGATTAGGGGGTGTTCGGATAGCCGGACTATACCTTCAGCCGGACTCCTGGACTATGAAGATACAAGATTGAAGACTTCGTCCCGTGTCCGGAAGGGACTTTCCTTGGCGCGGAAGGCAAGCTTGGCGATACGGATATTCAGATATCCTACCATTGTAACCGACTCTATGTAACCCTAACCCTCTCCGGTGTCTATATAAACCGAAGGGTTTTAGTCCGTAGGACAACATACACATCAACAATGATACCATAGGCTAGCTTCTAGGGTTTAGCCTCTCTGATCTCGTGGTAGATCTACTCTTGTACTACCCATATCATCAATATTAATCAATTAGGACGTAGGGTTTTACCTCCATCGAGAGGGCCCGAACCTGGGTAAAACTTCGTGTCCCTTGCCTCCTGTTACCATCGACCTAGATGCACAGTTCGAGACCCCCTACCCAAGATCCACCGGTTTTGACACCGACATTGGTGCTTTCATTGAGAGTTCCTCTGTGTCATCGCTGTCAGGCTCGATGGCTCCTGCGATCATCAATAGCGATGCAGTCCAGGGTGAGACCTTCCTCCCCGGACAGATCTTCGTCTTCGGCGGCTTCGCACTGCGGGCCAATTCACTTGGCCATATGGAGCAGATCAAAAGCTAGGCCCCTGGCCGTTAGGTCAGATTTGGAAGTTTAAACTACACGGCTGACATCCGCGGGGACTTGATCTTCGACAGATTCGACCCACTACCGAGCGCGCTGCACTGTCACGACAAGCATGATCTAACTCTGCCGCCGAACAGTGCCCTGGAGGCCGCACCCGCACCGGCTCCGACCCTTAGTTCGGAGCCAACTGTGCCGATCGAGGACGGGCGGTTGGATGCCACCTCGGGGGCTGCGATCCCAACGGCGATTGAGCCAACGCCAGCCCCATACTCTACGAGACTCGTGACTCCAAGGATCCGGACTCCTCTTCGGGCTCCGAACCCTCCGCGCCCCTGCCAATCGAATCCGATTGGGCGCCGATCATGGAGTTCACTGCCACAGACATCTTTCAGCACTCGCCTTTCAGCGATATCCTAAAGTCACTGAAGTCTCTCTCTTTATCAGGAGAGCCCTGGCCGGACTACAGTCAACAAGGTTGGGGTACAGACGATGAAGGAATTCAAAGCCCACCCACCACCCACTTTGTAGCTACTGTCGACGACTTAACCGACATGCTCGACTTTGACTCCGAAGACATCAACGGTATGGACGCTGATGAAGGAGAGGATGAAGCACCAGCGCCTACCAGGCCCTTGAAGGCCACCTCGTCATATGACATATACATGGTGGACACCCCAAAAGAAGGAGATGGCGATGGAACAGCGGAGGATGACCCCTCCAAGAAACATCCTAAGCGCCAGCGTCAGCGGCGCCGCTCAAAATCCCGCCAAAACAAACACTGCGATTCCAGCACGGGAGATAATAATACCCCGGAAAGTGCCGAAGAAAATCCCCTCCAGCAAGATGTAGCACATGAGGATGGAGAAACCAGCCCTCATGAGGGAGCGGCTGACAGAAAGGTCGAGGACGATAATTATATGCCTCCCTTCGAAGACGAGGCAAGCCTCGACGACGACGAATTCGTCGTGCTAGAGGATCCCGTTGAACAAAAGCGTTTTCAACGCAGGCTTATGGCCACGGCAAGAAGCCTCAAGAAAAAACAGCAACAACTCAGAGCTGATCAAGATTTGCTGGTTGACAGATGGACTGAAGTCCTTGCGGCCGAAGAGCATAAACTCGAACGCCCCTCCAAGAGCTACCCAAAGCACATGTTGCTACTCCGATTCGAGGAGGAAGCACTTGACGCGGCCGAACGGCCACCTCGTGGCCGCGACAGAGAGGCCTCCCGGCCCTCCACTCAAGCCGCACCCCGTACCAAGGTACGGGAATATGCACCAGATTTACAAGGCATGTTGGAGGACAAGGCAAGGCAAACACGATCGATCTACAGATCGGGTGGGCACCCCACGGCTCGAGACCGTAACCGTCACGCCGGCCAAAAATTCGGCAGGGCCGAACACAGTAAACAAAGCTCATTGGAGCTACGTCATGATATCGCCCAGTACAGAGGCGCCTTACACCCACTATGCTTTATAGACGAAATAATGGATCATCAAATCCCAGAGGGTTTCAAACCCGTAAACATTGAATCATATGATGGCACAACAGATCCTGCGGTATGGATCGAGGACTATCTCCTTCATATCCACATGGCCCGCGGCGACGATTTCCACGCCATCAAATACCTCCCACTCAAGCTTAAAGGACCAACTCGGCATTGGCTTAACAGCTTGCCAACGGGATCAATCAGTTGTTGGGAGGACCTGGAAGCCGCGTTCCTCGACAATTTCTAGGGCACTTATGTGCGACCCCCAGACGCCGATGACCTAAGTCACGTAATTCAGCAGCTAGAGGAATCGGCCAGACAATTTTGGACACGGTTCCTAACAAAGAAAAATCAAATAGTCGGCTGTCCGGACGCTGAGGCCCTAGCAGCCTTCAAGCACAATATCCGTGATGAGTGGCTGGCCCGGCACCTCGGACAGGAAAAGCCGAATCCTATGGCAGCACTCACGACACTCATGACCTGCTTTTGCGCGGGAGAAGACAGCTGGCTTGCTCGTAGCAACAACATGACCAAGAACCCTGGTAATTCAGACACCAGGGACATTAGTGGCAGGTCGCGTCGCAACAAGCAGAAGCGCCGCATTAACGGCGACAATACTAAGGATACGGCAATTAATGCCGGATTCAGAGGCTCTAAATCCGGTCAGCGGAAAAAGCCATTCAAAAGGAATCCTAGGGGCCCGTCTAGCTTGGACCGAATACTCGACCGCTTGTGCCAAATACATGGCACCCCCAAAAAGCCGGCCAATCACACCAACAGGGATTGTTGGGTGTTCAAGCAGGCAGGCAAATTCAACACCGACAATGAAGACAAGGGACTGCATAGCGATGACGACGAGGAGCCCTGGCCGCCGAACAACAATTGACAGAAGGGTTTTCCCCCACAAGTGCGGACGGTGAACATGATATACGTAACCCACGTCCCCAAAAGGGAGCGGAAGCACGCGTTAAGGGACGTATACGTGGTAGAGCTAGTCGCCCCAAAGTTCAACCCATGGTCCTCCTGCCAGATCACCTTTGATCGAAGGGATCATCCCACTAGCATCCGTCATGGCGGTTTTGCCGCATTGGTGCTAGAGCCAATTATTGACAGATTTCATCTCACTAGTCCTTATGGACGGCGGCAGCAGCCTGAACCTGCTTTACCAGGATACAGTGCGGAAAATGGGCATAGATCCCTCGAGGATTAAGCCCACCAAAACGACCTTTAAAGGCGTAATACCAGGTGTAGAGGCCTACTGTACAGGCTCGGTCACACTTGAAGTGGTCTTCGAATCTCCGGATAATTTCCGAAGCGAGGAGTTGATCTTCGACATAGTCCCATTCCGCAGTGGCTATCACACACTGCTCGGACAAACCGCATTCGCCAAGTTCAATGTGGTACCACACTACGCATACCTTAAGCTCAAGATGCCAGGCCCTTGTGGAGTAATTACGGTCAATGGAAACACCGAACGCTCCCTCCGAACGGAGGAGCACACGGCGGCCCTTGCAGCGGAAGTACAAAGCGGCCTCTCCAGGCAATTCTCCAGTCCGGCCATTAAACGTCCGAACACCGTCAAGCGCGCCCGGAGTAACCCACAACAAGACCGCCTGGCACGTTCCGAGCAGGCATAGCAATGCGGCCCAAACCCCAACCCTCGCAAAAAGGCGACACTAGTACTTCACGTACATAACTACGCTCTAGAAATACCATGGGCATAGGGGGAGGGGCACCATCACGGCACGCCCAAAACACGGCTTAAACCGCACTAGGGGCTGCCGATTTTTTAATTTTCTCTTACTTCCAGGACTCTACTCTTCGGAAGGCCTGTTCGGCAGTTCAATTGCTGCACAAACGACGCAAGAACCAAGGAAGCAGACAAGCCATGCCGCATTATGAAACTCTCAGGTGGTCTCTATCACGAGCAGTATACCTGTTTCGCATACTATTCCGCATCTTGCCCCTGGAGCAGACATGTTAAATAGTCCAACTTTTTGTTTATCGCATTACTTGTATCGTTCTGCTTTGATCGCAGCTATTTTTAATAAACAATGCACAACTTTTGTCTATTTTTGCATTACCTCTTTATATATGTTCCTTAACGACATGTTGCTCCCGTTCAATTTGGTACGGCCAAAATACGCCAGGGGCTTCAGTATCCCTCAATATGGCGTGAGAAGTCCGAACACTTTCACAAGTGCGGCACCCCGAACTTATAGCATTATATGCATCGACTCCGAATCATGTCTTGGGTCAATAGTTGGGTTTGCCCGGCTCCTATGTTTTGGTGCCTTATGTTCCTCTATATTGGCTAAGGTAGCACTAGGAGAACCACTGCGATTGTGCCCCAGTTGAGCTGGGCCGAGAACCTAAGTGGAGAAAGCTAAAACTGACTGTCATGATGAAGCGAGAGCTGGTCGCTGTTCGAGAGGTTTTTTCGAGTCTCTAAAGACTTATGCCGCTTAGGGCGAGGAGTCGGCTTTGTCCGGCCAAGGCGTGGATAGCGCCCCGAACTCGGTCTTCCGAATACTAGGGGCTTCGCCGAAATTTAAAATTATAGAATTCTATGGCTAAGTGAGAGTGTTCACGCATTATAATCCGATTGCCTCGTTCACTGGGCTGAGCGCCTCCCTCGAAGGACCCAAATATGGGAAAAAGAGCGCCCAGGTTTATCCCCGAACACCCCAGCACTAGCGGCACGGGGGCAGAAGCCGACGACTCGCCATCTCTCAGTATTGATAAATAGCCGCACAGAAGGTAATATTTTAAATTCAAGCAGCATTGCTAAGCGCATATGAACAAGTTTTCAGCGCACAGGACAAAAACGAGCGAGTTTCACTCAAAAATTACATCCCTACTACATTCATCCGCCACAAGGCGGGCACCCTTCAGTACATCCTTATAGTAATTTTCGGGCTTGCGATGCTCTTTCCCCGGCGGTGGCCCGTCCTTCACAAGCTTCTCAGCATCCAGCCTGCCCCAGTGCACCTTCGCACGTGCAAAGGACCTACGGGCACCTTCAATGCAGAAGGAGCGCTTGATGACTTCGAGCCTTGGACAGGCCTCCACCAGCCGCCGCACCAGCCCGAAATAGCTCCCAGGCAGAGCCTCTCCAGGCCACAGCCGAACTAGGAGGCCCTTCATGGCCTGTTCGGCCGCCTTGTGGAGCTCGACCAGTTGCTTCAGCTAGTCGCTCAGGGGAACGGGGTGTCCGGGCTCAGCATACTAAGACCAGAACACCTTCTCTGTCGAGCTACCCTCCGCGGCTCGATAGAATGCGGCGGCATCAGATACACTCCGGGGAAGATATGCAAATGCTCCTGGAGAGCTCCGGATTTGGGTAAGTATCAAGTAGCTCACGTTTATATGTTTGCTTTGCATAAAGAATGCCTTACCTGCCGCTATCTTCTTCACCTCATCCAACTCCTAAAGGGTCTTCTGGGATTCGGTCTTGGCAGACTTGGCATTTTCAATAGCCGCCGCGAGCTCGGACGCTCGCGTCTTTGAGTCAAGCTCCAAACTCTCATGTTTCTTCATGAGAACCTGGAGCTCTTGCCGCACCTTGCCAACCTCGGCCTCATACTTCTCCCGCTCGGTGCGCTCCGCGGCCGCACTCTTTTCAGCCTCGAGCAGCGCTTTCTTCAGGGTCGCCACCTCAGACGTGGCCCCTACAACAGCCATGTTAATCCTGTCATTTCTTGCGATTGCACCTTTGTATATATATATATTCAAACAAGGTATTTCTTACCCTCCTTCTCCTCGAGTTGCTTCTGGGCACGCCCGAGCTCCTGCTCGGACTTCTCGAGGCTCTGCTTTAGCGCGTCCACTTCCTCAGTCAGTGCGGCGGACGCCAACAGAGAAGCCTACATACGCATATTAACTCCTTTTGTCAGACTCCTGCGAATTCTTTGATCCTCTATTCGGCTTTTCTTCCCGAACGCCCAACAGAGCATCAAGGGCTACTGTCTATGCGGTAATATTATTTACACATTGTTTACTTACCACAAAGCCTGTCAAAAGGCTTGTACAAGCTTCAGTCAGTCCGCTCTTAGCGGACTGAACCTTCTGGACCACCACACTCATAATAGTGCGATGCTCCTCGTCGATGGAGGCGCCTTGAAGCGCCTCCAACATATTGTCCGGCGCCTCCGGTTGGACGGGGGTCGCCGGCACGGTGGACTTGCTCCTCTTGGAAGGAGGTCCACCGCCAGACTCCGGAACCTTTGAAGGTTTCGGAGTGGTGTCTGGCCTAGAGCCGGACTTGGAGCCCTGGGGGGTTTCATCCCCTTTACTCTTGGAGTCCGGGAGGTCGCCTTGCGGTGCCTCCAGGACCACCTCCTCCCTGCTTGGAGCCTATTGGGACAACACCTCGGTGTCGTCCGTAGGACGGGGGGAGGAAGCCGTCGGAAGCGAGTTCACATTCGATGAGTCCAGTGAGCCGCTCGATGACGCGTCGAGCTGGTCTTTGGGTGGGCCGCACAAACATATTCGACATAAGGGAAAGCTGTGCAATAAACGAATACTATGAGTTACTCCGGTATCTGGATACTTACGATTTTGCTAAGGGCTTGGCCCTGGGCTGCCACTCCTCTCCGCCGTCGTCGGCGTCGATGGAGTAGTCCGGAGGAAGGGTTTTCCCCTTCTTGGACCCTCCAGCCTCCTCAGAGAGGGCGGCCTTCCTTTTCTTCTCTCCTCCTGCTGGAGGGGGAGAGGTTTCTTCTTCTTCCTCCTCCTCGTCTTCACGAGAGGAAGGCGCTTCGGGACCGTCGGATGATGAATCCTACACCTCCTGGCGCCGGGCACTCTTTCGAGTCCCCGTGGCCCTTTTCGCGGCCTTCTTCTCCGGCACCACATAGGGTGCCAGAACCAGCAGCTTCGCCAAGCGAGCGTCTGTTGGACCTTCGGGCAAAGGAGCCGGACAGTTGATCTGTCCGGACGTCACCTGCCAATCCTGTCAAAGGTAAGGGAGCTTAGATCCCGCATAGAGTCAAACTATGATAGCCTAATATCCTATAGAAGGAAATATAACAGCTTACCGCATGAGCGTGTTGCTGCGTACTGAATCCGCGATCCTCGGTAGCGGATGCGGGAGCCTCGGCGCCCTTGAAAAGCATCCTCCAGGCATCTTCGTACGACGTGTCGAAGAGCCTGTTTAGAGTTCGGTGCTGCGCCGGGTCGAACTCCCACAGGTTGAAGGCCCGTTGTCGGTGTTAAAACCGGCGGATCTCGGTTAGGGGGTCCCGAACTGTGCGTCTAGGCCGGATGGTAGCAGGAGACAGGGGACACTTTGTTTTACCCAGGTTCGGGCCCTCTCGATGGAGGTAAAACCCTACTCCTGCTTGATTAATATTGATGATATGGGTAGTACAAGAGTAGATCTACCACGAGATCAAGGAGGCTAAACCCTAGAAGCTAGCCTATGGTATGATTGTTGTGTATGGAGTTGATTCTCTGTCCTATGGACTACAACCCTCCGGTTTATATAGACACCGGATAGGGTTAGGGTTACATAGAGTCGGTTACAATGGTAGGAGATCTTGAATATCTGCATCGCCAAGCTTGCCTTCCACGCCAAGGAAAGTCCCATCCGAACACGGGATGAAGTCTTCAATCTTGTATCTTCATAGTCCAGGAGTCCGGTTGAAGGTATAGTCCGGCTACCTGAACACCCCCTAATCTAGGACTCCCTCAGTAGCCCTTGAACCAGGCTTCAATGACGACGAGTCCGGCGCGCAAATTGTCTTCGGCATTGCAAGGCGGGTTCCTCTTCCCAGTCCTTCATAGAAGATTGTAAACACCAAGAGTAGTGTCCGGCTCTGCAAAATAAATTTCCACATATGGCCATAGAGAGAATAATATTAACAAAAATCAAATCTGCTGACATATTCTGCAGTGCGCCATCACACTACAGCCAAGCCCTTTACTCGAATCGTTTTTACTTTTCCACCTCAGCATGTTTTGCGAGGCGGTTTCCTTGGCACGTCTTGTCAAAGCAGAGATCGCGTACCCTTTTTACGGGATTCTCATCAATACGGACGTGGGTAACCCAACCGCGCCATTTATCACGGCGCTCGGGAGGCAAGCGAGTTTTATTAGGCAGGTGGGGACGCATAACCGCATCCGCTCATATAAGGGGATAAGGATCCACCCTTTTTACCTACGCCTTCTTCCTCCCTTGCCTAACCATCTCTCGCGCACCCGAGCTCCAGCGCCCAAGCCCGCACTTCCCACCTCAACCTTCTCCAGCAATGTCTGGAGCGGGAGGCAAATGGATGGTCTCCTCCGTTACGGAGGGTAAAATCAAGAAGCTAAGGAAGGCCGGGTATCTGTCCAAGGACATCGCGCACCGGCTTCCCGAGGAGGGGCAGCTTATCCCCACCCCAAGGCCCCATGAGAGGGTGGTATTTCTCCTCCACTTCCTCCGCGGACTGGGTTTTCCACTCCACCTGTTTGTCCGGGGGCTCATGTTCTACTACGGCCTGGATTTCCACGATCTGGCTCCGAACTTCATCCTCAACATCTTGGCGTTTATCGTCGTGTGCGAGGCTTTTCTCCGCGTTCGCCCCCATTTTGGCCTCTGGCTCAAGACTTTCAATGTCAAGCCCAAGGTGGTGAGCGGCAGCCAGGCGGAGTGCGGAGGCGCCATGGCGGGCAAGATGACCAACGCCCTATGGTTCGAGGGCTCTTTCGTGGAGACCCTAAAGGGATGGCAATCCGGGTGGTTTTACATCACCGAGCCATGCGATCTGGAATGGACCACGGCCCCTGAGTTCCGATCCGGAACCCCCACGCGGCTTGTGTCCTGGAAAGAGATGGGCCTGTCGTGGGGTGACGAAAAAGAGGTGACCGGATTGCAAACATGCATCCGGTCCCTGGTGAACAAGCCAGTCCGGCTAGTTAATATAATCCAGGTTATGCTCGTCCGCCGGATCCTCCCGTGCCAACAACGGGATTTCAATCTGTGGGAGTTCGACCCGGCGCAGCATCAAACCCTCAGCAGGCTCTTCGACACAACGTACGAGGATGCCTGGAAGATGCTATTCAAGGGCGCCGAGGCTCCCGCATCCGCCTCCGAGGACCGCGGATACAGCTCGCAGCGTCACGCTAGCAAGGTATGCCATCTACACCTTTTACAGGATGTTAAGCTTTTTTCATAGTTTGACTCTATGCGGGATCTAAACTCCCTTACCTTTGGCAGGCTTGGCGGGCGATAGCCGAACCAATTAACTGTCCGGCTCCGTTGCCCGAAGACCCAGCCCCAGCTTTACTGGTGAAGCTGCTGGCCCCGGCGCCTTATATGGTGCCGGAGAAGAAGGCCAAGAAGAAGAAGACCACGGGGACTCGAAAGAGTGCCCGCAACATGGTGGTGTCGAACTCGTCATCTGACGAGTCCGAGGTGCCCTCCTCCCGCGAGAACGAGGAGGAAGAAGACAACTCTCCCTCTCCAGTGAAGGGAGGAGGGAAGAGGAAGGCCGCCCCAACGGGGGAGGCCGAGGGGTCTAGGAAAAGGAAGACCCCTCTGCCGGACTACGCCCCTGACGCCGAAGAGGGCAAAGAGGAGTGGTCGGACAGGGCCAAGCGTCCGGAGAAATTGTAAGTTTGGGTATCAGAGTAACTCATGATGTTCCTTTATTGCGCAGCTTTCCCTAATGTCGAATGTAATCATGCAGCCCGCCCCGGGCCGCACTCAACGAGTCATCGAGCGGCTCCCTGGATTCATCGGACGTGAACTCTGTTCCGCCCGCTGTCTCCCCCCACACTGCGGATGACGCCGAAGTGGCGTCGCAACGAGCTCCGGGGCAGGAGGAGGTGGTCCTGGAGGAGCCACAAGGCGACCTCCCGGACCCCAGGAGTGAAGGGGACAAGACCTCCCAGGGCTCCAAGTCCGGCTTTAAGCCGGACACCGTGCCGGAATCTTCAACAATGCCGGACCGCGGCAGGCGAACTCCTTCCAAGAGGAGCAAGCCTTCTGAGCCGGCAGCCTCCGTCCAACCGGAGGCACCGGATAATCTGCTGGAGGTGCTTGAAGGCGCCTCCATCGACGAGGAGCACCGTACTATTATGAGTACGGTGATCCAGAAGGTTCAGTCCGCCAAGAGCAGGCTGAGTGAAGCTTGTGCTAGCCTCCTAACAGGCTTCGAGGTAAGTAAAAATATGTAAAAATATTACCGCATAGACAGTAGCCCCTGATGCTCAGTTTGGCATTCGGAAAGAAAAGCCGAATAGAGGATCTATTAAATTTCACAGGAGTCTAATAATGAAGAGTCAATATGCATATGCAGGCTTCGCTGCTAGCCACCGCCGCACTGACTGCGGAGGTGGATGCCCTGAAACAGGGACTCGAGCGGTCCGAGCAAGAGCTCGGCCTGGCCAAGCAGCAGCTCAAGGAGAAAGAAGGTAAGAAATACCTTATAAAAATGTGCCTATAGAGAGGCGTGATTGCAAAAAAATAATAGGATTGAACTGCTTATTGTAGGGGCCACGACTGAGGTGGCGACCCTCAAGCAGGCGCTGTCCGAGGCCGAAAAGAAAACGGCCGCGGAGCGCACCGAGTGAGAAAAACTTGGGTCTCAGGTCGGCGAGATGCAGCAAGAGCTTCAGGATCTCATGAAAAAACATGAGAGTTTGGAGCTTGAGTCGAAGACCCAAGCGTCCGAGCTCGCGACGGCCCTTGAGACTACCAAGTCTGCCAAGGCCGAAGCCCAAAAGGCCCTCTGAGAGTTGGAGGATGTGAAAAAGATAGCAACGGGTAAGGCATTCTTTATGCAAAGCAGAAACATAACAGTAAACTACTTGTTACTTACCCGAATCCGAAGTTCTCCAGGGCCTTCGCAGATCTTCCCCGCAGCATATCCGATGCCGCCGCATTCTACCGAGCTGAAGAGGGCAGCTCGACGAAGAAGGTGTTCTGGTCTCAGTATGCTGAGGCCGGACACCCTGTGCCCTTGAGCGACCAGCTGAAACAGCTGGTCGAACTCCACAAGGCGGCCGAACAGGCCATGAAGGGCTTCATAGTTCGGCTGTGGCCCGGAGAGGCCCTGCCTGGGAGCTACTTCGGTCTGGTGCGGCGGCTGGTGGAGGCCTGTCCAAGGCTCGAGGTCATCAAGCGCTCCGTCTGCATCGAAGGTGCCCATAGGGCCCTTGCCCGTGTAAAGGTACACTGGGGTAAGCTGGACGGTGAGAAGCTTGTGACGGACAGGCCGCCGCTGGGGAAGGAGCATCGCAAGCCGGAGAACTACTATAAGGATGTTCTTGCGGGTGCCCGCCTTGTGGCGGATGAGTGCACCAAGGATGTAATTTTTGAATGAATTCGCTCGTGTTTATCCTGTGCGCTGAAAACTTGTTCATATGCGCTAAGAAATGCTTATTGAATTTAAAATATTATTTTCTGTGCGGCCGTTTATCGAAAATTGAGAGATGGCCAGTCGTCGGCTTCTACCCCCACGCCACTAGTGTTGGGGTGTTCGGTGATAAACCTGGGCGCTCTTTTTCCCATGGTTGGGTCCTTCGAGGGAGGCGCTCAGCACGACGAACCAGGCAATCAGACTATAATGCTTGAACACTCTCACTTAGCCATAGAACTTTATAATTTTAAATTTCAGCGAAGCCCCTAGTTCGGAGGACCGAGTTCGGGGCGCTATCCACGCCTTGGCCGGGGTTATCCAGCTCCTCGCTCGAAGCGGCATAAGCCTTTAGGGACTCGAAAAACCTCTCGAACAGCGATCGGTCTCTCGCCTCATCATGACAGTCAGTTTTAGCTTTCTCCATTGAGGTGCTTAACCCAGCTCAACCGGGGCACAATCGCAGTGGTTCTCCTAGTGCTACCTTAGCCGATATAGTGGAACGTAAGGCACCAAAACATAGGCGCCGGGCAAACCCAACTATTGACCCAAATCATGATTTGGAGCCAATGCATATAGTGCTATAAGTTCGGGGTGCCGCACTTGTGAAAGTGTACGGACTTCTCACACCATATTAAAGGGTACTGAAGCCCCTGGCGTACTTTGCCGTACCACCATGTACGGGTGCGACATGTCATTAATGAACATATATATGAAAAGAGTAATGCAAAAAATAGACAAAAAGCTAAGCATTATTTATGGAGAGGCTATTTATCAAAGACGAATGATACAAATGGTGCGGTAAGCAAAAGATATTGGACTATTCAGTATGTGCTGACCAGGGGCAGGCCGTGGAATTATATATAAAGTAGGTATATTGCTCGTAACAGAGACCACTTGGGAGTTCCATTATGCGGCATTGCTTGTCTGCCTCCCTGGATCTTGCATCGTTTGTGCGGCAATTTAATTGCCAAACAGGTCGTCCGAAGTATGGAGTCCTGAAAGTAAGAAAAAATTAAAAAAAGAATCCAGCAGCCCCTGGTACGTTTTAAGCCGTATTTTGGGCGTGCCGTTATTGTGCCCCTTCCCATGTGCCCATGGTATTTCAAGGACATAGTTATGTACACGAGGTACTGGTTTCGCTAGGTCGCGAGAGCTGGGGTTGGGGCTGCATTGCTACGCTTGCTCAGAGTGTGCCAGGCGGTCCTGCTGTAGGTTACTCCGGGCGCGCTTGGCAGCGTCTGGCTTTTTAATGGCCGGCCTGGAGAATTGCCTAAGAAGGCTACTTTGTACCTCCGCTGCGAGAGCTGCCGTATGCTCCTCCGTACGGAGGGAGCGTTCGGTGTTTCCATTGACCGTGATTACTCCTCGAGGGCCTGGCATCTTGAGTTTGAGATATGCATAGTGCGACACCGCATTGAATTTTGCGAATGCGGTTCATCCGAGCAGGGCGTGATAGCCACTGCGAAACGGGACTATCAAAGATTAACTCGTCGCTTCGGAAATTATCCGGGGAGCCGAAGACCATGTCAAGTGTTACTGAGCCTGTACAGTTGGCTTCTACACCTGGTATGACGCCTTTAAAGGTCGTTCTTGTGGGTTTGATCCTTGAGGGATCTATGCCCATTTTCCGCACTGTGTCCTGATAAAGCAGGTTCAGGCTACTACCGCCGTCCATGAGGACTCTTGTGAGGTGAAATCCGTCGATGATTGGGTCGAGAACCAATGCGGCGAAGCCGCCATGACGGATGCTAGTGGGATGGTCCCTTCGATCAAAAGTGATCGGGCAAGAGGACCATGGGTTGAACTTTGGGGCGACTGGCTCCATCGCGTATACATCCCGTAGCGCATGCTTCTGCTCCCGCTTGGGAATGTGGGTTGCGTATATCATGTTCACCGTCCGCACTTGTGGGGGAAAGCCCTTCTGTCCATTGTTGTTCGGCGGCTTGGGCTCCTCGTCGTCGCTGTGCAGCCCCTTGTCTCCGTTTTGGGCTCTTAACTTGCCTGCCTGCTTGAACACCCAACAATCCTTGTTGGTGTGATTGGCTGGCTTTTCGGGGGTGCCATGTATCTGGCACAAGCGATCGAGTATTCGGTCCAAACTGGACGGGCCCTGAGTATTCTTTTTGAATGGCTTTTTCCGCTGACCGGATTTATAGCCTCTGAATCCGGCATTGACTGCCATGTCTTCATTGCTGTCGCTGTTAACGCGGCGTTTTTGGTTTTTCTAACGTGCCCTGCCACTTTTGTCCTTGGTATCCGGATTACCAGGGTTCCTTGATAAGTTGTTACTGCGAGCTAGCCAGCTGTCTTCACCCACGCAAAAGCGGGTCATGAGTGTCTTGAGGGCTGCCATGGATTTCGGCTTTTCCTGTCCTAGGTGCCGGGCAAGCCACTCGTCGCGGATGTTATGCTTGAAGGCTGCTAGGGCCTCTGCGTCCGGACAGTCAACTATCTGGTTTTTCTTTGTTAGGAACCATGTCCAGAATTGTCTGGCTGATTCTTCTGGCTGCTGAATTATGTGGCTTAAGTCGTCGGCATCCGGCGGTCGCACGTAAGTGCCCTAGAAGTTGTCGAGGAATCCGGCTTCCAGGTCCTCCCAAGAACTGATTGAGTCTGCTGGCAAGCTGTTAAGCCAATGCCGGGCCGGTCCTTTAAGTTTGAGCGGGAGGTACTTGATGGCGTGTAGATCATCGCCGCGTGCCATGTGGATGTGAAGGAGATAATCCTCAATCCATACCGCCGGGTCTGTGGTGCCATCGTATGATTCGATGTTTACAAGTTTAAAGCCCTCTGGGATTTTATGATCCATTACTTCATTCGTGAAGCATAGCGGGTGTGCGACGCCTCTGTATTGGGCTATATCACGACGCAGCTCGGAAGAGCTATGTCTGTTGTGTTCGGCCCGGCCGGATTTGTTGTATCCGGCGTGAAGATCATTGTCACATGTCGTAGGGCGCCTGCGCGATCCGTAGATCGATCTTGTCTGTCTTGCCTTGTCCTCCAGTATGACTCGCAGGTCGGGCGCATTTTCCCGTGCCTTAGTTGTGCAGCGTCGGGGCATGGCTTGGGTGGAGGGCTGAGAGGCCTCTCTGACGCGGCCACGAGGTGGCCGGTCTGCCATGTCATGCGCTGGTGATGTAGGTGCTTCCTCCTCTGATCAGGGTAGCGGCCTGCGCTTCGGGTAACTCTTGGAGGGGCGTTCGAGTTCATACTCTTCGGCCGCAAGGACTTCAGTCCATCTGTCAGCTAGCAAATCTTGGGCAGCTTTAAGCTGTTGCTGCTTTTTCTTGAGGCTGCTTGCCGTGGCTAAAAGCATGCATTTAAAATGCTCTTGTTCGGCGGGGTCTGATGGTATGACGAATTCGTCGTCATCGAGGCTTGCCTCGTCTTCGGAGGAAGGCGTATAGTTATCATCCTCGACCTCTCGGTCTGCCGCTCTCTCATGAGGGCTGGCTTCTCCATCTTCCTGTGCCGAATCTTGCTGGGGTGGGTGTTCTTCGGCGCTATCCGGGGTAGTATTATCTCCCGTGCCGGAATCACCGTTTTTGCTTTGGCGGGACTTAGAGCGGCGCCGCTGACACCGGCACTGTGGCTGTTTCTTGGGGGCGTCATCCCCCATTGTTCCATCGCCATCTCCGTCTTTTGGAGTATCCACCATGTATATGTCATATGACGAGGTGGCGTTCCAGCGCCCTGCAGGTGCTGGTTCCTGTTCGTCTCCTATATCTTCGTCCATGCCGTCGATGTCTTCGGAGCCGAAGTCAAGTATGTCGGTTAAATCGTCGACAGTGGCTACAAAGTGGGTGGTGGGTGGGTTTTGAATTTCCTGACCGTCCGTATCCCACCCTTGCTGACCGTAGTTCGGCCAGGGCTCTCCTGATAAAGAGAGAGACTTAAAAGAATTCAGGATGTCGCCAAAAGGCGAATGCTGAAAGATGTCCGCGGCGGTGAACTCCATTACCGGCGCCCAATCGGATTCGATTGGCAGGGGTGCGGGGGGCTCAGAGTTCGGAGAGGAATCCGGCTCCTCGGAGTCATGGGCCACGCGGAGTGCGGGGCTGGAGTTCGGCTCGATCGCCTCTGAGATCGCAGCCCCTGAGGCAGTGTCCAACCGCTGATCATCGATCGACGCAGTAGGTTCTGAATCAATGGTCGAAACCGATGCGTGTGCGGCCTCCAAGGCACTGTTCGGTAGCAGAGCTATATCATGCCCGTCGAGACAGCACGGCACGCTTGGCTGTGGCTCGAATCCGTCAAAGATCAAGTCCCCGCGGATGTCAGCCGTGTAGTTTAGGCTTCCAAACCTGACCTGATGGCCAGGGGCGTAGCTTTCGATCTGCTCAAGGTGGCCAAGCGAATTGGCCCGCAGTGTGAAGCCGCCGAAGACGAAGATCTGACCGGGGAGAAAAGTCTCACCCTGGACCGCATCGTTGTTGAAGATCGAAGGAGCCATCGGGCCTAAAGGCGACGACACAGAGGAACTCTCAATGAAAGAACCAATGTTGGTGTCAAAACCGGCGGATCTCGGGTAGGGGGTCCCGAACTGTGCGTCTAGGCCGGATGGTAACAGGAGACAGGGGACACTTTGTTTTACCCAGGTTCGGGCCCTCTTGATGGAGGTAAAACCCTACTCCTGCTTGATTAATATTGATGATATTGGTAGTACAAGAGTAGATCTACCACGAGATCAAGGAGGCTAAACCCTAGAAGCTAGCCTATGGTATGATTGTTGTGTATGGAGTTGATTCTCTGTCCTACGGACTACAACCCTCCAGTTTATATAGACACCGGATAGGGTTAGGGTTACATAGAGTCGGTTACAATGGTAGGAGATCTTGAATATCCGCATCGCCAAGCTTGCCTTCCACGCCAAGGAAAGTCCCATCCGGACACGGGACGAAGTCTTCAATCTTGTATCTTCATAGTCCAGGAGTCCGGCTGAAGGTATAGTCCGGCTACCCGAACACCCCCTAATCCAGGACTCCCTCACCCGTTGTTCACACGGGAGGATCAGGCGGATGAGCATCACTTGGACTACATTGACAAGCTTGAGCTTCTTGTCCACCAGGGTTTGGATGCATGTTTGGAGTCCGGTCAGTTCTCCTTTTTTACCCCAAGTCAGGCCCGTCTCCTTCCAGGAGGTGAGCCACGTAAGGGGGCCGGATCGAAACTCAGGGGGTGCGACCCATTCGGCTTCGCGCGGCTCGGTGACGTAAAACCACCATGATTGCCACCCCTTCAGGGTCTCCACAAAGGAGCCCTCGAGCCACAGGATGTTAGCCATCTTGCCCACCATGGCACCGCCGCACTCCGCCTAGCTGCCGCGCACCACCTTTGGCTTGACATTAAAGTCTTGAGCCATAGGCCGAAATGGGGGCGGATGCAGAGGAAGGCCTCGCACACGACGATAAACGCCGAGATGTTGAGGACGAAGTTCGGGGCCAGATCTTGGAAATCCAGGCCGTAGTAGAACATGAGCCCTCGAACGAATGGATGCAGAGGGAAGCCCAGTCCGCGGAGGAAATGGGGGAGGAATACCAGCCTCTCATGGGGCCTAGGGGTGGGGATGAGCTGCCCCTTTTTGGGAAGCCGGTGCGCGATGTCGCTAGACAGGTATCCGGCCTTCCTCAGCTTTTTGATGTGTCCCTCCGTGACGGAGGAGACCATCCACTTGCCTCCCGCTCCGGACATGGCTGGAGAAGGTTGAGGTGGGGAGTGTGGACTTGGGCGCTGGAGCTCGAGTGCGCGAGAACGGATAGGCAAAGGAGGAAGAAGGCGTAGGCGAAAAGGTGGATCCTTATCCCCTTATATGGGTGGACGCAACTGCGTGTCCCCACTAGCCTGGTAAAACTCGCTTATCTCCAAGCGCCATAATCAAGGGCGCGGTTGGGTTACCCACGCCCGTATTGATGAGAATCCCATAATAAGGGGACACGATCTCTGCTTTGACAAGACGTGTCGAAAAGCTGGCTCGCGTTATGTGCGGGGCTGGTTAATGGAAATGGTTCGAATAATCACCGGGCCATGACATAACGTCATGCTGCCAAAACAAGCCAGCAAACTAGATCTGCGAAAATATTATTCTCTCTACGGTGGAATGTGGAACTTATTTTGCAGGGTCGGACACTATCCTCGTACTCAAATTCTTCTGTGATGTATTCGGAGAAGGAACCCGCCTTGCAATGCCGAAGACAATACTGCGCGCCGGACTCATTGTCATTGAAGCCTGATTCAGGGGCTACTGAGGGAGTCTTGGATTAGGGGGTCTCCGAACAGCCGGACTATATCCTTTGGCCGGACTGTTGGACTATGAAGATACAAGATTGAAGACTTCGTCTCGTGTCCGGATGGGACTCTACTTGGCATGGAAGGCAAGCTAGGCAATACGGATATGGATATCTCCTCCTTTGTAACCGACCCTATGTAACCCTAACCCTCTCCGGTGTCTATATAAACCGAAGGCTTTTAGTCCGTAGGACAATAACCACAACATACAATCATACCATAGGCTAGCTTCTAGGGTTTAGCCTCTCCGATCTTGTGGTAGATCTACTCTTGTACTACCCATATCATCAATATTAATCAAGCAGGACGTAGGGTTTTACCTCCATCAAGAGGTCCTGAACCTGGGTAAAACATCGTGTCCCCTGCCTCCTGTTACCATCCGGCCTAGATGCACAGTTCGGGACCCCCTACCCGAGATCCGCCGGTTTTGACACCGACACCAAGCATTTCAATCATACACACAATATGCTCGATATGTGTAAATACAACATGGCATCACAACAAAACTCTACAACTCAAGTACTTTATTTAAAGTCTCCGGAGAGCCATACATAACATGTTCATACAGGTAGGGGTCACATGACCCGACACTCAAGTCATACAAGCATACACGCACATGGCGGAAGCAAATAAGTCTGAGTACAGACACTAGAAAGAAAGAAGGCTTGACGAAGCCTGTCTAACTACATAGGGCCCTCCATGGCCTGAATCACCACCTAGGTGGCAAGTCACTCATCGATGTCGAGGTCTACGTAAAACCCGTCGGAGGGGGTGGTGTTGTCGTCTGAAAACAATAATTAAAGCAACATGAGTACAAAGGTACTCAGCAAGACTTACAACAGATCCTACTATACATGCTGATTCTCAAGAAGGTGGTGGAGTTATTGCAGCAAGCCAGCTTTGACTCTTGGCTAAGCTATCCTACGAGTCACTGCTTGTAAAATAGTTTTCCCACACGAGTCCACTAAACACCAACACAGTACTCCACCATGGATCCTCCCTCGTCATCCTATGAGAGGGCCATCCGCGGTACTCACACTTATCTTGAGTCTTTTAGTAGTAATCATTAACTTGTCTATGAACTGTATAGGCAACCAAGTAGTCCTTTATCGCGGACGCGGCTATTTGAATAGATGATGTTAACCCTGCAGGGGTGTACTTCTTCATACACGCTCTCACCACTTACCATCGTTTACACGACATGTACTCAGCAACCTTCAAGCGGAAGCCCAACGAGGGTGTTGGCCACGGCCTACCTAAACACTCAAGTCTCTAGTCCAGGTTTATCGCCTATTCAGGTTCCATCCGTAGGGAGTCCGGCCGAGGTTTCCACATACGGCCCCGAACGATGTGAACAGGGTTCCCGAGACACCAAACGGGTGACTCGGTACACCGTACCATGGTGTATCTACCACAACATAGCCCACCCCTAGGGTCAGCGCTACGGACGGCCGCCAACACATAACCTACAAACACCAGAAACTAGTTGCAACTCCTGGACAGAGAACTAGGGTGGTTAAGAAGCCTAGAGGGTCCATTGGTTTCGGGCCCAATGTATGGTAGTAACTGATTCTTGAATCACACATACAAATCTCAGTTCTTAAGGACGGCCTCAATGAAACAACCCACCATGTACTCCTACATGGCCTCTCATCGATACCTTTACCAAATCATGTTCAACACATCCCTCACATTACCAACATAATCATTTCACTCTAGCCCATCACCCAGATGAACCATACCTGACACAACTCTAAGCATAGCAGGCATAGCAATGTAGGAAACACATACATTGCTCAATCAACTCCTACACATGCTAGTGGGTTTCATCTAGTTACTGTGGCAATGACAGGTCATGTAGAGGATAAGGGTTCAACTACCGCAGCACAGAGCAGTATGAAACGTGGTTGTCTTAATGCAGTAAATAAGAGCAGGAGCGAGAACATGGGATTGTATCGATATGATCAATGGGGCTGCTTGCCTGATGGAGTAGTAGTAGGGTACTGCCCTTCAGTTGGATACTCGGAAATATCCTCGGGGGCAGAACCTACCACGAAAGACACCATAGAACACAATCATCACATGGCAATATGGAATAATATGATGCATGCTATGACATGGCAATATGAAGTGTCCTGGCTAATGCATTGTGAAACAAGCTGGTTTGAGTCTATTTGAGTCAAGGATTCAAATGAAAGCTTATGTTCTTTAAGCCATTTAAGTGCATTAGCTTGTTTCACCTAAACAGCAAGGTTAAAGTGTTTTGTCATGCATGAAAGCATTATAGTTGGAAAGATTGAATTTTCCTGATCAAATTTCATATATAAATCTTTGCATTTGGAGTTACAGATTAAAAGTTATGAATTTTTGAAGTTTGTAGTATTTTCTAGAATTTCCTGTATAAGAATAATTCCAGTAATTGAATTAATACATTAGCATTGCGTCAGGGTGACGTCAGCGGTCAACAGAGCCGGTCCAGGTTAAACCTGACCAGTGGGACCCGCGTGTCAGTAGTTAATTAACTAACTAAATTTAGTTAGTGCTAATCTAAGTTAATTAGCAGAGTGGTCCCACTTGTCATACACTCAGGGGGAGTCAACCTGGGCCCACATGGGGTCAACCAGGGTCAAACTCGCCGGTGTTTAGCCACCGGCAAGGGCAGACGCGACGGAGCGGTGCGGGTTTCGTGCTCCGGTGACCAAAACGACGGCGGAGCACATCTACGTGATGCGGGGAGTGAACCGCGTCGAGTGGTGGCAGTGGGTGGAGCTGGGGTGGACGGAAACGTCACCGGCGACGACCTTGGCGGTCGCCGGAGTTCGGGCGAGGTCGAAATCGTCGCTATGAGGCACGACGAGGCGCGTGGGGAGGTGCTATGGACTTCTGTGAGTGCGGTGAAGACGATGGCATGCTCAGAATCAAGCCAACGTGTATGTGGCCACGACAGCGACGTGCGGTGGCGGTGTCGGGTGCGGCCGAGCTCAGTGTAGTCGCTGTGGTGCTCGAGAGTGAGAAAGGGAAGGGAGAGGAGGTAGCTGAGCTCACGACGATCACAACAAGGCAGACGGCGAGGTCTGTGACGAGCTGGTGCGGCGGTGACGGCGAAGGGGATCTCCGGCGGCGTTCGGTGAAGACGAGGTCGAAGAAGACAAATTAGAGCGTGCGAGCGCTCGGGGCTCACCTAGCTCAACGAAGCAGACGACGGCGGAGCTCGTGGACATGGCAACGCGGCGCGGGGACGATGGTGGATGCGAGTTTCATGGTGGCGCAGGCGCAGCAGCGTCGGCCATGGTGGGAGGGGGCGAGGGAGAGAGGCAGAGGAGTGAGCGAGGTGTCTGCGGGGTCGGGGCGGCGAGGTGGAGCTCGCCCAGGTGTCCAGGGGCGAGGGCGACAAGTAGCTGACGCGCTGGCGAGCTCACACACGCTGGCGTCACCTCCCTGCCTGCATGGCGGGGACGAAGCAGCTGGCTGGCACGGGCCAGCACAGTGCTGGGCCACCAGGTGGGCCGGCTGGTGGCTTTGCCAGGTAAGTTTGCTCTCTGCATTTGTTTTCTCTTTTTATTTATTCCTGTTCTGTGTTTTGAAATAGTAAAAATACTATTCCATTTAGGAAAAACCTGAAAATATTCAGAGGCACATTTGAAAATATTCTCAAGAGCCTAAAAATACTTTCAGGATTATTTGGGCATTTTAAAATATTTATAGGATTTAAATTGCCCAAATGCAAATAGTAATGATTTAATCCAATGACCTTGGGATGACCTAGAAATTTGTGCATCATTTTTGTCAGAGGTTTAGGACCAAGGCAAAGATGATGAACATTTTAGAAGGGCATTTTAGGTTCATTGAAAATATTTTTAGTAAACCCTAGTTGTTATCAGGGGGTGCTGGGGGTTCTGCCATCCCCATTTCAGTTTTCTGAAAAGTAGACATGATGCACCATTCTAATGCATGAGCTAGCTAGGGTGTGACAGAAAGACGGCGCCCTGGCGGCACTGGATTGATATACCTCCAAGTTCTAAACTAAGGCCGTTGGTGCACTCATTCTGCCGGTTCAGATAAAAGTATTCTCTGAACAATTCCACGGTCGGCTCTTGTTGAAGATATACCTCACAGAGCACTTGGAAGTTACAACTGTTAGATTTGGAGTTGAGCCCGATATCCTGAGGGTGGAGTTTGAAAAAATGAAGGACCTCTCTGAAGAACTTTGAGCCGGGCGGTGAGAAGCCACGGTTCATGTGGTCAGTAAAAACGATCACCTCACCATCTCTCAGATTGGGCCGTTCTTCTTCCGGGTCAGGGGCACGATAGGACATGACGGCTTTTGATGGCAGAAATCCTATGATGGAGAACTCTTTTAAACGTTCCTCAGTTATGGTTGAGGGGACCCAGTTACAGATGGTTGGTGTCTTTGACAGCATGATGTGCAAGGAACTGAAAAGAAAAGCAATGTGCCGGTTCAGTTTTACGGAGAGGTTAACAGTTAAAGGATGAAGATACAAAACAAGTATTGGCGGCTTAACTAAGGGATAATGGCATATAAGGAAAATAAAACCGGTGCGGTAAGCCGCCATGACTACAGATTCTTTCAGAAAGCAGATTCAGCTAAAGTAATTGGGACAAACAAGTTTCCCAAAATGCTTGATATTATTTCAGATCAAATGGATGTTCAAAATGAAAAAATTTCTAGACCTAAAAATACAGCCCAGATGAGTTCATTAGATCTAAATATGGCTCTTGTACCAGAAAAAGGAATCTGCTAGTATCAAAAGGAGGCACCAAACAACTACTACATAAACATACATCTCTTTTGGATCAAAAAGAGGAGGCAGTGGAAGATCTATGAAGAAATTATGATGAACTACGAAGAACAAGCAGGAGCTTGGAAACCCTAATGAAGATCTGAGACACGAAGGAAAGGAAACTGTCACATCCCAAGTTCTGGTAATGCCTAGTGCTAACATATGGTGTTGCATCATGTCTACTTTACTCAAAAAATTGAAATGAGGATGACAGAACCCCCAGCACCCCATTAATCCAACTAGGATTTACGAAAATCTTTTTCAATGAACCTGAAATGCCCTTCTAAAATGTTCATCATCTTTGCCTTGGTCTTAAACTTCTGACAGAAATGGTGCACATATTTCTAGGACATCATAGGGTCACCGAATTAAATCATACTCTATTTGCATTTGGGCATTTAAATGCTATAGAATATTTCCTAAACTGAAATGTTCCATGTTGGTTATATGCTAAACAGTGGGCATGAGCAGTTTGGTGATTTTTGAAAGTGCCTAAGCATTTTTAGAAAAGCCACAAAGTTGCAGAAAAATATAAAACAGGAAATAAAATAGAGAAAGGAGAAACTTACCTGGCTTACCTGCAGCCCAGCTGTGCGGCCAAACACTGTAGCCAGCCCAGCCCAACTCCTCCCCTGTCTTCAACCTCGTGCTAGTAGGCACGAGGGCGTGTGCCCGCGGCACGCACACGCACGCCCGGCCACCTCCTGCTTGCCGCTTTCCCCATCGACGCCCTGGGGACGCCACGCAGCCTCCCGGGTCCCTCTCTCACTCTCTTCCGTGCTCCTCCCCCTCCTCTGGCTCTCTCCCTCGCACCACCGAACGCGGCCGCCACCGGCGACGAGAACCACCACGGCCACAGCTACCCCCTCGCCCCTCAGTTGTGCCCACCAGTTCCGCGACGTCGTCCTCGACCCCCTCACCGAGCCACACCCCACCGGAAGCCCTGCAGCGTCGCCTTCGAGCTCTTCTTCAACATTCGGCCACCGGCGACCTCGTCTTCGATTCGCCGCCGTCCGTGCTTCCCCGGCCCCGACTTCGACTCCGTTCGACCCCTGTGTGAGCCTCCATCGTTTCCCCCTTGTTTTCCCTCTCCAAACCTTCCTCTAGCCATGCTTTTCACCGGAGACCGAACCGCGCCGCCGCCATGGCCACAGCCGCCGCAACCTCCAACCGAGCACACCCACGTGCTCACCGCGCCGTGTAGGTGCCGTACGAGCCAAGCACGCCACCCCACGGGCACCGTAGCCCCACTCCCGAGTGCACCCGTACTCCGGCCGCCGCCACGAGCTCAATTCCAGTGAGCTCGCTCCACCCCAGCTCCTCCCACTTGCCCCACTAGATGCGCGCGAGCCCCAGCTACGCGTAGGACCAAACCGCGGTCGATTTGGTCGCCTGTGGGCGATTCCCGAAGCCCTTCGCCGTCTCTGTCGTCGCCGGCGACGAGCCGTTGACCTGGTCCGGCGGGTTTGACCCAGCTTGACCGGGGTTTGACTTTCCCCTGACTCACTGACATGTGGGCCCCAGGCCACTAACTAAACTAGGATTAGTATTAGTTTAACACAAACTAACTTTAGTTAGTTAACTAACTACTGACCAGTGGGTCCCACTGGTCAGGTTTGACCTGGCCAGCCACAGTTGACCTGCTGACGTCACTCTTACGTCATGCTAACGCAGTAAAACCTTTTTTGGATTTTAAATAAATCTAAATGATTTATTTATTTCAGGAAATGCCTAAAACTTCTAAAAATCATAGAAAATAATCTAGAACTCAGAATGAAATAATTTATATATGAAAAATTATTAGAAAAATTCAAGGAATCTGTTTATGGCATTTTCATGCATGTTTGAACAATGTTTGTACCCTGTTTTGGACAAAACAAATAAATGGCATTTAATAAAGCACATATGGAGTTTGAATTTGAACCTAGTGTTCAAACCAACTCCATTTAACTTGTTGCTAGTTGCATTAGGCCAATCAACAGCATATTGCCATGTCACATTCATGCATCATATTGTTGCATGGCATTGATTGTGTCCTTCCCTGTTTGCCGGTAACCGTCCCCTCTCAGACGACGATGTTTCCAACGACGTGGTCGATGACACCGATGAAGAACTATATTGTCTTCAGAAGTGCCAGGCAAGCAAAACCCCCTTGTTCATTCCGATGCAATCCCACTCTCTCGCTCCTGCTCTCTTTTACTGCATTAGGACAACAACGATTCAGCTGTTACATGTTGCGGTAGTTGAACCCCTTTCCTCTGCTTGACCTGTCATTGCCACAGTAAATAGATGAAACCCACTAGTATGAGTAGGAGTTGTTTGAGCCCTGATGTGCCTACTCATTCATGCTTGTTTGTCATGCCTGCTATGCTTAGAGTTGTGTCAGGTCTGATTCATCGGGGATGAATTGGAACAGTGATGAACATGTCCTACTGCGTGTGAGCTAAGTGTGTGAACACGATTTGGTAAAGGTAGCGGTGAGAGGCCATGTAGGAGTACATGGTGGGTTGTCTCATTGAAACAGTTCTTAGGAACTGAGTTCTGTGTTTGTGATCCATGAAACAGTTACTACCACGCATTGGGCCCGAAACCAATGGACCCTCTCGGCTTCTTGATCACCTTGTCCTCTGTCCAGGAGTTGCAATTAGTTTCTGGTGTTTATAGGATATGTGTTGGCGTCCGTGCGTAGCGCTGACCCTAGGGGTGGGCTATGATGCGGTAGATACACCGTGGCCGGGCATGCCGGGCGCCCGTTTGGTGTCTCGGAACCCTGTACACATCGTTCGGGGCCGTATGTGGAAACCTCGGCCGGACTCCCTGCAGATGGAACCTGGATAGGCGATAAACCTGGACTAGAGACTTGAGTGTTTAGGTAGGCCGTGGCCGACACCCTCGTTGGGCATCCGCTTGAAGGTTGCCGAGTACATGTCGTGTAAACGGCGGTAAGTGGTGAGAGCGTGTGTGAAGAAGTACACCCCTGCAGGGTTAACATCATCTATTCGAATAGCCGTGTCCACGGTAATGGACTTCTGGGTTGCCTATAATAGTTCATATACAAGTGAAAGTGGATACTCTAAAACTCGCAAGATAAGTGTGAGTGCTATGGATGGCCTTCTCGTAGGGAGACGGGAGCGAATCCATAGTGGTGTATTGAATGGTGAATATGTGGACTCGTGTGCGCCACCTGAAAAGAGTTGCTTGCAGTCGTAGTTCAGGTTAGCCACTGAGTCAAAGATGGCTTGCTGCAGTTAAACTCCACCACCCCCTTGTTGATACCGATGCATATGTAGCTAGTTCTGATGTAAGTCTTGCTGAGTACCTTTGTACTCACGTTTGCTTAATTTATGTTTTGAAGAGAGAGACTTCAGTCTCGCTAGTAGTTCCGTGTCGACTTCGACGTTAGTTTGATACCTCAGCTACGATCTTGTGCCCCCGGCAGGATCTGGTAGATAGTCAGGCTTCTTAGCCTTTTTCCATTTGTAGATGTCTGTACTCAGACATGTTAAGCTTCCGCATGTGCTTGATTTGTATGATGTGATTGTTGGGTCATGAGACCCATGTTTGTAATATCTCGCTCCTCGGAGCCTAATGAATAAATACTTGAGTTGTAGAGTTATGTTGTGATGCCATGTTGTATTTACACATATCGAGCATATTGTGTGTATGATTGAAATGCTTGGTATGTGTGGGATCCGACAATCTAGTTGTTTATCCTTGGCAGCCTCTCTTATGGGGAAATGTAGTCTAGTGCTTCCATGAGCCATAGTAGTCCGCTACAGCCCGGTTCACCGGAGTCCTATTAGCCCAGCACTACTGCTCAGGACACTTGGGCATGTGTTTCACTTTGTTCCTTTGTCTGTCCCTTCGGGGAAATGTCACGCGGTGACGTTCGGAGTCCTGTTAGCCCAGTGCTACAGCCCGAATTCACACGCTGCTGACCGACATGCTCGATGTGATTCATGTATGCCTGTTCCCATAGGTTAGTGCCGCTTTGGGTTCACGACTAGCCATGTCAGCCCGGGTTCTCTGTCATATCAATGCTAGCGACACTATCATATACGTGAGCCAAAAGGCGCAAACGGTCCCGGGCCTTGGTAAGGCGACACCCGTGGGGATACCGTGCGTGAGGCCGCAATGTGATATGAGGTGTTACCGGCTAGATCGATGTGACTTGGAATCGGGGTCCTGACAGCGTTGGTATCAGAGCTTGACTGCCTGTAGGATTACCAAGCCAAACTGGTCAAAGTTGAGTCTAGAAATGCTTTAGTTATGTAAGGGAATTGATTGTGGAAGGGAACGTAAGGCTCTTTTTACTCCTTATCCTCATGACCTTCTGATCTGAGTCATCTTATCTTTTCTACGGGGTTAAGAACTAGGTTTCTCTTCTATCTCTCATGATGACGTGTTACTAAACCATAGTTGCCTAGGATTGTTGAGTTCAAGCCTCAGTTCAGTTCCTACTACTTCCATATGTTCATAGCTGGCACCAGAACCTTGATATGATGTTGTTAAGTTGTTATGCCACCATTTTTGCAGGTTGTCTCAAATCCTTTTGAGCAATTACAGCCGTTATGTTGTCCGAGTCATCCCAGGTTCCTAAACAATCTAATGCATTTGCAAATCCCTTTCTCCTGTGTTTGATGTCTTTTGGGCCAGATTAATCACACTAACCAGTGTGTTGAGGTATTCCATTGCCTCAATATATATGTTGGAACTATTATTATGACCCTAGTTGTCCTAGAGAACCACCCAGTAATCTAGTAATGCTTTGTGTCCCTAGTGTGATGATTCTGGCCACCATTCTCTAAAGCATCCCGTGATGCCATTTAGTTAGTAGGTATTTTATTTCCGGGTCCTTAAACCCAAGATTCATTCTACTTACATCCTGTTGATAGTGTTGCTCGTACCTTTAGGATGTTAGTAACCTCTGCATTAGTCCTCGAGGTCCGTGGTATTTCCTTCTTCCAAATACTATGAACCACTTATGGCAGAAGTTTGTTGGATCAAAAGATCACAAAAAGAGTGCTCTCGATGAGTTCCCCATTCTATATTGTGATCCTGCCAGTCCTACCGTTCTGCATGGGTTGTCCGGAAGAAATGTTGAGCTTTTCTCGACATAGTAATCTATGCATCAACAACTCAGCAAATTATATGTTCCTTGAGTTGATCCTCTTCAGTTGTATTCTGACCATCCCCTATCAGTTGATAGCCAAGAGTATGTGTGCATTTGTGTTCACCAATGCCCTTTTATTCTTGTGGTCCGTCAAGCCATTCTATTCCGGAATGACTAGGAGAAACAAACTCCATTACCTCATCCATATCCAGGATTGGGTCAAAGTAGTTGTGTTCTGCAGAAAAAATGCCAATCCAACTTTTGCTCTGTTCTACCCTGGAGTATTACCCCCTTTATGTTAGGATTTTCATGAGAATTGCACCCTCTCTCATGAATTCTTGACGCAGTGATACTTATTACCATCATTTTTCATTCCTCGGTCCCGTGTTGTCGCAACCAGAATGCCGACAAGTGAACCATGATGTGTGAAATCGATACTCCTAGCAACTAGTTGCTAGGTAGCTAATGGACACTAATTTCTTTCTTAGCGTGTTGGTTATTGAATCATCATCCTAAGATTGATCGTGCTACCTAGTCCACTTTTCCTGGTGCACTCTTCGATCAATGATTAGGATTGGGTCAGTCCCTCGCTCTCTTGATCATATCATCTTGCTCTGAAAAGCAACATTGTTCTCGAGCTTAGGAACATATCAGTGGTTCGTGATTTTCTGAATATTTCCTCGGAAGTATCACCAGGTTGCCCCCTGACTGTTATGTTGAGCTCGTGATCAAGTTGGTTTCTCGTAAACCACCCCTTCTCCAAGAATCTGTGTTGGATACCCCGAGCTAGTTGGTTAAGCTGAACAACAACTTGGAGAGTTGGAAGATGAAAGCTTGTCCGGCTCAGTTCATTCCAATGGGATATCCTTGTGTGTGCGTGTGTTGAAGAAAGATGATATCTCCATCGATTGGTCCTCGTGATCAGTTGTTGGATCTATTGCCTTGTCAAAACTTTGACTTGAGTATGGGCTATCATCAAGTCAAATCAGAATCAATGATGTTCGTAATGTTGTCCTATTCGTGGTTGATCCCTCGAGCATACACCATTAAATCTTTTGGTCTGACCAATGCTATCACCGTGTTCACATGATGGTGGAAGTCCAGTGATATGGGAATTTCGATGAGTTGCTGTTGAGCCCATCAACAACATTTTGTCTCCCCCATGATTCATGTTGAACATTACACTAATATTGGAAACTTTGTAAGCATTGCCTTCATGTTCCGCTCATGAGGTATACGTTTGGATGAAAGGAGTGACTTCCTGTAATTCACGTGCATTTGATGAAAGTTGCCGCCGTGAATTTGGGAAAGCTTGTTTTTGCTTCCTTCGGAACCATCCCAAGTCAGTCATGCATATGTGCGAAGTATTCTATGGTCTGGAGACTTGCAACCTTCATTCTATATGAATCCCTAGCACACCAAGCCACTGATTGATTTGTTCAAGGAGAAGAAGTTTCTTCTTAAGAGCTAGACTTATGCAAGGACTTCGATATCCTCGATGATGGTTCCCCATATGGACTCGGTAGTGTTTTATTATAAGACTACTATGTGGTCATGCTTGTCTGGGACAGCGTGTTCACAGGTTTGTAGCAAAACCGGCTCATGTTTTGGAGCTTACTACCATAGTCCATTTCCTGAGAATCTCGCAATGATATCTCGTCGATTTATGTTGCAAACTTTCATTTTCTTTCTAGACTCGATTTGTCTGGAATATCCTAACACCTACCAGATCTGAATCTCGGGCAGATATGATGGTTGGAACGTACTCCAAGAACTATATTGTTGGTCCCTCTGTAACCGGTAATGTAGATGTCGTGGCCAACACACCTAACCGGAAGGCCTATTATTGTAGTATCCTGGTTGAAGAAGTTAGTCACCTCCCCATAAGGATCTCGCAGGATCTGCCTCCGTAGTTATTCCTTATGGATTCTTGAGCTTCCGAAGTCCGACCTTTTACTTGAAGTCCTAGTTACCAAACCATATCAATAAATGGGTTATCCTAGCACATCAAGGAGAACATTAGAAGCGGAGTGCTAAATGTCTCCCGGTCGATCATACAGATTCTGTTCCCTTAGCCTCGCTAAGGGAAGGTCTGAGAGGGTGTTCTGTTCCTTTGTATCCGCATCATCCATCACTAGTCATCATGGTAGTATGTCGTGTTGCCAGGATCCTTGCCACGGATGTTGGTAGAACCTTGATGAATATGGAAATGCCCAAGTTCTTGAGAGCAGCGCAAGCACCAGGTTTTACCGTTGGCATTAACTGGGATTTGCTTCCAGTTTCCTCGGTTATGTTATAACCTTTTCAAACAGTGGACTCACTCTCGACTGTTGAGCTCTTCCCCAGTTACCAGAATCATTCCCAACATTTGCATTTTGTTCCCAGCCTGCACCTTAGTAGTTGTTGTTCAGGATCATCTTCAAAAGTGGACTTACCATGGGTCTCATCCATTTCCGATGATAAGCAAAAATCATCCATTGCGTTGTCTTCAACAAGGTAGTCCACATTATCCATCCTAGTCTGAGTATGCCATTCTTCGAACTTCTTCAAACAATCGTTGTGATTGCCTTAGGCTGGTATAGAGAGTTTCAATGATCTTTGTATCAAAAGTAATTCTTTTTGCCACTTAAGGGAATAGTTCTTCGAGTCACCTTTCCCTAAGGTGTCCCGTTATGGAATCATGGCAATTGCCTCCTCGCTACTTTGAAACCATGCACCATCCTACTCCAGCGTGGAATTGTTGCATACCAATTTGAACCCTTGTCATCTATTACCTTCCATCTCTCTCGATGTGTGTTTTGTGCCTCAGCTCAAGAGATGTTCTAATGTCTCACTCCATGAGTTGATCTTGAGTTGCTCGATCTTTGAGAAGATCGTTTCTTATAGAGTTTCCTTCCCTCTTCATCGTGTTGGATGAAGATCTCGAAGACAAAGACGTCAAGAGCAATGTGATGCAATATATCGGTATCTTCGAGAAGGGCAGTTGGATCAAGAAGACTGTGATAGTTTTGTGACCCCTCTGACTTCTTACTCCACTTCTTGAATGTCGGGACGAGATTCTTGTTTTAGTGGGGGTGAGTTGTCACATCCCAAGTTCTGGTAATGCCTAGTGCTAACATATGGTGTTGCATCATGTCTACTTTACTCAGAAAATTGAAATGGGGATGACAGAACCCCCAGCACCCCATTAATCCAACTAGGATTTACTAAAATCTTTTTCAATGAACCTGAAATGCCCTTCTAAAATGTTCATCATCTTTGCCTTGGTCTTAAACCTCTGACAGAAATGGTGCACATATTTCTAGGACATCATAGGGTCACTGAACTAAATCATACTCTATTTGCATTTGGGCATTTAAATGCTATAGAATATTTTAGATGTCCAAATAATCCTAAACTGAAATGTTCCATGTTGGTTATATGCTAAACAGTGGGCACGAGCAGTTTGGTGATTTTTGAAAGTGCCTAAGCATTTTTAGAAAAGCCAGAAAGTTGCAGAAAAATATAAAATAGGAAATAAAATAGAGAAAGGAGAAACTTACCTGGCTTACCTGCAGCCCAGCTGTGCGGCCCAACACTGTAGCCAGCCCAGCCCAACTCCTCCCCTGTCTTCAACCTCGTGCCAGTAGGCACGAGGGTGTGTGCCCGCGGCACGCATGCGCACGCCCGACCACCTCCTGCTTGCCGCTTTCCCCCTCGACGCCCTGGGGACGCCATGCAGCCTCCCGGGTCCCTCTCTCACTCTCTTCCGTGCTCCTCCCCTCCTCTGGCTCTCTCCCTCGCACCACCGAACGGGGCCGCCGCCGCCGACGAGAACCACCACGACCACAGCTACCCCCTCGCCCCTCTGTTGTGCCCACGAGTTCCGCGAAGTCGTCGTCGGCCCCCTCACCGAACCACGCCCTGCCGGAAGCCCTGCAACGTCGCCTTCGAGCTCTTCTTCAACCTTCGGCCGCCGGCGACCTCGTCTTCGATTCGCCGCCGTCCATGCTTCCCCCGCCCTGACTTCGACTCCGTTCGACCCCTCTGTGAGCCTCCGTCGTTTCCCCCTTGTTTTCCCTCTCCAACCCTTCCTCTAGCCGTGCTTTTTGCCGGAGACCGAACCGCGCCGCCGCCGAGCCTCTCGCTGCCGTGGCCACAACCGCCGCAACCTCCAACCGAGCACACCCACATGCTCACCGCGCCGCGTAGGTGCCGTAGGAGCCAAGCACGCCACCCCACGGGCACCGTAGCCCCGCTCCCGAGTGCACCCGTACTCCGGCCGCCGCCACGAGCTCAATTCCGGCGAGCTCGCTCCACCCCAGCTCCTCCCACTTGCCCCACTAGATGCGCACGAGCCCCAGCTACGCGTAGGACCAAACCGCGGTCGATTTGGTCGCCTGTGGGCGATTCCCGAAGCCCTCCGCCGTCTCTATCGTCGCCGGCGACGAGCCGTTGACCTGGTCCCGCGGGTTTGACCCAGCTTGACCAGGGTTTGACTTTCCCCTGACTCACTGACATGTGGGCCCCAGGCCACTAACTAAACTAGGATTAGTATTAGTTTAACACAAGCTAACTTTAGTTAGTTAACTAACTACTGACCAGTGGGTCCCACTGGTCAGGTTTGACCTGGCCAGCCACAGTTGACCTGCTGACATCACTCTTACGTCATGCTGATGCAGTAAAACCTTTTCTGGATTTTAAATAAATCTAAATGATTTATTTATTTCAGGAAATGCCTAAAACTTCTAAAAATCATATAAAATAATCTATAACTCAGAATGAAATAATTTATATATGAAAAATTATTAGAAAAATTCAAGGAATCTGTTTATGGCATTTTCATGCATGTTTGAACATTGTTTGTCCCCTGTTTTGGACAAAACAAATAAATGGCATTTAATAAAGCACATATTGAGTTTGAATTTGAACCTAGTGTTCAAACCAACTCCATTTAACTTGTTGCTACTTGCATTAGGCCAATCAACAACATATTGCCATGTCACATTCATGCATCATATTGTTGCATGGCATTGATTGTGTCCTTCCCTGTTTGCCGGTAACTGTCCCCTCTCAGACGACGATGTTTCCGACGACGTGATCGATGACACCGATGAAGAACTATATTGTCTTCAGAAGTGCCAGGCAAGCAAAACCCCCTTGTTCATTCTGATGCAATCCCACTCTCTCGCTCCTGCTCTCTTTTACTGCATTAGGACAACAATGATTCAACAGTTACATGTTGCGGTAGTTGAACCCCTTTCCTCTGCTTGACCTGTCATTGCCACAGTAAATAGATGAAACCCACTAGTATGAGTAGGAGTTGTTTGAGCCCTGATGTGCCTACTCATTCATGCTTGTTTGTCATGCCTGCTATGCTTAGAGTTGTGTCAGGTCTGATTCATCGGGGATGAATTGGAACAGTGATGAACATGTCCTACTGCGTGTGAGCTAAGTGTGTGAACATGATTTGGTAAAGGTAGAGGTGAGAGGCCATGTAGGAGTACATGGTGGGTTGTCTCATTGAAACCGTTCTTAGGAACTGAGTTCTGTGTTTGTGATCCATGAAACAGTTACTACCACGCATTGGGCCCGAAACCAATGGACCCTCTCGGCTTCTTGATCACCTTGTCCTCTGTCCAGGAGTTGCAATTAGTTTCTGGTGTTTAAAGGATATGTGTTGGCGGCTGTGCGTAGCGCTGACCCTAGGGGTGGGCTATCATGCGGTAGATACACCGTGGCCGGGCATGCCGGGCGCCCGTTTGATGTCTCGGAACCCTGTACACATCGTTCGGGGCCGTATGTTGACACCTCGGCCGGACTCCCTGCGGATGGAACCTGGATAGGCGATAAACCTAGACTAGAGGCTTGAGTGTTTAGGTAGGCCGTGGCCGACACCCTCGTTGGGCTTCCGCTTGAAGGTTGCCGAGTACATGTCGTGTAAACGGCAGTAAGTAGTGAGAGCGTGTGTGAAGAAGTACACCCCTGCAGGGTTAACATCATCTATTCGAATAGCCGTGTCCACGGTAATGGACTTATGGGTCGCCTATAACAGTTCATAGACAAGTGAAAGTGGATACTCTAAAACTCGCAAGATAAGTGTGAGTGCTATGGATGGCCTTCTCGTAGGGAGACGGGAGCAAATCCATAGTGGTGTATTGAATGGTGAATATGTGGACTCGTGTGTGCCACCTGAAAAGAGTTGCTTGCAGTCGTAGTTCAGGTTAGCCACTGAGTCAAAGCTGGCTTGCTGCAGTTAAACTCCACCACCCCCCCTTGTTGATACCGATGCATATGTAGCTAGTTCTAATGTAAGTCTTGCTGAGTACCTTTGTTCTCACGTTTGCTTAATTTATGTTTTGCAGAGAGAGACTTCAGTCTCGCTAGTAGTTCCGTGTGGACTTCGACGTTAGTTTGATACCTTAGCTACGATCTTGTGCCCTCAGCAGGATCTGGTAGATAGTCAGGCTTCTTAGCCTTTTTCCATTTGTAGATGTCTGTACTCAGACATGTTAAGCTTCCGCATGTGCTTGATTTGTATGATGTGATTGTTGGGTCATGAGACCCATGTTTGTAATATCTCGCTCCTCGGAGCCTAATGAATAAATGCTTAAGTTGTAGAGTTATGTTGTGATGCCATGTTGTATTTACCCATATCGAGCATATTGTGTGTATGATTGAAATGCTTGGTATGTGTGGGATCCGACAATCTAGTTGTTTATCTTTGGCAGCCTCTCTTATGGGGAAATGTAGTCTAGTGCTTCCATGAGCCATAGTAGTCCGCTACAGCCCGGTTCACCAGTGTCCTGTTAGCCCAACACTACTGCTCAGGACACTTGACTGGCCGGCATGTGTTTCACTTCGTTCCTTTGTCTGTCCCTTCGGGGAAATGTTACGCGGTGACATCCGGAGTCCTGTTAGCCCAGTGCTACAGCCCGGATTCACACGCTGCTGACCGACATGCTCGATGTGATTCATGTATGCCTGTTCCGATAGGTTAGTGTTGCTTTGGGTTCACGACTAGCCATGTCGGCCCGGGTTCTCTGTCATATCAATGCTAGCGACACTATCATATACGTGAGCCAAAAGGCGCAAACGGTCCCGGGCCTTGGTAAGGCGACACCCGTGGGGATACCGTGCGTGAGGCTGCAAGATGTGACTTGGAATCGGGGTCCTGACAGAAACTTGCTGTTGCAGGTCTATTGTGGAGGTCGCCGTGGGTTCTCTCGATCGGTTCAGGTCGATGCAGCAGCCAGAGATGACAATGGAGATGAGGCGCGGCGGCGGCGGAACTCGAGCAGTAGCAAGGTCGCGAGAGGAAGAAGACGGAGAGAGAGATAAGAATGAGAAAGGCTGGGGCAAGCCGAATAAATGGCTATCCAGCTATACAGGCGCCTCGATTCTCGAGGAACATTAAAGATGAAAGATCCATTGGAGGATGAAGTCATGAAAGTTTTTTGCGTTTCCAATAGATGACGTCACAGCGGGTTACAAGGAAATTTCAGTAAAGATAAGAAGATGGATTTTTTGCTAAGTATGGAAGATTGACAAAGAACAAAGTTCAAAGTCAACCTGGGGCCTAATGTTGGGGATATTACTATCAGTTGAGATCCGCCCAGGAGGGGCCGGGTCAGCCCCAATGGTGAGTTACGCAAGAAGCCCAGTAAACATTAAAGATTGTAGTTTATTAAGACTTATAGAAGGCCTAAAGGCCTGAAGGCGGGTTAAGGCCTGATATTATGAACCGCCATATGTAAGGAAAGACTTGTAGAGAAAGGCATGTAAAGGAAGTCACCGAGCCGGACACGATTATAAGCTGACCAGGACTCTGTAGGGCACCAGGCGTCAACCCATGTATATAGGGGGGTGACCCGGTGGCGGCTTAGGGCAAGAAACAACAAGTCGATAACCAAGCCGGCGAGTTGAGCCTCTTGTCGATCGAAACCCCTGCAATACCAATCCCAACTAGACGTAGGCTTTTACCTTCATCGTAAGGGGGCGAACTAGTATAAAACTCTCTCGTGTCCTTTGTCCCGATTAACCCCTTTAAGCTTCCTAGTGCGATGGCCCTACTACTAAGTCCTTGCTCTAGGACATCTGCCCTGACAATTCCACGACAGAACCCCTTGACAGTTCGCCTTGAATAAAACTCCTCCAGCAAGGCCAACCTTGGTTTTACCATTTGCCACCTAAGCCTTTTTCCCTTGGGTTCCGCGGACTGAAGGGTCATCTTTATTTTAAACCCCCAGGCCAGTGCTCCTCTGAGTGTTGATCTAACCTGTCAACAGCCGGTGGCCACCAGGGGCAACTCTGGGTTGGCCTACCAAAATCTTGGACAATCCGGTGTGCCCTGAGAATGAGATATGTGCAGCTCCTATCGGGATTATGCTAGTGCTTGCTGCAGATCCACCTCACAACCTTTTCCTACCCATAAGCTTAAATAGTCTTGATCACGAGGGTGTGAGATTGCTGAGGCCCCATGACTCACAGATTACTTCCAAAAACCAGATGCAGGTGCCGACGATGCCAGTGTAGGGGATGCGATCGAACTCAAGTGGGAGTTCGACGAGGATTTAGGACGTTACTATGTGTCTTTTCTGGATGATTAGTAGATGAGCCCAGTTGGGGCGATCGGGGATCTAGCATTTGGGGTTGTCTTTCTTTATTTGGTTCCGTGGTTGGATCTTGATTGTATTCTGGATGATGTATGATATATTTTATGTATTGTCTGAAGTGGGATTGTAAGCCAACTCTTTATCCCTTTCTTATTCAGTACATGGGATGTGTAAAGATTACCCCTCTTGCGACATGCCTACCATGCGGTTATGTCTCTAAGTCGTGCTCCGACACGTGGGAGATATAGCTGCATCGTGGGTGTTACAAGTTGGTAATCAGAGCCTTCCCTGACTTAGGAGCCCCCTGCTTGATCGAATCGCTGACGTTGTTGAGTCTAGAACAAAATGTTTTGAGTCTTAGGATTATATATATCGGAGAGTAGGATTCTTTTTACTCCCCAGTCTCTTCGTCGCTTTGGTGAGGCCACCTGACGTAGAATTTTGACTCTTCTCTCCTCAAATTTCACAAAAAAATTTAGGATCACACGGGTATCTTGGAATCGTTCTGATGGTTTTGTGACGAGAACATTGTTTGGTGCGTCCTGATATTTAGGGGTTGTGGCAGTGTCCCGGGGAGTTGAGCTCTGAGGTGTTGTCGTCACAATTTTATCGTTGTAGTTCTGGAATATCTGAGTTTCACCAACATCGAAAATCTCTTCTAGGCAGTTATTGGTGAGATAACCTCGACGCCACCTACTACTGCGGCCGGAGTTCGGGAGTATTGCCATAACTCATATAACGGATGCTTTTCGAAGGTTGAGGTAAATGATTTCCGAATATTTCTTGGTTATGTGTTGAAGGATGGATACAGCTGGATGTAGGATTTGCTAGTTTTGGGTGAGATATTATGCTTCCCCTGTATCCCCAACACCTAATTGCATAACCAGAAAGTTTCGGGAGTTTCATATGTGGGAATTCAAGTAGCTCTAGTATTTCTTCCCGCAGATATTTGGTTTGTGATTGGGTAATCCTTTCCAATTATTTGCTCATATACGTACCTTGTTTCTGTATTCATCTATCTCTATCTAAGTGGCTTCTCAATTTATGGAAGTGTGATCATTTACTTTGGAATTCATTCGTTCATTCTTGTTCGAATGTTAAGGCTATATGTTGCAATTTCAATCCATTGCTTCATCTTGAATATATGTCTTTTTCAAGATGCTAACGGATCTCACCCTCTTCAGGATGGCTCCTCCAACGCGTCAGAATCCGGAACCTCCGCCACCACCTCCACCTTCGGAGGCATGGCAAGCTGTCATGGCCGCCACCAATGCCAACACGCAGATGCTTTTGCAACTCTTGTAAGAGCGCAACCAAGGAAATCAAGGCCAAGGCAACAATCAAGCTCAGTTTGCCACCCTCAATCAGTTCCTCGCAAACCAGCCGAAGTCCTTCAGTAACTGTGTCGAGGCCACAAACGCTGACGATTGGCTCGTGGATATCTGCAAAGATTTTGAGTGTAGCAATTACAGGCCTGAGGACTTTGTCAAGTTTGCTTCGTTCCAACTCAAAGACCAAGCTGCTGAGTGGTATCAATAATACAAAGATTCCAGAGGAGGTCGTGTGATTACCTGGGATGATTTCCGCTGAGACTTCAAAGCCCACCACATTCCACAAAGTGTTGTTGAGAGTAAGCGCAGGGAGTTCCGCAATCTCAAGCAAGGCAGCATGTCTGTTTACCAATACAACATCCTGTTTCAGAGGCTCGCTCGCTTCGCTAAACAAGATGTCCCTGACGAGAAGAGCATGATTTATCAATTCAGAGGTGGCCGCAGAGAAGATCTGCAATTAGCTCTCGTGCTTTTTGAGCCGACCAAGTATGATGAATTCTACAACATGGCACTAAAGCAAGAGGCTGCTCAGCTCAAGTGTGATGCTTCTAAGAAGAGAGTTAGGGATGCAACTCAATCGTCTTCTTCATCTCTAGTGGTAGCTAAGCAACAGAACTTCTGGTTGCTTCCTCCTCCTCCTCCGTTCCGCTAGCCTTACCAGCAGAAGAGCAAAGGTGGCAATGGATCTTCCCACCCACCCAACCCAGACTATCAGAGCAAAGCTCCGTCTCATGCTCCAAGGTCAAGTGCTCCTTATCACTGTCCACTCTCAAAGGTTACTTGCAACAAGTGTCAGCAGAAAGGGCACTATGCAAACAAATGCTTCAACCAACGGTGCCTTCCACCTCCTCCTCCTATGAGATATGTCAGCAATGCAGTGGTCAAGCATAATTCCAAGTTTGCAAAGGTCAACATGATGAACGCAGCTCAGGCAGAGGACTCTTTAGAAGTGATCATGGGTAATCTTCTTGTTAATGATATTCCCGCAAATGTTCTTTTTGACACTGGTGCATTGCTTAGTTTCATATCAAGACCATTTGCATCAAAGCATGAGTTGGCTTTACAAGTTTTGCCTAGTCCGTTAGCAATTGTCTTACTGGGTAAATGCATGAACGCTAACTCCATGGTTCCGGATGTTTCCATCAAGATGGGAGACTATAAGTTTATGTCCTCTCCAATTGTTCTTGGTGACTCGGATATTGATCTAATTCTCGGCATGGACTGGCTTTCTAAGCACAAGGCTCAACTTGATTGTGCTGCCAGGAAGATTCAATTGACACACTCGTCTGAGGATGTGATCATCTATGCCGCTCGTGATGACACCATTCGACTGTTTTCTCTCAATGAGAAGGGCGAGTTGGATGCCATATCTCAGATTCTAGTCGTTTGTGAATATTAAGACGTCTTTCCAGAAGAGCTTCCAGGAATGCCTCCTCACCGGACAGTTGAATTCGTCATCGATCTTGAGCCTGGCACGGAACCTGTTTGCAAACGTCCTTACAAGCTTGGACCAGAAGAGTTGAAGGAGCTGAAGACACAACTCGATGTACAAGAGCGTATGGGTCTGATCCGACCTAGTTCTTCTCCATGGGGTTGTGGTGTTCTTTTTGTCAAGAAGAAGGATGGCATAGACCGACGTTGTGTCGACTACCGTCCATTGAACAAAAAAACAATAAAGAACAACTATCCACTTCCCAACATCAATGAGCTATTCGAACAACTCAAAGGTGCTCAAGTATTCTCCAAGCTTGACCTCCATATGGGCTATCATCAGATTCGCATTCGTGAACAAGATATCCCCAAGATAGAATTCAGAACAAGCTATGGTTTTTATGAATACACTGTCATGTCTCTCGGCCTTGTCAATGCTCCTCCAACATTCTCTCGCACGATGAACTTCATCTTCAACCCTTATACAAATGATTTCGTCTTGGTGTATCTCGATGATATTTTGGTCTTTTCCAAGAACAAGGAGGATCATGCCAAGCATTTGAGATTGGTACTCGACAAACTCAGAGAACATCAATTCTATGCGAAGTTTTCAAAATGTGAGTTCTGGCTTGACGAGGTTCTCTACCTTGGCCATATCATCTCCGCAAAGGGCATAGCTGTTAATCCTGAGAAGGTGTCTGCAATTGTGAATTGGGAACCGCCTCAGAATGTGAAGCAGCTCTACATCTTTCTTGGGCTTGCAAGCTATTGTCAAAGATTCATGGAGAATTTCTCTAAGATTGCAAAGCCTCTTTCCAACCTCCTCCAGAAACACGTCAAGTATGTCTGGACGCCTGAATGTGACGTGGCTTTTAACACCCTCAAAGAGAAGCTAGTCATAGCTCCTGTTTTGACTCCTCCTGATGAATCCAAACCATTCGAGGTTTTATGTGATGCCTCCCTGCAAGGTCTCGGTGCTGTGTTAATGCGAGAAAAGAAAGTTGTGGCCTATACCTCTCGCTAGTTGAAGCCCAACGAAAAGAACTACCCCACTCACGACCTCGAGCTGGCGGCAGTTGTCCATGCTCTATTAACATGGAGACATCTCTTGTTGGGAAGGAAAGTGGACATCTTCACTGATCATAAGAGTCTCAAGTACATCTTCACTCAACCCAACCTCAACCTCAGGCAGACTCGTTGGGTCGAAATGATTCAAGAGTATAATCCGAGTATTGAATATACTCCAGGCAAGGCCAATGTCATTGTAAACGCTTTGAGCAGGAAGGCTTACTGCAACAGTTTGATTCTCAAGACCGTCCAACCGGATCTTTGTGAAGCTTTCCGCAAACTTAATCTCCAAGTTGTTCCTCAAGGATTTCTTGCCAACCTCCAAGTCTCTCCTACTCTAGAAGATCAAATTCATGAGGCACAACTTCTTGATGCAATGGTGAAGAAGGTGAAAAATGGGATTGCCAAGAGCCAACCCAAGTACAAGTGATATCGCCTTGATGACAAAGATACTCTTTTCTTCGAGGATCGAATTGTTGTTCCTAAGGGTGATCTATGTAAAGTCATTATGAACGAGGCGCACAATTCACCCTTATCTATTCATCCTGGAAGTACAAAGATGTACCATGACCTCAAGCAGTCGTATTGGTGGACTCGAATGAAGCGAGAAATTGCTCAGTTCGTGAATGAATGTGATGTCTGTAGAAGAGTGAAAGCAGAACACCCACGACCAGCTAGTCTCCTCCAACCTCTTGCCATTCCAGAATGGAAGTTTGACCATATTGAGATGGACTTCGTGACTGGATTTCCCAAGTCCAAGCGTGGCAATGATGCTATCCTTGTTGTCATCGACAAGCTTACTAAAGTGGCTCATTTTCTTCCTATCAAAGAATCTATCACAGCAGCTTAGTTGGCAGAGCAATATACCTCCAGGATTGTCTCCTTGCATGGCATTTTGCATTTTATATCTTCGGATCATGGAAGCATCTTTACCTCTAAGTTCTGGGATTCCTTCCAGAAGGCCATGGGCACCAACATTCGCTTCAGCACAGCCTTCCATCCTCAAACCAGTGGACAAGTCGAGCGATTCAATCAAATTCTTGAAGATATGCCCAGGGCTTGTGTCATTTCTTTTAGTATGAAGTGGGAAGATTGTCTTCCATATGCCGAGTTCTCCTACAACAATAGTTTCCAAGCGAGTTCGGGCAAGGCCCCATTCGAGATTCTCTATGGCAGAAAGTGTCGTACTCGTCTTAATTGGTCAGAGACTGGTGAACGCCAACTTCTTGGCAATGACTTAATCACAGAAGCTGAAGAAATGTGCAAAGTCATACGTGAAAATCTCAAAGCCGCGCAATCACGCCAGAAGAGTTACTATGATAGCAAGCATCGTGACTTGGCTTTCGAGATCGAGAACCATGTCTACCTCCGCGTCTCTCCAATGAAAGGCACTCGTCGCTTCGGTATCAAAGGGAAGCTTGCCCATAGATACATGGGTCCTTTAAAGATCATTGGCAAAACAGGCGACCTCGCCTATCAACTTGAGCTTCCGTCCAACTTTGCAAATGTGCACGACGTGTTTCACATATCTCAGCTTCGCAAGTGCTTCAAGACAACTAACCGCACCATCAACTTCGAAGAGATTGATCTCCAATAAGACATGTCTTATCATGAGCATCCCGTTGCTATTCTTGAAGAAACCAAGTGCAACACTCGCAACAAGTCTATCAAATTCCTGAAAGTGAAGTGATCACATCATTCCGACCGAGAAGCCACCTGGGAACGCGAGGACCACCTCCGTTCCGAATATCCGGAGTTCTTTCAGTCCTAGATCTCGGGACGATATCCTTTCATAGTGGTGGAGTGTTGTAACACCCTAGATCTAACTTACCATATTTGTATTCCAACTCTTGCCATTTCCGGCTCTAAGTTATGAGATTCCCTCGTGGTTGGGTTTTGTCTTTGTTTTGCATTTCGTCCATGTCATGCATTTCATATCATGTCATCATGTGCATCGCATTTTGCATACGTGTTCGTCTCATGCATCCGAGCTTGTTCCCCGTTGTCCGTTTTGCGATCTGACACTCCTACGTCCTCCGGCGCCCCCTTTTGTCTCTTTTCGTGAGCGGTGTTAAACATTCTCGGAATGGACCGAGATTTTCCAAGCGGCCTTGGTACACCACCGGTAGACCGCCTATCAAGTTTCGTGCCATTTGGAGTTCGTTTGATACTCCAACGGTTAACCGGGGAACCGTAAAGGCCTCGTGTGTGTTGCAGCCCAACACCCCTCCAAAGTGGCCCAATAACCCATCCAAACCCCCTTCATCCTCTCGGCTGTTCGATCATGATCGTGTGGCCGAAAACCGCACCTCATTTGGACTCTCCTAGCTCCTCTACCTATAAATATGTGCCCCTTCTGAAATTTTCGCGTAGTCCAACCCTAGCCCCACTCCTCCTAGCCGCCGGACGCGACCGGACCACGCCAGACACATCCGCATCGCCGCTTCCCTCCACTCACAGGCCGCCACATGGCACCCCGGACCTTCCACCGCCGCCGGCCCGCCTGGCCCGAGGCCGGCCCTCCCGCGCGCCGACCGGGCTCGTGCCTCGCGCCGCCTCTCCTCCCGCGCCCCGCCGCCCGTGCCTTGGCTCCGCTCCGCCGATGTGCGCCGCCACCCTTCGCCCTATCGCTACGCCTCCATGCCGCCCGGATCCGGCTGGACCTCGCCCCGCCGGCCCGGATTCCGCCATCTCCGGCGAGCCCCGCCACCTCTCCTTCATCTCCGGCGAAAACTTCGGCGAGATCCCAGAGGGTGGACGAGATCCACCACTCCCCAGAACCAAATGCTCCCCGCCGACCCGGATCTGTCCGTCCCGCGTCGTCTCGTCCCGCGTTGACTTTTTTGAGGGGTATATTTTTCTAAGTCCTTTTCCCCTCACTTTTTATGCCTCTGTTCATCATGCCATAACTTCTTGTGTGATGCTCCGTTTTGCATGCATGATATATCAAAATGTTCATCATGATGTGCTCTTAACTTTGTTCCATTGTGATCTGCTTGTTTGAGTCCATCTTGTTGCCCAAATCGTGAGTGCAAGAGTGCGATAAAATGTTAGTTCCTGTATCTTAGCAGTTTATGAGCATTTGTCATTTTTGTTACATTTGTTGTGTGCTGCATATGGGCATGAGCTCTACATGTGTTTTGGGCTATGCCATGCCATATTTACAGGGGTGTATGCCATGCATTTTTGTGGTCAATGTGGTGACTAGAACAAGCATGCAAAGTAGCCTTCGTGTTATTGCTGATTTCAGGGACTTCGGATTTTACTGTCATTTCCCTGCTATTATTTTTATGCCATGTATCCATGATGCTACAAAGTGATCCATGCTTGTTTTGAGTATCTTCAGTAAGGATGATTTTGACATATGGTTATGCTCTATCCATCCATGCCCCTGTTTGCAATTATGGAGTGCCCTAGCATGACTTAATCTTGCTCTACTTTTGCTATAAAATGTTCCTGGCATATTGTTTACATGTTAATGAATTTTTCCATGGTTGTTGTAGTTGACCCAAGCATGCTATAAACTTGTTCTTGCCATGGTTAGCTTCATGAACATGTATTCTTGCTGGTAGTATGCTTATATTGTCATGCAATGCCTTGTGATGAGTGAATCGAGCTCGCAAAGAGGCCTTCATAATTCTGTTTTTGCCATGCCCAGTTTTCTGCTAGGTCTGAATCTGTTAACGAAACTTGCTATGTTTACATGGGTGCCATCATATTTTCTGTGCCTTTTTGGCTCTTGATCAGTAAGGGACTTTTGTTATATGCTTTGAGTAGATTCATTCCATGCCTTGTTTTGCTATGATATGTTTTTGTAGCATGTCGTTAGCTTGCTCTTAACATGGCCTCCTGATGTTATTCCTGGCATGTTAGTATTATCTTTTGCACTTTTGCCATGCTTGTTTGAACCTGCTCTTGTGTTATTTAGACGTAGCTCAATGTTCATATTTTGTCAAGAATCTTGAGTAGATCATTGCCATGTGCATTTTTGCTATGTTGGAGTGCAGTAGTTTAGTTTCTTGGTGCATTCTAGATGGCATCGTGATGTTAATCGCAGAATTGTGTCATTCTTGTTTTGATTGCCATTTGCAAACCGTGCATCCAATTCTGGTGATCTTTATATCGATTTCGACCGAAATCATCTCATCTTTCCAGCAACACGCTTGGTTTGCCAAGTTGATGCCTTGATCAATCTTTTCCTTCCGGAGCACGCATTGCATATGCCCGCATATCATGTCATGTTTTGCATCATGTTTCTTGCGCATTGCACCATGGTTGATTGTTGTTTCCTTTGCTTGTGTTCTTGCTTTGGGTAGAGCCTGGAGACGAGTCCATGATCGAGGAACCCGTCGAGTATGCTTACGAGGATCAAGTTTTCGTCATCTCGGATAACTTTGCAAGCAAGATGACCATACCCTCGAAATCACTTCTATCTTTGCTTGCTAGTTGTTCGCTCTATTGCTATGCCGCGATACCTACCACTTGCTATATCATGCCCCCCATATTGCCATGACAAGCCTCTAACCCACCTTTTCCTAGCAAACCGTTGTTTGGCTATGTTACCACTTTGCTCAGCCCCTCTTATAGTGTTGCTAGTTGCAGGTGACGATGGAGTTTGTTCCTTGTTGGAAGATGATTATTGTTGGGATATAATTATTATATCTTGTTGACTTTAATGCACCTATATACTTGGTAAAGGGTGGAAGGCTCGGCCTTATGTCTGGTGTTTTGTTCCACTCTTGCCGCCCTAGTTTCCGTCATACCGGTGTTATGTTCCTTGATTTTGCGTTCCTTACACGGTTGGGTTATAATGGGAACCCCTTGACAGTTTGCCTTGAATAAAACTCCTCCAACAAGGCCCAACCTTGGTTTTACCATTTGCCACCTAAGCTTTTTTCCCTTGGGTTCCGCGGACTCAAGGGTCATCTTTATTTTAAACCCCCGGGCCAGTGCTCCTCTAAGTGTTGGTCCAACCTGTCAGCAGCCGGTGGCCACCAGGGGCAACTCTGGGTTGGCCTACCGGAATCTTGGGCAATCTAGTGTGCCCTAAGAACGAGATATGTGCAGCTCCTATCGGGATTTGTCGGCACATTCGGGCGGCGTTGCTATTCTTGTTTTACCATTGTCGAAATGTCTTGTAACCGGGATTCTGAGTCTGATCGGGTCATCCTGGGAGAAGGAATATCCTTCGTTGACCGTGAGAGCTTGTGATGGGCTAAGTTGGGACACCCCTGCAGGGTTTTGAACTTTCGAAAGCCGTGCCCGCGGTTATCGGTAGATGGAGATTTGTTAATATTCGGTTGTAGAAAACCTGACACTTAACTTAATTAAAATGAATCAACCGCGTGTGTAGCCGTGATGGTCTCTTTTCGGAGGAGTCCGGGAAGAGAACACGGTCTCGTGTTATGCTTGAATGTAAGTAGTTTCAGGATCACTTCTTGATCTTTCTAGCTTCTCGACCGTGCTTTGCTTCTCTTCTCGCTGTCATTTGCGTAAGTTAGCCTCCATATATGCTAGTGCTTGCTACAGATCCACCTCACTACCTTTTCCTACCCATAAGCTTAAATAGTCTAGGTCGCGAGGGTGTGAGATTGTTGAGTCCCCTTGACTCACAGATTACTTCCAAAAACGAGATGCGGGTGCCGACGATGCTAGTGCAGGGGATGCGACCGAACTCAAGTGGGAGTTCGACGAGGATTCGGGACGTTACTATGTGTCTTTTCTGGATGATCAGTAGAGGAACCCAGTTGGGGCGATCGGGGATCTAGCATTTGGGGTTGTCTTTCTTTATTTGGTTCTGTAGTCGGACCTTGATTGTATTCTGGTTGATGTATGATATATTTTATGTATTGTGTGAAGTGGTGATTATAAGCCAACTCTTTATCCCTTTCTTATTCAGTACATGGGATGTGTAAAGATTACCCCTCTTGCGACATGCCTACCATGCGGTTATGCCTCTAAGTCGTGCTCCAAGACGTGGGAGATATAGCCGCATCGTGGGTGTTACAACTAAACTCCTGGATAATATTATGGTTAATTATTCTCAATGTCACACCGAAAGATCTACTAGTGAAAAGGTTCATGCGATAGAAGAGATTAATGTCTTGAGTGGAAAGATGGATGAACTTATGAAATTGTTTGCTAATAAGAGTGTTTCTTCTAATCCTAATGATATGCCTTTGTCTACTTTTATTGAGAATAATAATGAATCTATGGATGTGAATTTTTTTGGTAGGAACAATTTTGGTAACAACGCGTATAGAGGAAACTTTAATTCTAGGTCGTTCCCTAGTAATTCCTCTAAAAATTATTGTAATTCCTATAAAAACTCTTATGGAAATTTTAATAAGATGCCCTCTGATTTTGACACTAGTGTTAAAGAATTTATGATTTCGCAAAAGAATTTCAATGCTTTGCTTGAAGAAAAATTGCCTAAGATTGATAAGTTGGCTAGGAACATGGATAAAATTTCTCTTGATGTTGATTCTTTGAAACTTATATCTATTCCACCTAAGCATGATATCAATGAGTCTCTCAAGGATACGAGAATTTCCATTGATGAGTGCGAAGAAAGAACCGCTAGGATGCGTGCTAAAAAAGATTGCTTTGTGAAAGCGTGTTCTTCTAGTTTTCATGATACTAATGATGAAGATATAAAAGTGATTTCTGTGTCTCATATTAAATCTTTGTTTTACAATATGAATCTTGATAAAGATGTGACTGGAGATGAGTCAGCTTTAGTTAAAAGGCGTCCCAATGATTTGGAGTTTTTAGATCTTGATGCAAAAATTGATAAAAGTGGGATTGAAGAGGTCAAAACTTTACATAGTGATGAACCCACTATTTTGGATTTCAAGGAATTTAATTATGATAATTCTTATTTAATAGATTGTATTTCCTTGTTGCAATCCGTGTTAAATTCTCCTCATGCTTATAGTCAAAATAAATCTTTTACCAAACATATCGTTGATGCTTTAATGCAATCCTATGAAGAAAAGCTTGAATTGGAAGTTTCTATCCCTAGAAAACTTTATGATGAGTGGGAACCTACTATCAAAATTATGATAAAAAATCATGAATGTTATGCTTTATGTGAATTGGGTGCTAGTGTTTCCGCGATTCCCAAAACTTTGTGTGATGTGCTAGGTTTCCGTGAATTTGATGATTGTTCTTTAAATTTGCATCTTGCGGATTCCACCATTAAGAAACCTATGGGAAGGATTAATGATGTTCTTATTGTTGCAAATAGGAATTATTTGCCCTTAGATTTTATTGTTCTTGATATAGATTGCAATCCTACATGTCCTATTATTCTTGGTAGACCTATCCTTAGAACGATTGGTTCAATTATTGATATGAAAGAAGGAAATATTAGATTCCAATTTCGATTAAGGAAAGGCATGGAACACTTTCCTAGGAAGAAAATTAAATTACCTTATGAATCTATTATGAGAGCCACTTATGGATTGCATACCAAAGATGACAATACCTAGATCTATTGTTGCTTTTATGCCTAGCTAGGGGCGTTAAATGATAGCGCTTGTTGGGAGGCAACCCAATTTTATTTTTGTTCCTTGCTTTTTGTTACAGTTTACTAATAAATAAATCATCTATCCTCTATTATGATTGTGTTTTTTATGCTTTAGTTAGTGTTTGCGCCAAGTAAAGCCTTTAGGATCTTCTTGGATGATTGTTGTTTGATCTTGCTGAAACAACAGAAAGTATGCGCTCACGAGAATAATTTTCATTTTTTACCAGGGAGTGATAAAATACCAATTCCAACTACATTAGATTAATATACAAATTAACCTGCTCTTCCTAATTTGGTAGAATTTTTGGACTTACAGAAGTATTCGAAACCTACAGATTACTACAGACTTTTCTGTTTTTGACAGATTCTGTTGTTCGTGTGTTGTTTGCTTATTTTGATGAGTCCATGGCTAGTATCGGGGGTATGAACCATAGAGAATTGGAATACAGTAGGTTTAAAACCAATATAAATAAAGAATTAGTTCATTATAGTACCTTAAGGTGGTGGTTTGTTTTCTTATACTAACGGAGCTCATGAGATTTTTTGTTGAGTTTTGTGTTGTGAAGTTTTCAAGTTTTTGGGTAAAGATTTGATGGATTATGGAATAAGGAGTGGCAAGATCCTAAGCTTGGGGATGCCCAAGGCAGCCCAAGGTAAAATTCAAGGACAACCAAAAGCCTAAGCTTGGGGATGCCTCGGAAGGCATCCCCTCTTTCGTCTTCGTCTATCGGTAACTTTACTTGAGGCTATATTTTTATTCACCACATGATATGTGTTTTGCTTGTAGAGTCTTGTATGATTTGAGTCTTTGCTTTTTAGTTTAACACAATCATCTTTGCTGTACACACCTTTTGTGAGAGACACACATGAATCGGAATTTATTAGAATACTGTATGTGCTTCACTTATATCTTTTGAGCTAGATAATTTTGCTCTAGTGCTTCACTTATATTTTTAGAGAACGGTGGTGGTCTTATTTTGTAGAAATTATTGATCTCTCATGCTTCACTTATATTATTTTGAGAGTCTTTTAGAACAGCATGGTAATTTGCTTTGGCTATAAAATTAGTCCTAATATGATAGGCATTCAAGATGGGTATGATAAAAACTTTCATATACAGTGCATTGAATACTATGATACTTGATAGATGTTTTGAGATATAAAGGTGGTAATGTTAGTGTCATGCTAGTTGGGTAATTGTGAAATTGAGAAATACTTGTGTTAAAGTGCGCAAGTCCCGTAGCATGCACGTATGGTAAACATTGTGTGACAAATTTGAAGCATGGGGTGTTCTTTGAGTGATTTCCAGATGAGTGGCGGTTGGGGACGAGCGATGGTCTTTTCCTACCAATCTATCCCTCTAGGGGCATGCGTAGTAGTACTTTGCTTCGAGGGCTAATAAACTTTTGCAATAAGTATATGAATTCTTTATGACTAATGTGAGTCCATGGATCATACGTATTGTTACCTTTCCGCAATTTGCGAGCCTCTACGGTACCGTGCATTGCCCTTTCTCACCTCGAGAGTTGGTGCAAACTTCGCCGGTGCATCCAAACCCCGTGATATGATACACTCTATCACACATAAGCCTCCTTATATATTCCTCAAAACAGCCACCATACCTACCTATTATGGCATTTCCATAGCCATTTCGAGATATATTGCCATGCAACTTTCCACCGTTCCGTTTATTATGACACGCTCCATCATTGTCATATTGCTTTGCATGATCATGTAGTTGACATCGTATTTGTGGCAAAGCCACTTTCATAATTCTTTCATACATGTCGTTCTTGATTCGTCGCATATCCCGGTACACCGCTGGAAGCATTCACATAGAGTCTATTTTTTGTTCTATTATCGAGTTGTAACATTGAGTTATGAGTAAATAAAAGTGTGATGATCATCATTATTAGAGCATTGTCCCATGTGAGGATATAAGGATGGAGACTATGAAATAAAAAAAGAGGCCAAAGAAGCGCAAATAAAAAAGAGGCCAAAGAAGTCGAAACAAAAATGAGAGAAAAGAGAGAAGGGACAATGTTACTATCCTTTTTCCACACTTGTGCTTCAAAATAGCACCATGATCTTCATGATAGAGAGTTTCTTATTTTGTCACTTTCATATACTAGTGGAAATTTTTCATTATAGAACTTGGCTTGTATATTCCAATGATGGGCTTCCTCAAAATGCCCTAGGTCATCATGAGCAAGCAAATTGGATGCACACCCACTTAGTTTCTTTTGATGAGCTTTCATACACTTATAGCTCTAGTGCATCCGTTGTATGGCAATCCCTACTCCTCGCATTGACATCAATTGATGGGCATCTCCATAGCTCGTTGATTAGCCGCATCAATGTGAGACTTTCTCCTTTTTTGTCTTCTCATGAACCCCATCATCATATGCTATTCCACCTATAGTGCTATATCCATGACTTGCGCTCATGTATTGCGTAAGGGTTGAAAAGGCTAAAGTGTGTTAAAAAGTATGAACCAATTGCTCGGCTTGTCATCGGGGTTATGCATGATGGGAGCATTTTGTGTGACGAAAATGAAGCATGGCCAAACTATATGATTTTGTAGGGATAAGCTTTCTTTGGCTATGTTATTTTGATAAGACATAATTGCTTGGTTAGCATGCTTGAAGTATTACTATTTTTATGTCAATATCAAACTTTTATCTTGAATCTTTTGGATCAGAACATTCATGCCACAATAAAGAGAATTACATTGAAAATTATGTTAGCGAGCATTCCACATCAAAAATTTTGTTCTTATCATTGACCTACTCGAGGACGAGCAGGAATTAAGCTTGGGGATGCTTGATACGTCTCTAATGTATCTATAATTTTTTATTGTTCCATGCTATTATATTATCTATTTTGGATGTTTAATGGGCTTTGATATACCTTTTTATATTATTTTTGGGACTAACCTATCAACCAAAAGCCTAGTGCAAATTGCTATTTTTTTGCCTATTTCAGTGTTTCGCAGAAAAGGAATATCAAACGGAATCCAAACGGAATGAAACCTTCACGATGATTGTTTTTGGAACAAACGCAATCTAGGAGACTTGGAGTGGACGTCAAGGAAGCAGCGAGGAAGCCACAAGGCAGGAGGGCGCGCCCCAGGGGGGTGAGCGTGCCCCCACCCTCGTGGGCCCCTCGTAGCTCAACCGACCTACTTCTTTCGCCTATATATACTCTTATACCCTGAAACCTTTAGGGAGAGCCACGAAACACCTTTTCCACCGACGCAACCTTCTGTACCCGTGAGATCCCATCTTGGGGCCTTTTCCGGGGCTTGTACATAAACACCATAGCCTCTCCGATGATGTGTGAGTAGTTTACCACAGACCTTGGGGTCCATAGTTATTAGCTAGATGGCTTCTTCTCTCTCTTTGGATCTCAATACAAAGTTCTCCTCAATTTTCTTGGATATCTATTTGATGTAACTCTTTTTGCGGTGTATATGCCGAGATCCGATAAATTGTGGGTTTATGAACTTGATTATCTATGAATATTATTTGATTTTTCTCTGAATTCTTATATGCACGATTTGATATCTTTGCAAGTCTCTTCAAATTATCGGTTTAGTTTGGCCTACTAGATTGATCTTTCTTGCAATGGGAGAAGTGCTTAGTTTTGTGTTCAATCTTGTGGTGCTTGATCCCAGTGACAGAAAGGGAAATGACACGTATTGTATTGTTGCCATCGAGGATAAAAAGATGGGATTTATATCATATTGCTTGAGTTTATCCCTCTACATCATGTCATCTTGCCTAATGCGTTACTCCGTTCTTATGAAATTAATACTCTAGATGCATGCTGGATAGCGGTCGATGTGTGGAGTAATAGTAGTAGATACAAAATCGTTTCGGTCTACTTGACATGGACGTGATGCATATATTCATGATCATTGCCTTAGATATCATCATAACTATGTGCTTTTCTATCAATTGCTCGGCAGTAATTTGTTCACCCACCGTAATACATGATATCTTGAGAGAAGCCACTAGTGAAACCTATGGCCCCCGGGTCTACTTTACATCATATAAGTTTCCAATCTATAATTCTAGTTTACTATTTATTTTGCAATCTTTATTTTCCAATCTATACCACAAAAATAGCAAAAATATTTATCTTATTATCTTTATCAGATCTCACTTTTGCATGTGGCCGTGAAGGGATTGACAACCCCTTTATCGTGTTGGTTGCAAGGTTCTTATTTGTTTGTGCAGGTACTAGGCGATTTGCGTGTAGTCTCCTACTGGATTGATACCTTGGTTCTCAAAAACTGAGGGAAATACTTACGCTACTTTGCTGCATCACCCTTTCCTCTTCAAGGGAAAACCAACGCATGCTCAAGAGGTAGCAGTATTCATGCCATGTTTACAACAATTTTATATGGTTTTGGTATGATTTGCCTAGAACTAACACGGACTGACGCTATTTTCAGCAAAACTACCGTGGTATTGTTTTTTGTGCAGAAATGAAAGTTCTCCAAATGAGCTGAAACTTTTTGACGATTTTTTTTGGAACAAAAGAGACCCCCGAAGCTTCATGGGAGGGCCAGAAGAGCCACGAGGAGGGCACAACCCACCAGGGCGCGCCTGGTGGGTCTGGCTTGCCCTGGTGGGTTGTGCTCACCTCGAGGCCCATCTTAGCGTGAAACCAACGCGAAAAAATCCTATAAATAGAGAAACCAGCAGGGGTTAACCTAGATCAGAAGTTCCGCCGCCGCAAGACTCTGTAGCCATCGAAAACTAATCTAGACCCTTTCTGGCACCCTGCCAGAGGGGGAATCATCTCCGGTGGCCATCTTCATCATCCGGGCGGCCACCATGATGAGGAGGGAGTAGTCCACCCTCGGGGCTGAGGGTTTGTACCAGTAGCTATGTGCTTAATCTCTCTCTCTCTCTCTCTCTCTCTCTCTCGTGTTCTTGAGATGTCATGATCTTGATGTATCGCGGGCTTTGTTAATATAGTCGGATCATATGGTGTTTCCCCTCTCTATCTTGTTGTCATGAATTGAGTTTTTCCCTTTGAGATTTTGTTGTTATCAGATTGAATACTTTTATGGATTTGAGAACACTTGATATATGTCTTGCAATTGAATACTCATGCAGAAAATGGGGTATCGTATTGATTTACTTGATATATGTTTTGGCACTCAACTCGTGGATTCTCGAGGTGACATTGGGGTAATCTATGCATAGGGGTTGATGCACGTTCTTGTCTTTGTTTCTCTGGTAGAAATCTTGGGGCACTCTTTGAAGTTCTTTGTGTTGGATTGAGTATTATGAATATGAATTTTCTTTGGTGTTATTTTAGTATGAACTCTTGAATAGATCGAATGGACAGAATAGCTTTGAGGTGGTTTCGTACTCTACAAACAATTTATTCTTATGTTCTCCACTAAATAGGAACTTTGGAGTGATTCTTCATCTCACTTTGAGGGATTGTTATATGATCCAATTATATTAGCATTGTTGAGAGGTTGCACTAGTGAAAGTACGGACCCTAGGCCTCATTTTCAAGCATTGCAATACCGTTTTTGTGCCCATTTACTATTTTCTACCTTGTTGTTTTTATTTATTCAGATTATAAAAATATATTTCTACCATCCATATTACATTTTTATCACCATCTCTTCGCCGAACTAGTGCACGTATACAATTTGCCATTGAATTAGGTGTGTTGGGGACACAAGAGATTTCTTGTATTTGGTTGCAAGGTCGTTTGAGAGAGACCATCTTCATCCTACACCTCTCACGGATTGATAAACCTTAGGTCATCCACTTGAGGGAAAATTGCTACTGTCCTACAAAACTCTGCACTTGGAGGCCCAACACGTGTCTACAAGAATAAAGTTGCGTAGTAGACATCACACCGATGTGGACGCGATCTAGACATGGGTAGCTCTCTGATCCAATACGACTTTCCTGAAATCTGGCATGACATGCCAGGTCAGTACATTGAATGTACTTGCTAGCTCACAACAAGCATAAGCATAATGGCAAACAATATCATGACAATTAATCAGGTTTAATGCAATGCAAGTCATCTTTGTCGTGGGTTTGTCACGGCAGATGTCCTCGTAGAAGGACTTAGTCATGGAGCCATCGCTATGGGTTAGCTTAAAGGGGTTAAACCGGACAAGGGGGACACGAGGGTTTTATACTATTTCGGCCCTTTCGTGGAAGGTAAAATCCTACGTCTAGTTGTGATTGGTATTGCTAGGGTTTCGAAGTCCAGGGAGCGAATCCGCTTTGCTTGGCTCTCGAGTTGTTGTCTGTCGGCCCTCAACCGCCGCCGGGTCGACATTTTATATATACATAGGTCGACGCCCATCGGTTTACAGAGTCCCGAGGCCAGATCATCATCGTGTCCAACTCGGTCTCTATCTCTCCTATCTTACAATACAAGTTATATGATAATGCCAGTTTACATCTACAGGCCTTAACCCGCCTTTGGGCCTTGGGCCTTTGTAAATCGCCACCATCCTTTGTCTTCGTGGGCTTCTATTCTTCATATAGTTAAACCGGCTACTCCTGGCCGGTTTACGTCCAGTAGTAATATCCCCAACATTAGGCCCCAGATTGATTTGAATTTGTTCATGTTAATCTTCAATACTTAGAAAAATTCCTCCTCTTGCATCTTCGCGCAGATCTTGTAAACCGCCCTGACATCATCCTCTGGATTTGTGGTAAACCGTCGTGATGTCATTTGTTCGTTGAAGCCAAAGATGCCTTTTTTATTAATTAGCATCCAACCATCAAAGCGACAACTTTATTAAATATCTACTTTTGAGCTCCTCAATTCCCGCGCCTGTCGCTTATCTCTTCACCTTATAAATAGAGTAAGGCCCTTTTTTTCCTCTTTTCCTCCGCTGCCTCTTCGCCTCTTCTTCCTCCTCGCAACGCCTCTGCACCTGAGCGCCGGCGCCGACGTCGAACTTCGTCTCTTCTTCATCCTTGGCCGCTGCATCGACCTGAACACTCCAAAGAAACGCGGCACACCTCTGCTCCCTTCACAGCTTTGGTAAGTCTTCCCCCTTTTCTTTATAGATCCATTCTAGGGTTTTTGTGTTCATCGGAGTTCGTCGCGGCTCCGGGGATGTTCTTCTCCTTTCTTCCCAGTAATATCAAAAACTGTTTAAACTTACTAGTTCCTCATGCGACTGTAGCTGTGATCTCACTTTCGTTTATCAGATCATCCCCTTCATGTAGGATAAAACCCATCTGAACTTGATGAACTGGTATCTATAACTTAGGTCTTGAATATTTTCTCATTTCCTGTTATACTAAAGATCCAAAATTTTCATATAAATCCGTGCAACCTGTTTCTCCTTACTTAGGTATTTCTAGATCTGTACTCCTCACACCAAGATAGGCGGTTTAACTTTTGAAGTATGATAATCCGGCAAGGTACCAGTAGTCCCCTTTTAAACCGGAAGACCCACCTTACCTTCATTGCAATAATCCGGTTTAACAACATATATGTATATCCTTGACATGATCTTGCCATTCATTATTGTATCAATCTCCGGTTTACGCAATTCTAGCCATCTGTATATCTTTATTCCATTGCATCTTGCGCATCACCATTTATTCGTAAACCTGCATTTCCTTTTCAGCTTTTCGTCTTACAATGGCCAAACAATTTTGTGCTTGCAACTGGGCTCCTTCCCGCGTCACCAGGGAACAGCTGAACAGAATGGTCAGCATTGGTACTTTGCCCAAGAAAATGGAAATCCAGTGGCGAGTTCCAGGAAAGGAAAATCCTCCTACCCCGAGACAGGGTGAGGTAGTAGTCTTTGTCGACCATATCTGTCGTGGTTTCAAACCGCCTGGGTCAAAGTTTTTCCGGGATGTTATTCCTAGCTTCCAACTCCATCCTCAGGATATTGGACCCAACTCGGTGTCTAACCTCTGCAACTTCCAAGTCTTTTGTGAAGCATATTTACAAGAAGAACCAACTGCTGAGCTGTTCCGGGATTTCTTTCATCTAAACCGGCATACAGAATTTGTCAATGGTCCCAATACTGAACTTGGTGGTGTCAGTATTCAAAAAAAGAAAGAAGTTGAATTCCCTCATGCCAAACTGCACGGTCATCCTAAGGATTGGAACCAGACTTGGTTCTACTGTGTAGATACCTCTCCTGAAGGTGAGAACCCTCTCCCAGGCTACCGTGATCACCGGATTTCCAACACCCATCCAATGCCGCAACGTTTGAATTCTACAGAATGGGCCAAATATGCCCCTCAACTCGCCAAACTCTGGGCCTTTTGTAACATCCCAAAATTCTAAATTTTGGAATGTTATAATAAATAGATAGATTTGATTGATTTTCTGAAAGTGAGTGAATTTGAAACTTTCGAAAGTTATATGAGAGGGAATAAAAGGACTTTCCCAAACTTTCATATTTGCTTTCTGATCTCTGTGAATTCAAATCCTTTTCAAATACGTAACCCTGGAGAGAAGATGACATGACTTCTTCCATTTAAAATGAAAAGGGTGTTTGAAAAATATTTGAATTCCATTGGGAAATATTTTCCAATTCTGAAACTTTATGCAACTCAATGATTTTCACGAGAGAAGATAAAATGACTTCTTCAAATTATGAAATATGAGTTGGGAGTTTCAAAGGATCAATTTCAAGTCCTTTTGGAGTTAATTTTTAATTCGGATTTATTTGAGTTTTATTCAAATTATTTTTCTCCAAAAATAAAATATATGGAAATTAGGGTAACATGATTCCCTACATTAGAAAATTGGAGAAAAATTAATTTGAAATCATTTTGGTATTTTTAAAATGATTTTTGTTGGATTTTAATAGACCAGTAGCACTCTTTGATTTATCTGAATTTGTATGGATTTTATTTAGAGTTATAAAAATGTTCACGTTGTAGATAATATTTTTCTGAAATTTTGTATATATATTATGCCTATATTATATTTTTATTTCATTTTTTTTGCTTATTTTCTTGTCTGCGAAAATGTTAAAAAAAAAACTTTCAAACCGACCGGACTGGGCCGAAGCCCAGCCAGCCGGCCCACCCAGCCAGCCCCACCGCTCGCCCGCTCGTCCCCGAGTCCGGCTCCCGCACGCATCCCGCGCCGCCGCCGTGACGAGGCCGGACTCCGCCGCCGCCTCGACTTGCCCCTCCCGCAAGCACCTCGCCCCCTCCATATAAGCTCGCGCCGCCGCCTGCCTTCTCTCTCTCCCGCATCTCGCCGCTCGAAGCCGAGCCGCTGCC